>NC_066620.1:119731984-120055915 GCF_025201925.1 Gopherus flavomarginatus | reverse complement strand
CCTGCCCTTTGGCCAAGAATGAGCAGGTTTTTTAGGTCCCATAAACTCTTTACCCTTTAGCACATCTCCTAGAGATATTGCATTTTCCCCCCACTCGTTGGCCAAATGGCTTGAAATGCCCCCACAACAGTATCATTCTTTAAAACAAGATTTATTAAAATCAGTAAGCTCTGAATAAGTTTCCACATTTTGGAGAGTATATGTAGAAAGAACCTCCAAACATTTTCAGGTTCACCCTTTACTAATTTTCATCCTTCCCTGACTTAAAATGTATGGGCACAGTCCTGGAATTCACACTCAGTCCTTTCTCAGAGAAAATGTGACCTGTTGAAGAAAGACCTAATAAAATAAATAGGTATATCTCCAATTATTATTTATCTCCTAAAACTGGAAGGGACCTCAAAAGGTCATCAAGTCTAGCACCCTGCCTTCACTAGCAAGACCAAGTATGGATTTTTGTCCCAGATCCCTAAGTGGCCTCCTCACGGATTGAACTCACAACCCTGGGTTTAGCAGGCCCATGCTCAAACCACTGAACTATCCCTCCTCTTCGGTAAGGGCTGTGGGACTGCAGCTCATGTTAATGGGAGGAAATATTTTGTCTCCTCTTCTATATTTAGCTCAGTCTGAATCAAGAAAAAATTCAACGTTAATCATTTTAAACCAGATGATCTTTTTCATCTGGAGTGAGCTTACCCTTAGAGGCACTACACAGTACAGCTCTTAAAAGTAAGTCTGTATTCAAGATCATGCATTGAATAACCACATTTTCAAAAGAAGCATTTCAACTGTTTGCAGAAATACAACTGTCCATGCAAAATCAACACATATGGGAGGAGGATCATGCTGATTAGGAGGCATAACAATATGAGCTCAATGTAAGGGAATGGCAAGAGTCCTGGTGGCTCGGTGCACACCTATTCAGTGAGACCACATAATAATTTCAGCCTGATTATATCATTTTGTCAACAGGCAGGTATTTAAGCTGCTTTCCGCTGCACACATTTTACTCATCCAATCATAACTTTCTTTAGACAAGTAAAATGATAGCTTTTTCCTTGACAACAGGAAACAAACTGGTCTAAATCAAGTTCAATGTATTGTGCAGTAAAAGATGAGCTGGTGAATTATATTTCAACCAGAAAACATCAGAGAAATTCTGCCTGTTAAGGATTTTGTGAATTCATAGGAGAAACTTGGTTGGTGATATAAATATCACTTATAACTTGAAGGACTCATGATTTTTTCCATTGTTTAGCTGTTCACTGGTAATTACATACATACATGCACACAACCGATAGTCCTAAAGCTGTGAGGCACTGAAGAAATCAGTTCAGATTACCTTATTCATATTTAAGGAACATTTAATATCTGCGACCCAAAAACTAGCATTCCTTAATCTTAATCACAGAGCAGAATAAGGCCTGCGGCCTTTATGGTCATATACTATGGACAGGAAAAAAATGTACTTTACAATATCCTGATAAACAAATCACTCTTCATTTAAAAGTCTGCTCCTGGGAAGTGAGGAGACTTCTCAGCCTCTTGTAGGAGGTGGTCAACCCCTTTTAGTACTGGGTCTTACGATTCCCTGTGGAAGCCAATTTTCCAATTGTAAATAGAGACGGGGCAGTGTGTCTATTGCATACAAACCTTCCACATCCACGTTATGACACCACAGCACTTACATAAAAAAAAAAAATTAGCGTGGTGATAATACACCACTCTTTGTATCAAGGCTATATGTGAATAAACTAATTGCTGTACCAATGTTCTGTGGTAATTTTTTTCCCCCATGATTGAAAGGAAGATAAGGTAACTCTACAGTAACAGAGTTAAGATAATTTGGGTAGCTTAACCTTAACCATGTTTCTTAGTTGAACCCTAACTGCATTTCATTTAATTTTTTTTTTTAATAACTGCATTGTCCTGTAAAGGATATTTCCTCTTAGGTATGTGAAATGTACTCTCAATTTTAACTTCATTTTCAGGATTTTTTTTTGGTCTGGTATCTTCCATAGTTTTATAAATATTCCTGAGGGGTCTACTGAATGTTTAACTTAATTGCTGTGATGGTAAATGAAACAGGAATGTAGGAATGTGTAACATGACTGCATTCCTTAATTCTTCATCCCAAACTTTAATAATTTGAATATTTTGAACTAGAAGGATTATTCTATTCTATATATTTCCAGGACATTAGGTAATTAAGTTTGTGGAAGAGTTCTATTTCCTAATGACATAATTTATTAATATTATTAAATAATGCAATCAGAACTTTAGTAATTGATAAAAAAGATAAATCCTTAAAAATAAATATATTAATTAAAACAGGACAAAACAAGGCAAAACAGTACAGCGATCAGACAAACACCTAGGTCCTATAGAATTTTAAAAGACACCAATATAGAGATCTCTTCAGATATAGTGTAATAATTTGACTATCACAACTAGATGATATAGATACACTGGTGTGTGAAGACATCATACATCTTTGCTTCAAAATGAGAAAAATTAATTGTTTTCACTTCGTTACGCTAGCTAATTGTTCATTTGGGCCCTCGTCGAGCTGACAGTATGTTTAAACTGATATACAAAGAATATAATGCATTCTGAACTATTTGCCCTATCTCTCTTATGTCAGTAACAGAAAGAAGGATACACACAAATTCTATATACATCACCACAGAAACATGATTTGCAGGAGAAACATTAGGCCTTTTCATTTACATGGCTATATCAGGAATATCTCTATTGAAATCAATGGAGTTGCACTAGTGTAAAACTGTTGTGAGAACAGAATCTGGTCCAGTGTCTCCACCAGGGCTGCCTGGGGGGGGGCAAGTGGGGCAATTTGCCCCGGGCTCCGCAGGAGCTCCCAAGAGAACGGGCGAGGCTCCTGCCCTAGCCCGACCCCGCCTCTGCCCCTCACCCGGAGCCTCAATGGATCCAGCAGCGTCCCTGAACAGCAGTGCACTGTGGCTCCAGTGGGACTCCTGAGCTCCCAGCCCCGCCCCCTTACCATGTGGTTCTGAGTGGGGCGGAGCTCAGGAGCCCCGCCGGAGCCATGTCGCACCGCTGTTCAGGGACACTGCTGGATACGATGCGCTAAGGCTACGGGTGAGCAGGGTGCCAGGGGTAAGGGGCCGGAGTCGGGGGGGTTGGCTAAGGAGCAGGAAGTCCTGGGGACAATCAAGACACAGGGAGGGGGCAGAGGTGAGGGGGCGGTCAGGGGACAGGGAATGGGGGGGTTGGATTTGTTGGCATTCCGGGGATTTGTCAGGACTCAGTGGTGGGGTGGATAGGGGTCGGGGCAGTCAGGGGACAGGGAGCAGAGGTGTGGTCCCAGGGTGGTGGTGGTGATGGGTCTTTGGGGGATGGTGAAGGGGCAAGGAACACGATAGGTCTGGGATTCTGAGGGGGGTGGGCAGTTGGGGGCAGGAAATAGGGGGGTCAGATGGGGGGGCAGGGCCAGGCTGTTTGGGAGGCACAGCCTTCCCTACCCTAAAGCTCATTCAGCAGTTTGAGGCTTGCAGAAGAGCCAAGCTGTTAGCTTTTCCATTAGGGCTACCATCTGTTTTACTTCTCAAATGCCAAATTATAGCCTATATTTAATTTCAGTGCTATAGGGATATTCATGTCAGGGGAGAGTAGCTTCATTTAAAATTAGCCACTGGGGGAGGGATCACATGAGAAGAGCAATATCCTGCACCACCTACCTCCTGCCCGACCCTACACAAGGGAGACACCCCCCCCCCGGCATTCCCTGAGGCTTCAGAGGACTTAATTCAGTGGTTCTCAGACTTTTTTGTCCTGGTGACCCCATTCACATAGCAAACCTCTGAGTGCAACCTCCCCCTCCATACATTGAAAACACTTTTTTATATATGTAACACTATTATAAATGCTGGAGGCAAAGCAGGGTTTGAGGTGGAGGTTGACAGCTCGCGACCCCCAGTAATAACCTTGTGACCCCCTGAGGGGTCCCGACCCCCAGTTTGAG
This sequence comes from Gopherus flavomarginatus, assembly GCF_025201925.1. Taxonomy (NCBI): domain Eukaryota; kingdom Metazoa; phylum Chordata; order Testudines; family Testudinidae; genus Gopherus; species Gopherus flavomarginatus. The sequence continues at coordinate 120,051,912 of NC_066620.1, read as the reverse complement.
AACCCCTGGGTTAATTTAATTTTAGCACCCTGTGTCCATTCACATGCATGTGCTATTTTGAGCATGTCAGTTTTCACAACATAGGCTTATCCCAGATTCTGGAACAAGCTCAAATGCTCAGTTCGTGTTTGTACATAAGCTATACTAAAGACAAACCCACAGTAACCATCTCCAGTTTGTGAGGGACCCCATGGGGCCAGTCTCTAGGAAACAGATAAATGCATGGAGGTTAAGTCCATTAATGGCTATTAGCCAGGATGAGTAACGAATGGTGTCCCTAGCCTCTGTTTGTCAGAGGGTGGAGATGGATGGCAGGGGAGAGATCACTTGATCATTACCTGTAGGTTCACTCCCTCTGGGGCACTTGGCATTGGCCATTGTCGGTGGACAGGATACTGGGCTGGATGGACCTTTGGTTTGACCCAGTATGGCTGTTCTTATGTTCTAACCTAAATGAATCCAAAGTTATGGAGACAGATATGAGTCAAGGAAGCCAGCAGAGTATGAGAAACCTGGAAAAATCTCTGACTGGATGGGCTCAGGCGTTTGGTCACAAGCTGAGGTGGTTCAAAAGTTTTGGATTTTTTTAAGCAGAATTTTTTAGTGTTTCTTTAAACGATCAAACACAGCAAGCAGCAAACATTTTGCCGCACACTTCTGAAACCCCAAACCATATTCAGGTTTTGGCAGACTAATTTCAGCTTTTTAATTAAAAAAAAACCACAAGAAATTTTGAAGGAAAGCAGACATTGTCCGTGATTTTTTTCTGCTTTTTAAAAACCCCTAGTTTTCGATCCAAAAAAAGTTTTGACGGAAAGTATTTGTCCAGCCCTTTTAATGAGCTTTAGTGCCTTTTAGCACTAGTTGATGCTGAGAACCAGCGATACCTTGTAAAGACAGCAAAGAATCCTGTGGCACTTATAGACTAACAGACGTTTTGGAGCATGAGCTTTCGTGGGTGAATACCCACTTCTTCAGATGCATGTCAATCCTCATGCATCTGAAGAAGTGGGTATTCACCCACGAAAGCTCATGCTCCAAAACGTCTGTTAGTCTATAAGTGCCACAGGATTCTTTGCTGCTTTTACAGATCCAGACTAACACGGCTACCCCTCTGATACCTTGTAAAGAAGTTTTCTCAAAGTTGGATTTGTGCTGAGATGCAGAAGGTTTATTTTTCCCAGGGCTGACCCTGGCAGGGAGCAAGTGGGGCAATTTGCCTGGGTCCTGCAGGGGCCCCCATGAGAATATAGTATTGCAATTTTTTTATGGAAGGGGCCCCCAAAATTGCTTTGCCCCAGACCCCCTGAATCCTCTGGGCGGCCCTGGTCTCCACTGGCAAAAAAATGAGATCATGGTCAGCAGAAAGCTATGACATAAATAATATCAATTCAGAAACCAGGAACAACTGACATTTTGTCCTAGTCAGTCATGTCTTAGTCACACACAGGAACGATGCTGTTCATAGAAGAGTACCAAAAAAGTTTGTTTGGCTGAGCAGCTCCATCTAGGTGCATGAAGAGTTAAAACTTGGTCCCCCTGAAGGCAATGGGAGTTCTGCTGGTGAATTCTGTGGGACCAAAATTTGATTCTAAAGGCTGAGACTTTCTATATTAATAGCTGAAGAAGCAAAAGACCAGGTCAGATTGGTGTACAGGAGCAAATGGTGTGTCCTGGCCACTATTAGACGCATAAGAATCACAAAAAAACCAATTGTTGTAGGGAGTTAGGCAAAGTGTTGTCAGAAACCATGATGAGGAAGATCAGGTCTAGTGACTGGAGTAGGGTTGATTGGTCCTAGGGTTCAGAACCAAGGGTCAGAGCCAGAATCGGGGGTCAAGAGCGTTAGAACAGGGCCAGGGAAGGGCTGGGATCTAGGCTGGAATCAGAACAGAACTAGAGCAGGGCAGGAGCAGGCTGAGGTCTGTTGAGTTTGTCATCACTATCAGGCAGAGGAATGTTCCAAGCCTTGAAGCAACATTGAGCAGACTAAGGCTATGTCTACATTACTGCAGTAAGTCAATCTATGCTACACAACTTCATCTATGTGAATAATGTAGTTGAAGTCGATGTACCTTAGTTCGAGTTACCATGGGGTCTACACCATGCGGGGGTCGATGGGAGAAACTCTCCTGTTGAGTATCAGAGGGGTAGCCGTGTTAGTCTGGATCTGTAAAAGCAGCAAAGAATCCTATGGCACCTTATAGACTAACAGACGTTCTGGAGCATGAGCTTTCGTGGGTGAATACCCACTTCTTCAGATGCATGTCTCCTGTTGACTTACCTTACTCTTCTCATTGGGGGTAGAGTACAAGGGTTGACTGGATAGTGATCTGCTTTCAATTTGGAGGGTCTTCACTAGATCCAGTGGATTGACCTCATAACGTCAATCCTGGCTGTAGTGTAGACCTGCCCTAAGTTGCTGTTTCTCCTGTGAGTCGTATATACCTAGTCTGAGAGTCACCTGACCCAGCTTCTGGATTGGCTGGAGCCTTACATAGGACTGACTCATCACTGCAGGTGACTTAATCAGACTCTAGTTGGTGATTCATCTCCTCACAAGTGTACAGTGTACCCATATATGTGTACCTTCTTCCAAATGTTTTTCCTTGAGACAATATTCTCCACATACATCAAATTCTTCCTTTGTGTACATACACACAACTCCTGGTGTTGTCAATAGAACTTCCACAGAAATGTCTGACAGCGAGTTTGATTCAAAATGTTGTGCTTCTCCAGCACAGTGAGGAATGTTTCCAAATTAATATAATCCCCCCCCCCTGTTCAGTTTTTCCACACAAATGCTATACGTATACAGTCATCATCTACACATGATGATTTGGAGCTTTATAGGAAAACCATCAGGATCTGTGTTGGGTAGGGTCCCAGTATATGAATATGGAATAATGTTCTATGGAGTCTAATCATGAGATTTTTTTCTAAACAACTATACTTATTGACAACACAGTGATTGAGTTTGCTCAAATACTCTGCTGTAAGTCAAAAAGAGTTTGTGTCATCATTTGACTGGGAGGCTTTCTCATCATCACAGGGGAGATAAGTATTGAAGACTAAGGGTATGTCTTCCTGGCAAAGAAAAACCGCCAGTTGGCTATGCCAGCTGAGTCGTGCTCTCAGGGTTCACGGTGCAGGGCTGTTTCATTGCTGTGTAGATTTCCAGGCTTGGGCTAGAGCCTGAGCTCTGAAATCCTCCCATCTTTCAAGGTCCCAGGCTCCAGCCTAATCCCAGAAATCTACGCAGCAATGAAACCTCCCCACAGCCTGAACTCTGTGAGCCTGAGTCAGCTGGCATGGACCAGTCGTGAGCTTGTAGTTGCTGTGTAGGCCCAGGAGATGCAAGGGCTCCATAAATCTAGCATCTCTGGCAGTTCTAGATTTTTTAAATATGGTAGGGAGGAGTTATGATGGGCTGATTGAGGCCACTCCCTAATACACACTTCTTCCACATAAGTCAGAAGATATAGCTTGGATTGAAGGGGAAGAAGGGGATGAGGAGGTGGGATGCAGGGGGATTTGATGTGCAATGTTCCCTGCACTACCTGTCCTTCCACCCCTACTTAATATACCTTAGTTATGACTCAGAACAGCCACCATTGAGGTAAGAAAGTAGATTAATCTACTTTCCTGTTCATTTCTTGGCTTCACAGGTGAGACCAGAAATAGTTTCCTCACTCTGCCATGTCAAGAGCAATAGGGTGGCCCTTAGCCCACTTCCTAAGGTTGTTCAGGAGCACAAGCAGCAGAGGGCTTAGACAGCTTATTCAGGCCTTAGAAATGGCAGTTTAGCTGTACCTACGTTGTGACGGGTTGGGTCACAGAAACCCCCTTGGGACTGCCACCTGATGCGCTGAGATTACCTCTGAGCCCATTTTCCCTGGCAGTTTGGGACCTCAGTACCTTGTCTGGTTGTGCTAGACACACTAGCCTGCTACAAACACAGACCCAGGTCTGAACCACGTCCCCCAACAGCTGCAGGCTTAGCTGAAAACAGCTTAAGAAGTGCTTCTGTCTCCAACAGCCAGATACCCAGTTCCCAATGGGATCCAAACCCCATCCATTTTACTCTGTCTAAAGCTTATACAGGGTAAACTCATAAATCGTTCACTCTCTATAACACCGATAGAGAGAGAAGCATAGCTGTTTGCTCTGGGTTAATTGATAAGTAAAAAGAGTGATTTTATTAAATATAAAAAGTAGGATTTAAGTGGTTCCAAGTAATAATAGACAGAACAAAGTAAATCACCAAGCAAAATAAAACAAAAACACCCAAGTCAAAGCCTAATACAGTAGGAAACTAAATGCAGGTAAATCTTGTCCTTAGAGGTGTTACAATAAGCTTCTTTGACAGACTAGACTCCTTCCTAGTCTGGGTCCAGCAATCACTCACACCCCTGTATTTACTGTCCTTTGTTCCAGTTTCTTTCAGGCATTTCTTTGGGGTGGAGAAGCTATCTCTAGAGCCATCTGAAGACAAAATGGAGGGGTTTCCAGGGGCTTATATAGTATTTCTCTTGTGGGTGGAAACCCCTCTCTTCTCCTGTGTAAAATCCCTTCACAAGATGGAGTTTTGCAGTCGCCTGGGCAAGTCACATGTCTATGAATGGTTCAACTTTTTGCAGGCCAATGCCATTATTTACATGTTAGTTTGAATGTTCCCAGGAAAGCTTAAATGTGGATTGGAGTTTTCCAACGTCCATTGTTAGCTAAGCACTCCCAATTACTTGACTAAACCCTTCACACTATGTTGACCAAATCTGCCTTATGTGCTTCCTACAGCAAAACTTTAAATTACAAGCATAGCGCCAATGCTCATACCTTCAGGTATAAAAATGATACATGTATACAAATAGGATGAATACATTCAGAAGAACATAAACTTTGCGAAGATATGTTACATGGCATATCTATCATAAAACATATTCCAGTTATGTCATATTTACACTCATAAGTATATTTCTATAAAGCAGTATGGGGCGCAAAGTCACATACATAAAGATCTTTTTTATGCCATAGTATTCAAAAAAACCCAAACTCTTCTTGGCTCTTTTCTTATACCTGCATGCATTTTTCAGCTGTTCTCATAGGTAAGCAGTGTTCATTTTCCATCTGTTCTTCCATCGAGACAATCCTTAGAGGGGATAGGAAAAGCGCACACAGGCTAATTAACTGAGTTTTTACAGCATAGCTCAGCACATATGGTCATCTTTTATATAAGTGTACAAACATCACACACAATCAACATTCTTCTAGGTAAATATTTCGTAAACCATAACTTTGGATTTGCTCATAATGGGCTGATAGCTTCTAGTGACTTTAATATGACTACACCAGTACAAGGATTCTAAAGGGTGTAAAGATAAAGGAGGCAGCTGATTTGTTTAGAGTGATCATTACTAAAAATAAGAGAAGGAAATTTAGCAGAGGAAAACAGGCTAAAGATCAGGAACTTTTTGCTAATGATGAGGTTTGTTAAGCTGTAGAATAATTTTCCAAGTGAAGGGGTTGAATACCTATCCCTTGGCATGTTTAAACATGGATTGGACAAAGCACTGAAGACTATAATGTGAAGAACAATCCAACATTGGCCAGGGAGATGGAAAAGATTACTTGATAGCTTTTTTCCATACCTAATTTCTGTGATTCTGTGAAAACTTAAAAACCAAATTGTTAAAAAGATGAAATGATGCAACATCATTGCTATAAACAAAAGAGAATATCCAGGAGGAGGAGGAAGAGAAGAGCATCAAATTGGTGTTAATAAATCATTACCTCAGCTGGAAAAAGAATACTTATTAAAATTAATTTCTACTCCAGGAAAAATGCGTGCAATTAAAAAGCACTAAAAAAATTATCTATAGAAGAATTAAAATTATAATTGATGAAAGGACTCATTTAAATGCATGTTTGTCTCCTTTGCCCAGTAAAATCCTATTTTTCTTTCCAAGGCTGAAGGTTATAAAGAAAATATGGTTACTTTGGTGAGTTAGCCTCACTTGTTTTATGAGTAAGAGACTTTTGCACCGTAAAATACATGATGGCAAACCTCTTGTTCTCGTAATAAAACAAGGAAGGCTATCTCCATGAATTTATGCAGTATTAGGACGATTCATAGTGATGATTGTGCTGAAAACAGAGCTTAACCTTTTTTGAAAACTGCCCCAAAGATATGATCTCACTTTATTCCTTACAAGAAATATTAACGCTTCATATTAGCAACTGATACAACTAAACATTATCATAATAATACTCACTATTTCTTATTAAATTAGTTTATTTGGACAAAAATTGTCACAAAAACTGAGGCTGTTCTAACTTTCTCTTGGGTCCAAATTGGTTTCTAGCCACTCTCAGGAAGCAGAATGATAGAATAACAACTTGCATGGAAATTGCTCAGACACTGCAGTGCTGAGCAGCTGCAGCATAAAACCTTAAAAAACCCTAAGATAGATAACACAATCTCTGCTCCTTTTCCCTGGGTCCTGCACTAAGTAGAGCTCAGATGTGACCTGGGATCTGGCCCTGAGTCTTGGCTACCATGTGTTGATCTCTGATTACTCTCGCCCCTCGCTCCACCGAAATGGTCACAAGGTGCCTGTTATCTACCAGGTAATGAGCGCCGGGATAGGGCGGAGGCTCGATCACTGGATGTCCTCGGGAGGGGTGACAAGTGCCCCCGAAGGTAGCAATGGGGATAACGCAAACAATGAGTCGTGGAGTTAAAATTGAGGGTTTATTGAATGGGTCACAGGTGCGGATAAGGAACAGCTTAATATTAGTCACAATTTGGGCCTACAATATAATACTAGAACAAATAATAAAAATACTGCAATTACAAACAGAACCTGACCCTGGTACCGCTCCAGGTCCCAGTAGTTATTCAGGTCCTTCCAAGGGTTAGTAAGGGTGCTATTGGTGCTATTATTAAGCATAAATGCAATTACTCATCTAGTTAAAAAAAATGCATTAAGACAATTAAAAATCGCCGTGAGACTCCGGCCAATCCCCCTTGCGTTCAAGGTTTCCTGGTTAGCGGGTTTCCCCTCGCAGGAGCCTTGGGGCGGCTAGAATCGGCTTTCGTCTCCGGCTTACAACAGACGATTACAGGCTCAGTTAATTAGCAGCTAGGCATACTTACACATACAAACCACAAAAGTTTCATCACCGCCGGCAAACGGGTAGGCTTCTGAGAACACGGAGCCGAGGGAGACCTCGAGTTGATCAGGCTCGGTTACGGGTACGGGTCTCTGCGTTTCTCCCTGCCCACCGCTGGCACGGTGGGCCATTTATAAGGGTCATGACGTGTTCAGTTTTTTGGCCAGGTTTCTCCTAATTAGGAGATTTACAGATGCCTCGTTACCACCCTCATGGTGGGGGGGGGGCTGTCAGGAACTGGCTGACCACAAAATTTGCCTAGCCCCAACGGTTACTTTCGGGGAAATGCTTCTTGTTTGAGAGTATGTGTATGCTCGTTTCCTGAACATGGAGGCCAGGGCAAAACTGCCTAGGGCTGTGGCACTAACATGGGCACTAACACCATGGTGGAAAGACCACCAGGATTTTCCTCAAAGCCCTAAAAGGTAGTGGGTACACAATGCTTTTATCTTCTACCTCCATGTATCTATGAATCTGATTTCCTTAAATCCCTTCATACCTTTTAACTTGGTTTAGAGTGATAAACTAAAACTATCTCTCTCCCTCTGTGTCTCACACACAGTTATATGCTGTTTAATTTCTAAATGATTTCCATTTTTGTGGTGTACATTGAGACCATTTTGGCCACAGTCAGCATATTTCAGTCAACCAGGAAAGTGTTATCACTAAAGTGAATGAGTAAATTCTCCTTAAAGCTATGTGCTTCTCATTGGGTATGATATTCTTTTTTTAAAAAAAACCCATAATTTTCAGGATTTTTTAAAATAAAAAGTCATGGTCTTTGTTGCTCCAGCCATCCTACTATTGAGAAAGACTTCTCTGAATTTTCAGATTGGACTCCATGTATCTCCAGTGTAGTGGGGTAGGGAATTTTAAAGAGTTCTGAACTAATACTTAAATAGTATTAAAAGATGTTAAAACATGTTGTGGCAGAAAAAGGATATTGACTTTTCTAATGATTTCCCTGACAAATAATTTATTATTAATTAAGACCTTGTGTGCCATGGCTTTTCCTTTTTATCTTAAGGTTTAAGATGGGATGTGATTTACAGTGTGTTGTACTCCTACAGAGCACACGGACTCTTTATAGAGGAAGGTAAATACACAGCATTTTTTGAGAATACAACAGTTAGCATATGCTTTTCAGACACACACACACACAGTCCTGCCGGTGATGTTTATAGTTACCAGTCTGTTGTAGTTCAAGTCAATCTAATGGCCAGTTAGATTGAGCACGAGTGTGGAGCTGGGCTCTTGTCGGTCGCGATTCGATGCTCCTGGAGTGTGGCAAGATGAACCCAACTTCCCATGACTAAGCACCCTGGTTCTTACAGGTTTTTTTAGGTTGCGTCAATCTGCCCTTCATTATGAATGCGCGTTGATAATTATTTGATGTTCTTTAAGTCTCTTTACTTTTTCTTCCTTGACTTTGGCTATATCAATGGCCTTTACACCTTATCTTTTCCTGAAGCATGCATCCTCATTCACACAAACAGATTGAGACTAGAAACAGTAGTATTTTATATCAAGCAAAAAGGCATTGCAAATTAAACCTTGCCTTCAATGTTTTTTTAATCTACTTAACATAGATACAATAGAGAGTTCTGTCTCTTACTTACTAAACCTAAAAACAAAGAAATGTATATTTAACTAGAGTGCCTAATTTGTAATACATATAGGAAACCATAGTAGACGTTATAACTTATCCTAAAACAAAAGGGTGACCATAATCACTCATAAGGATTGTTCTGGTCCGTCATTCCTTTCTGCTATTCAAAAAGGGTGGCTGACAGGATGAAATCAAATTATACATTAATTCTTATAGTACATTATAAAATCCAGCTCCTACAAGTTCACTAGCCTGCTGTGCACTAACTGGCCATGTGGACCCTGCTGCTGCACACTAAAAGTTCCATGGTGCATTTTGACATACTGCGCTGTAGATTGACAATCTGGGCCTGTGCACTAATGTGGACAAGCTCTATGACTTCTGCATTTTTTGCTATGACAAAGTCATTTTTTAGAGATGACAAGCAACCAACTCTAATTACCCCTCATGAGAAACCTGGCTTTTCAGAATACCACACAGTAATATATTTAATCTGAATGTCAAAATTGAAAGATCAGATTACAACTAAAGACTTTTACAGAGTATAGTCTTCTAAATTTTCTCTACTTCATTTCATCAGAGCAGGATATAAATCATGGGGATCATTTGGCATCTCTAATAAAAATATTAAACACTAAGGAAAAGTGTTTTGATTTATCTCTTGTCTTATGGCAAGCTTGAGAATTCTGTTTCTGAAACAGAGACACATACTTTAGTCTGGATTCACATTTTCTCCAAGGGCTGGTCTGCATACAGATAGTCATAGATTCCAAGACCAAAAGGGACTATTGTGATCATCTCATCTGACCTCCTGTAGAACACAAGCCATTGAACTTCTCCAAAATAATTCCCAGAGCTGATCTTTTAGGGAAAAAATCCAAACTGATTTAAAAATTGTCACTGATTGAGACTCTACCATGACCCTTTTTAAATTGCTCCAGTGGTTAATTACTTAATATTATATCTGTATAACTATGTTGGTTTGAGGTATGATTTTTTTTACCCAAATAATAGTACCAGTACAGCCCCCAGTATTGATGCAGTTACACCAATGTAATGGTGCCACCTTCTTCAGTACTCAGCCATCAGTGACAACAGGCCAAAGGAAGTCTTTCTTCCCAGTACCAGCTTCATTCATCTTTAACCCTGATGGTTCTATATTATTCTATTTTTAAGCTCCTTCATGTCCGTGACTTCAGGTCTTGAATCTTGGTCTGCAGTGCTTGCACAAACTAGGCAGTCCTGACCTAACATCCAGTGACCTTCTAGCAGCTACCAGAATAGCAGCTGAATTCTGACAGAGGACTCCAGCCCTTGGATCTGATTGGGGGTCCTGATTGGTCCCCAACCTCTATTTAACCCAAGCACAAGCACAGGAAATTGTCCATGCCACTGGTTTCCCCCTGCTTGGGGATGTTTATTGTGCAATACCAGCTCCTACTGCTTTCTACTAGCGTCCTGACATCTGATGTTCAGTCTGCCCTCTGGCCTGTCTCATACTTGGATCTCCTGGTAACCTGATCCCTTGACTCTGGGTTTTGCCCTCTGGCTTGCCTCAGATTCTGATCTCTTGGTATGTGCTCTGGCCTGATTCCTGCTCTGACTAGGTCAGAGTCTCCATACTCTGGTCATGACACTTGCCATATATGGTATCATTTCAGGGTCCACTCTTGAGACATGACCAAACAATCACAGTGGTCTTTCTTAGATCTTCTGTAACAGCATTATTTAGTGCCCTAGCTTTTTTCTTTGTGCTTCATAGCTTATCTTCTGCAGTATTGAAACTTTCAGTATGCACCTCAGCCAGTTTATTTTTGCAGTCAATATCTTTCATTCATCAGTTTTGCTTGTACTCCAACATTCCTACCTACACAGCCATATCAGTATGACAATTGTCTTATATATCCTGATTTTCATTTTTATCTCAATGTTTTTGGCCTTCCGGATATTAAAGAGTTTTCCTAATGCAATAGCAGCAAGTCTGATTTGTTCTTTTTTTTATTGTTGTGTTTTTTTTGGTCATCCTCACAATTCCCATTCTTCAATCTTAGTCCATGGAGATGCAAAACTTTTTCTACTCATTTTAGTTCCTTTTTCTCTGACTTTGTTCTCTGTTTCTTCCTCTTGTCTTCCAACTGAGTCTGAATTTTCTGCTTTCCAGGTCTACTCTGTTGGTTATTCTCTGTAAATCCTCCTTGGTTAATGGTATGAGGTCAATATCTTTTACAAACCTAAGGTTATTCACTCTCCTCCCACTTAACATGACTCTTCTCATTTCATCTTGCAGTGCTGCAGCTATTATTTCTTCCACCACCATATTGAATAAATCTGGTCAAATGTCTATCCTTGTCTCACTCCTACAGTCATCTTGAACCCTTCTGTCACTTCTTGTCTACTCTCATCTCATCTCATTCATTGACTTGCTGTAGATGGTTTTCTGTCTGCTTGATCAGTTTCTTGGGGATGCCAGACACTTTCAGGACTCTTCATAATTGTTAATCCTTTCCCCCTTCTTTGCCAAATGCTATCAAAACTTGTTTGAAGTCTATAAAATTATTGTAACAGGTTCAGTTATGTTCTATGTACTTCTCCAATATCTGGTCTGATATCTGGCTATAGTGCCTTATGATGTACAGCTTATTCCTTTTCCTGTATGGGAATAAGCTATTCTGCTATAAATACTTTTAATATCTGTATAACTATGTCCACGGTGGGTTGGGTGGAGGAAGAGTTGCATTGCTTTAATTATGTCAATATAGTTAAAGTGATACAGATTTTGTTACCTGCTGTTGGCCTGCCATTCCCCCTCCCACCTTATCCCCTAAATCTGCCACAATCTCCTTCCTCTGCAGGTCATTGTATCGATGGGATGAGCTGAGAACTATGTGACTGTCAACTTTCACTTTTTCATATAAGTTTGCACCCTCTCTGCATTTTTTTCAAAGGAAATGATATAGGCCAATATAAACAATCCAGCTGTAGTGTTATAGGAAAAGCTTGGTAGTGTCACTTAAAGTTAAGATTGACCTTCACTTCCCATTATAAAATCTCATTTCCAGTTGATTATAACTTTGCCAAACTTGAACTGTTTGGGCTGAAAGTTTCCTTTTTTTTCTTCTTTCAAAAATTTAGCTAAAATGTTTTCTCTGTTTCTGAGACTGAGATTGGGAGAAAATACATAATTTTGCATTTTTAAATCTTACAACACTTTGAGTAGCTCTCGTTCCTCCATACTTTTGGAGCAGGAACTTGACATTTGACAAAAGGTGGCCTTTGCTGTCCCTGTGAAATTCACCCAAATTTGGCCAAGTTATAAGCTTTTGAAAAAATCTCAGTGTTCAACAGTAGTGTGTTAAAATACAGCAGCTAAATATTCCTAAGATTCCATCTGCACCGGGTGTACTCCAGTCTGCAGCCCCAGGCACTAAGCAGCATTTTCTCTGTAATTGCTGCTTGTGGAGGCTGGGGGTGAGACACTGTGGTGCCAGACACAGGAACCAGGAGCAGGTAGTCTGTGTGCTCAATGCTCCCCCTGCAGGTTCCCAGAAACTAGAGGAAGAGGAAGAAGAAGCAATCTGACTGAAATGCAGATGATGGTGGACTGGACCTGGGAAGCATTGGGATGAGGGTGGAGGGAGAAGGTTGGGTCAGAGAGCCTTAGGAAGACAACTAGGCCTGGGAGTTAGGATCCGGTGGGGATGGGAAGAATACTAGGGATCAGCTTAGCAAGGAGACTGAGACGGGATATAGGCACTTTCTGGGCAAGGAAACTGGGACTGAGGGTGTGTGGAGCAGGGGCTGGGAGCCAGTGTAAGTAGTGAAGAGAGATCAGATGAAGAGCCAAAAGCGAGGGGAGAAGATTGGGCAGGAGACTGGAATGGGATGAGGAGCTAGGTGGGAGGGTGGAGGTTGGGATGAATTGCTGGTGAGGGAGAGACAGGACTGGCACAGGTACAGGCCAAAAGGAACATTGACATAAGAGTAAGTCTTGGGAGGAATGGAGTTGAAGGGTCTGTATTCACAAGAGCACAATACCTCCAGAACTTGGAATCGAAAGCAAGTTTTCTTAGTCTCCACGTTCCTTTGCTGTCAACAAATATCTGTGAAACCTGTTGGTGAAGCGTATATTCCATCCTTCTCTAGAGTTGGTTTGTATAGAGAATGACAACCTACTACTACTATCAGTTACTTCATTAAGTGGCAGAAGATGTGCCGTGGATCTAAAAGGTCGAATCCTGTTGACTCTCTGTATAAGTGTCAGTATGATGAAATTTCTGTGTTTTCAGTTTGCTTTTTTAAAAACCTAGAAGAATATGGACACCCATCCCCCCGTTAAAACAGCGTAATTAAGGTTGCAAACTCTCAAAATGTAGGAAATGCCAAAATGAAAGTTGCCTGTGGAACTTTTAATTCAGTCCCCTAGTGCATATGCATTATGATTCAGTCTTGAGTAACACAACAACATACTTTTTTTTTTCAACAGGACCCTTGATTCATTCAGTGCACAGGATGGACCATGCTCTGGGGATGAATCAGGGTTGAGTAGTGAAGGAGGCTGTTGTCTGTAGGATCCCTGCTTTATTTGTTGCAGAAGTTGGAAGGTGTATAGTGAATGAGGAAGGGGATTACATGAAGGAAAAGGATGGTCTCACAATTAAAGTTTAATGCTGTCCTGGAGAATGGGATCCCTATCCCTCCCTCGGCCACATCATTCCTGTGTGACATTATTCAAGTCACTTAAACCAAACTTTTCACAGGGTGCCACTAATTGTGTGTTCCTCATTTTCTGAATACTCAACTTGAGACTCTGGAATCTGATTTGCAGAAGTGCTGAGCGCTCATATCTGCACATGAAGTTGCTGGGAGCTGTTCTCTGAACATATATAGTGCTATATAATGCTGAGTACTCTGAAGAATCACTCCCTAAGGGTATGTCTTCACTGCAGCTGGGAGCATACCTCCCAGATTGGATGGACAGACGTGCTAGCTCTGCTCAAGCTAGCATTTTAAAATTGGCTTGGGCTAGCCACCTATTTAAAAACTTGCTTGACTTCTTGGGTCCAAGCTCAGGTGGCTAACCCATGCTGCAATGTTCACACTGCTATTTCTAACATGCAACTTGAGCAGAGCTTCTGCATGTCCAGGCTGGGAAGATGAACCCTGAGCATCTCAAATTGAACACCAAAAATTAGTGGATACTTTTGAACTTAATCTTTCTGTGCCTCTGTTGCTCAACCATAAAATAGGGATGATATCACCTCATCTCACAGGGGTATTGTGAAAGTAAACATTTAATGTTTGTGAAGCAAAGCACTCAGATACTACAGTGATGAGCACCATAGACACATACTCATGAAGAGGAAATCAATACTTCTGTCTTCAAAGCAGGGTTTGAATAGTGTATACTAAAGACTAGGGCTATAGATTGAACAACGAGGAGAAAACAAAATATTGAATAACTGCACTTAAGTGAGCACCATCCATTCTGTGCGCCACATGAGGAGAGGGTTCTGTGGCAAGAATTACATGTGATCGTGTAATTAAAGACAGTATCATGGGAAACTGTATAATACATTCTGGCACTTCCTAACTTGTGAGTGCTTGAATTTGCAATGTTGGAGCTCTTTTATGTATAATCTATCATCTATGCCATTACTGAAATGTAGTGCTTATATTTATTAATAAATTGCATTTAGTCAACATTAGTAAAAAACCTTTGAAGTCTGTGGATTAACCATTATATAAAGTGACAAGGTGGGTGAAGAAATATCTTTTATTGGACCAACTTCTGTTGGTGAGAGAGACAAGCTTTCAAGGTACATAGAGCTCTTCATGTGTGGAAAAGGTCCTCAGGGTCACAGCTAAATACAAGGTGGAACAGATTGTTTAGTATAAGTATTTAACACATATTGTCAGAGATCATTCAAGGTGACAAAGGTTGATAAATGCAAAGTAATACAGTACGATATATATACTGTACTATATTATATAAATATAATACCAACTATACATACAAAATCATGGGATCTAAATTAGCTGTTACCACTCAAAAAAGGTCTTGGAATCATCGTGGATAGTTCTCTGAAAACATCTGCTCAATGTCCAGTAGCAGTCAAAAAAACTAACATTGTTAGGAACCATTAGGAAAGGGATTGAGAAGAAGACAGAAAAATATAATGCAACTATTGAAATCCATGGTATGATCACACTTTGCTGCATGCAGTTCTGGTTGAATAGGGAAGTATTATGTGCATCATTTAGTAACACAAGAGCTAGGAGTCACCTAATGAAATTAATAGGCAGCAGTTTTAAAACAAACAAAAGGAAATACTCTTTCGCACAATACGCAGTCAACCTCAGGAACTCGTTGCCAGGGGAAAAAGAGGAGAGTTTAGGAAAGATTTATTTCAAATTGGTCCAATAAAAGATATTATCTCACTCGCCTTCTATCTCTGATATACTGGGATCTACATGGCTACAACAACACTGCAAACATAATATAAAATGTTACTTTTATAATATGAATATCATTAGAAATTGTTTATATAGTTCAAGTTAATGGAGGGTTTTTGTTATTTTTAATATTTAATTTGCTGCTTGTGAAAGTTGGCAAACAGCCTTGAGCACTAAGGTCTTTCATTTTCCTACAGAACACATAAACTGGGGCAATAGAGGTGCAAGCTTTGCCTAATGCCTCGCCCTGATTTAGAAAGGCCAACTCCTCCAGGGGTCAGAGAGTAGTTCATTTTGATGTAGTCTGTCCTCTCTGCTGAGACTGCCAGGGTGCCAACAAGTACCAGTTATGGTGTACTCTTTTTAATATGGACACACACTTGGTAGGAACAAGACCAATTCTTTAAATGGGATTTTTAGGACAGGGTGAGTGTTTTAGAAAAACTTCAAGACCATCTGAACACACTTTTTGTTTAATCTAAAAATTGTGCATTTGGATCTGACGTATTCAACAGCAGAAGGTCACTCCACGCTCTGGGAGCTTATCCAAATAAGTTCAGGTTCTGGCTGTTACATTTGATGAACTTGAACCACCCATATCATGATGCAAGTGTCCTTATATGACAGTTGCTGCCAGGAACAGCTTGTTCACCAAGAAAGGAATGTAGGTAGCAACAGGAGGCAGCACTGTATGATGGATATGGCACTGACCTGGGAGCTAGGAAATCTGGATTCTATTCCTGGCTCTGCCACTGGCCTGCTCTGTGACCTTGGACAAGTCACTTCGCTTCTCTGTGCCGTGGTTTCCCAAGCTGTAGCATGGGAATAATGATACTTGCCCTCCTTTTGTAAAACAGTCTGAAAAGTGCTATACTAGAGATGATTACAATTATTATAGTTAAAAGAGGGCTGACAGTCTTGAAAATGGTCAGCCAAGAAGACTGCCCTCAGAATTAAAATCCAACTATTTCCCTATATTGTCATCCTTTTCCTGACAGCCATAATCCTTTCCCAGAGTGCAGGTTAGCTTGGGCTTCTGTCACTTTGTAATGACATCCACAGGAAAGGTATGAGTTCATCAAGTTTGGAAGATAGAAAATGAACAATGATTTCATTAGGTTCATTCTTCACTAATCTTTTAGTGGTTAACTTAACAGTCCTCCCTTGTCAACAAACCAGAAGGTTATCAGCTGAAGTCCGACTCAAACTCACAACCCTTCTGGATAGTGTAATATAGTGCCAGCATTTGCTGTAACTTGGGAGCTGCCATCTTTCATAAGAGACATTAAATGCAAATCCATTCTACTTTTCTCTGGTAGAATTTAAATTTCTTCTATGACCCATTTAATCCCCAAAGACCCCTAAGCATTTTTACAAGCAATCAGTATTTAATTCTTACCACACCTCTTTAACTAATATTTTAGCAGTAGCCTCTTCATGGCTAAGGTTGCAACCATCTTCCATTTTAAAGCCCTTTCATGATTCCCCTAGAACTTTAGCTTGGGAAATTGGTTTGGCCTCAAAATTGCCATATTTATTCTGAAAGCAAAGCCAAATGTTTTGGTAAAGTTTGAAGAAAATAAAACAGTTTTTGAGCTCCAGGTCATTTAAAAATTATCCTGAACTGACTTTTGCCTCACCTTTCCTTGTCTCCGTCTAGCTAAAGAATGGCTTGTTTTCTAGATGGGTAAATTAGGGAACATACAAATTAAGTGACTTATCCAAGGATGGTCACCCAGCAAGGCACCAGAAGCAGGAATAGAACCCAGGAATACTGACCATCAGTCCCCTGCTCGAACCGCTAGACAACATTGTCTTTTCTGGCATAATATGAAAAGAGTGGAGGATAACCCCAGTAACCACCACAGTAATTGTCCTCCCAATAAAAATGAGAGCCTGAATTCTTGCTGGCATAAGTTCATTGACTTCAGTTGGCCCTGTATTACGAATATCCATCTATTTACACATAATAGAGAGAGGGTTTTTTATTTCTTTTTTTTCCAGTGGACATTTATTATCTAACAAGTGTGTTCCTTTATCTAGGGGTACTACTAATGTGAAATAGCTTCACCATATTTTCTATATAGTTGTATTTTGATTTACAGAAAATATACCTCTTCAAATAACTGTTCTTCTGTCACATATTCTTGTGAGAAGGATTTTTCTGTAACCATAGTAGTTATTGTGTAAGAGCTGGTTATCACTGGTGAGGTTGCTATCTTTTTAGTCTTCAGCAACAGCCTTTTCTGTAAATCTTGGCTCCATTAGCACAAGGAAAACTGTTTCTTGTCAGATTTCTTGGCTGATGCTCTCCTTGATGTGACCTCTCACTTTAGGATGTGTGAGTGACATTGAGTTATATCACACAGCATAACATAACATTGTGGGATTGCCACAGCATGACATTGCAGAGGGGAATCTTTAAAAATGATGAGATTTTTCTCGAATAATGAGTTAACAAGAACGATCTGCCAAAAACAAATTGGGACAGGCTCTCTTCCCTGTTCTGGCCCCTTCGTGCTGCTGTGTGTCTGCCCAAGTGAAATTTCCCTCAGCATGGGGGAGTTCACATCTGACACAAAACGGGCATAGTGAGATCCTATGCCACCTTCCTACCAGTTCCAGTGTAGGGAGCAGTGCCAGAGGCAAAATGGGGCATGAATGGACTGCTACTGTGCTCCCGTTCTTTGAGACCACTGTCAGCTGGTGTAGGTTAGAACAGCCTGGAGCTGCTCTAACCTATATTGAGGCTGGAGCCAAGGCTGGCAGAGAATCAGGGAGCTGATGATGTCTTCCTTTTTTGCTGTGCTGAGCAGATCTGGGTGACAACAAAGAATCTGGACCATTGTACCCTGGGAATGGGAATCACTTTTAAAATAATTGTATCATGATCTAGTACTATGGGCACAGAACTAAGGGTTAGAATAGCTGGGCTCTTTTTCCAGGTTCTACCACTGACTTATTGTTGTATGACCCTGGCCAAGTTTATCAAGCTCAGTTTCTTCATCTGTAAAAATGCCTTTGGAAAGGCTTTATGAACTACAGATGAAAACTAATAGGTATTTTTATTATGATTGTACTTTATATGTAAAGTAGCACAGTGCCCAGACTCACGCTGTACTTATCCCTTGACTGCCAAAGGCCACGTGGTCACTGCTGTGCTCAGCAGTGGATGATGGGAATTAGGGTTGCCAACCCTCTAGGATTGTCCTGGATTGGAGTTTCCAGGAATTTAAAGATTAATCTTTAATTAAAGATTATGTCAAGTGATAAAACCTCCAGGAATATGTTCATCCAAAATTGGCAACCCTAATGGGAATTCAGGAGGTACAAACCTCAAAAACTTCAGAAGTTTAGTTATACAAACCTTTGGGAACAGTCTGCTGTGCCAAACTTTCTCCCTTCCCTTGTGATCCTTTCCTCCCAGCACAATTCAACTCTTTTTAACCTGCCATGTTGCTCTCTCTGGGGTTGGTGGACCGTCTTTGGGGTAGCCCGCTTTCCACTTCCAATGTGGGATCTTCTTGTATTCCCATAGTTCAAAGCAGCAGGACCCAATCCTACTTGGGCCATTTTTCTTCCTGCTTTAAAATTCGGGGGCACTCTGGAGTTCCCATCCAATATACAACTTGCAGTGCACCAAAATCTCAGAAAAGGAGAATGAGAAGGGAAGAAACAGCTTGGATGCTGTGTGGTCTTGAGAGGCAATTGTCCCACGGTACCGCTAAAGCTGAAGACAGTCAGAGAAGTGGGTCTGTTGAAGAGGGGCTGCAGCTGCAATGCAGCGGTCTAACCCCCGAAGAAAGGGACTGGAACTCATCAACACCAATCTTCAGTTGACCAAGGAGGTTGTTACAGATGTGAACTGCTCCCTCCCCTACCAGAATACTCCCTGCCCTATTGCCCCACGAATTAAGAATTAACTCAGTGTATTTTACTTAAGCTACATTTAAAAAGGTTGATCAACATCTATTTACAACACTGGCTTTTCTCCAGACATGTTTGTATTGTATTTCATGTTGCAGAGAAGCAGCTTATTTTGGCTGATTGCTCAGTTTTACAAAGCAGATTGCTCTGGGAGAGGGAGGCTACACTGTATATAAAACAATGCTAGAATGAGACCTTTCATTTGATCATACTGGAGCTATTTGTTGTACTAGGAATCAAGGTCACAATTTTCAAATGTCGGTGCCTAAATCCATATTCAGGCAGTGGAATAAATGAAGCATGATTTTCAGAGGTGCTTAGTGCCTGCAGCTCCCACTGATTTTAGTAGGAGCCCCTTCCTCCTTAAAATTTGTCCCATTAAATGAGTTGCCCAAGTGCATGTCATGAATTGGTGACAGAACTAGGAATTCAGCCCTGGAATTCTAGTCACCAGTTTTCTATTTGTGTTGTTGGAAAAATGTGGCTATTTATGGCCACAGATTGGTTACAATGGAGTGTTTCCAGCCCCTCAGAAGAGGAAGGAGTTGCCTTGTGTTACCTGCAATGATTCCTGTGGCTGGGTGGTGCAGAGCTGGTGGTTTTGGGAAACAGCCATGTCCATCCCTCCTTGGCTTTTGGAGGAAGGTTGCATTGACACAAGCTTCTGAACTGGGTATTCAGGAGAGGGCAACAAAGCAAGACCCACCCAAATTTGTATATTTAAATGGCTGTCTCTCATTTCTGTCCAAGGAAAAACAAATAGCAGAGCTATTGTGGGGAGTAAAACAATCTGTATAGCTATTATACTTTGCAGTATTTATAATAATATCTGTTATAGACCTCATTCTGATTTCACTTATGACAGTTTTACACCAGTGGTAACTATTGACCTCACTGGATTTATTCCTGATTTACACTGTTGTGAATTCAGAATTAGGCCTATGTTTTTATAAATCTCTTATTAGAGTTGTCTCTGTTTTCTTTATTAGACATTGGACCAAATTTTTCTCTCATGCATATACACAGATGGAGTTGAATTTGTGTCTGAGGTAAAAAATTGGCACCATAACTCAGCTAATAAAGGCTACATGTCAATAGCCAGATCCTCAGGGAATGTAAAATGGCGTTGCTCCATTGATTTAAATGAGTTGGCTTAGCTCAATCTCATTTGAACCATTTTATTCTGCATAGCTGATTTGGAAAGTTCACAGGAACAGGATTTTGTATGGGAACCTCTGTAGATTGTGGACTAAATCCTGCTGTCTTCATTCAGGTAAATGTCTCATTGACGTTGGTCTCCTGTTTCTAGGCAGCCTGGAAATTGCGTACTATAAGAGGTACTTTTGTTTCAGTAACTTGGTAATTGTTCCTGGACCCAGCTGTTCCTAGCAATGCTCAGGAATGTGAAAAATGAAAAACAATTAGAAAAAAAGAGGGTGACTAAATTTTTCCAAATGCCAAAAAGGACTGTGCTGGAATTCAAGTTTGGGGTAAAGTTTTGAATTCTTATGATCTATTCTGATACTAAATCAATTTGCCCATCTCTAACCTCAATTCTATTTTAAATGAGTTCATACCGTATACCAGATTATTCAATGACAGGCTCTCAATTCTCTTTTGCTCATTTGAGTTTATATGAGGGGCAGAGTATGTTTCTTTGGAATCAGTTGCTGATGCAGTTTTCTGGGCTGCAGTGTTTTCTCTCTGAATCCCTCTGAAATGGACTTTAACAGATTCTAGTCCAAGATAGAAGAGACTTGAAGAAGTGAGGCAAAGCACTGGGATGTGTTTCACAAATCTGTTGACTGCATGTCCCCGAATGCGTTCCAAGAAATTCACATTTGGATTTCAGCAAACGAGAATTATGACAGGGGCTATCCAACACTTTTGGAAAGTGAATTTGCTTGATACCAAGGTAAGGCTTGCCAAAGCTCAGCTTGCCAAATCATAGCTCTGGAAAATGTGAGAACCAAGAGATCAGCAGTTTGAGCTAGTTTCAGTACCCTCAACTCCCACTAAAGTCAGGGAGGGGATTGAGGGTTTTAAGTACAACAGAGGAGCTGCACAGTATCTCACAGGCTAAGACTCCCTCCATAGCAATGATTCTGTTGTTTTCAGGTCTCAAATTTACTTAGCAGTTTAGTGGGTCAATATTTAATAAAACAACTCATCTGTTTTAAAAGGAATGTCTCGTTCATGGAGTTTTGCATCTTATGTAACATTTAATGATAGAAATATACGGTTACGGTTTATTCTCTGAATTCTGGCTAAAATCCTTCATTTTCTCAGACCTAATTGTCTCTGGCTAGACATGTTCTATATGTACCCTTAGGAGATGAAAAAACATTCCTGTACGTTGTGTTCTAGATCAAGTACACACTGTAACTGAATTAGTGATGAATATAATCTTCCTGTTTAGAAAGGAGTTTATTTATTTGTCTTCAAACAATAGCCTTTCTCAAAAACAGCAGACAAAACCCAAACTAACTAAAATTGGGATTAGGATTAAAATGATTTAAAAATTACCATGTTTGCACATGTTCACAAGTACCCTATTTGCACAGATGCTCAGTGTAAACCTGTGAACAAATTAAGTCTGCAAATGCACATGCATTTTTTGTCATCCTACCCTGTTGAAATATCAGGCCTTATGTGTCTTCCACTGCATTTTGAGTGTATGGGCTAGCAACCAACATCAATTGGTTTGAAATGTTTTATGTATAAACTTTAATATTACCTTACGTACATTGCTTGTTTAATGGGACGCTGGTTTTAAGCCTGAAGAGAAGCACAGCTTTTATTATGCCTTATTCTTTCCAGTGGGTGCTATATTTTAACTTATGAAACTTATCTACAAAAGGAAAAAATGATTGGCGCAGTCTACAACTAGTCTACAACTTATTTTTAAATACAATTTTCCATGCCAGCTGTACATCATGCAATATAATGTGGTCTATCAACACTATCCATTCTTTGAGTTTGACCCAGCTGAAGTTGGTTGGCCACCAACTTTGCTGCTGTCCAAGGCCTCATCTGATGGGCTAATAAACAGACAATAAACATGCATCTCTGGCTCCTGGGTTGCTTGAATGACTTTGTACACTGGAGCCTCAGTTTGAGCAGAAAAACAAATTCTGAAATATAGTGTGTCTCCTGGATTTCTTCACCCAGCTCTGTCTGCAAATAGCAATAAATTTATGTATTTACTGTATCACTGAGGCCATTCTAGTAAGTGTTTACTCAGTGTTTCCAGGAAAAAAAAAGCAGTACAAGTGGTTACCATGACAACCACTGGCTCTGAAAAAGCGTTTATAACTTTTTAAAAATCTCGTCAGATTGTTCTAATCTTAATTTATTGCTGCGTGTCACAACTATATGCCGAGGTAGAATTTCTCGGAGCGAAGTTGACTTAAAATGACTTTCATAGAGAAAGTGATTGTTAAGAGAAGAGAATTCAGTATCCCACAATTAGCTGACGTGTATTGAGTATTGTCATTATGACTGAAGACACAAGGCAAATGGGGGCAAATTGGCTGTGGGGACACTTATCTGTGGTTTTTAGTTTATACAGCTTAACAAAAGGCCAGATGTGGAGTCCTTTTCTGTGGGCCAAATGCTTCCACCCTTCCTCATGTTGAGTAACACATTACTCCCTAATCTAGTAATTCTGGCTTTGCTACCAAGCCCAAGCAAAGGGTAGCATCATGTTGTTGTGCTACCCCTGTTGTTGCTGACTGGAAGGCAGATTGTGACTCCAAGAGCAGTATACTTCCCATGGGGCTGCTGTGTTCCCCGGAGCTGGTTGTAGGGATATGCAAGCATGGTGGTTGCCCTGGCTACCTGGATACTTCGGCGGGCCTGGAGGTGGCGGAAAGAGGACCGAACCCAGAGAACGAAGTCACTGATGAAGATGTGGAGTTAGATGCTTATGTGGAGTTTCTGTGGAGTTGCCCAGTAGGGCAGGCAGCCAGAAACTGTTCACTATTCCTGAGGTGTCTAGCCATTCTCAGCAGTTTCTCTCCGACAAGCAAGAAGCAAGAGAGGAGATGCCTGGTAAGCGGCTGTGGTTTTGTAGTATGGAAGTGGGTCCAGGGTATATGAATGTAAAAGGCTGGCTGTGTTTCTGTGTGCTGGACATTTCCCCGTGCAGGTAATCAGTATGGTGGAACAGAGTCTTGATGCACACTGAGATTTCAGAGGAATCCTTCACAGAGAACTCTAGGAAAGTTTCCTGGAGGTACTCAGCAATCCTCATCCTTGGCAGAGCTGCTTTGTTCCTTACTTCATTGTAGAAAACTTTCCCGTGCCATTCAGCAGTCACTTGTTCAAGGACCAAAGCGGCACACAGGTGAGAACCATAGGGACCAGGACAGAAGCCACAAGCGTGTAGTAGATATGCCCTTGCTTCTTTGCTTACCCTCAGAAGTGAGATATCTGTTACAATGACCTCTGACTGTGGAAAAGTGTGGGAGAATTTTAGAATTTTTTTCCTAGTGGGCTGTAACACAACCCTTGCAGAGTGCTTTTTTCCCCGTGTAGAGCATCGCACCCCCCCTCCCCCAGCCAACACTCACTGTGTTTACGGTGTTTGCCAAGATGTGTGCTAGCTAAGGGTCAGTGAGAAAGTGATTGTTAAGTTCACACACAGCACTGAAATATTTCAGCATTGAAATACTCCTCTAGTAACATAATGTTCACTGTTCCTTGTGCTTCAGCAGATGTGGCCTTGAGAAACATCCCACACACAACGGCTGAGCGTCTCCATCAGATAAGAAAGTGCCCAAGATGGAGCAAAGAAGACATGATCTGGGTGGTACTGCACTTTTCTAATTCAGAGAAAAGAGAATGCAAGGAGTGGAGGGATGCCGAAAGGCAGGACAGAAAAGAAAATCAGGAGTTTGTTAAGGATGCTATTGAATGGATGGTAAAAGTCATGAAGGAGCAAACGCAGCTGCTGAAGTCCTTAATAATGCTTCATACTGAGCAGATGCATGACTGTCCTCCCCTGCAGCACATTCAAAACTTTTTTCCATGCCCCCCCCCAACTCCACCCGCACAGTCCTTTCCACTTTCCAGGACTTCTCAGTTTCCCCTTCACTCCACCCCCTTGGACAACTTTCAAAATGATAGATGGACCTACACATAGCTCAGAAAGTCTGCCCTTTCCTGGTACCTCCTTTCCCACCAAGCGTCTGTGTGTGTGTGTGTGTGTGTGTGTTTTCTAGTGCAATAAAAGCAAAGTTTTTGAACCATAACTCATCTTTATTTGTTTCCTACAAATTGAGATAGCAGGCATTACCAATACATACACAGTCCGTTTAATCATTTGCTTACTGGAATGTCAGGCCCCAAATTTCATCATTGCTTTTTAAGAAAAGTACATGTAATGTAACATTGCAGCACCAATCACAGAGATATCCATTACTGGTTCTCATTTTCAAACTGTTGCCTCAAAGCCTCCTTGATTTGAATTGGCTGCTTTAAACTAGGTTTGTTGGGGGCAGGTGACCAAAGACCACGGGTAAGTCAAAAAATGGAGACCTGGGAGAAGGGTTGGAATCTGGGGTGCGAGGATGGGCTGTTATATAAGAAATAAGGGAGAGACGAGACAGAACTGGTGGGGGAATCAAATCAATATCTTAGGTGTCTGTATACTAATGTGAGAAGTATGGGGAATAAGCAGGAAGAACTCCAAATGCTAGTAAATAAACACAACTATGAAATAGTTGGCATCACAGAGACTTGGTGGGATAATACACATGACTGGAATATTGGTATAGAAGGATACAGCTTGCTTGGGAAGGACAGACAGGGAAAAAGGGAGTAGGTGTTGCCTTATATATTAAAAATGTATATGCTTAGACTGAGGTTGAGATAGAAATAACAGACAGACTTGTTGAAAGTCTCTGGGTAAGGATAAAAGGGGTAAAAAACAAGGGTGATGTCATGGTAGGGGTTTACTATAGACCATCAAACCAGGAAGAAGAGGTGAATGAGGCTTTCTTTAAACAACTAACAAAATCATCCAAAGCACCGGACTTGGTGGTGATGGTGGACTTCAGCTACCCAGACACTGTTGGGAAAATAACAAAGCAGGGAGCATATTATCCAACAAGTTCTTGGAATGTATTGGAAACCATTTTTTATTTCAGAAGGTGGAGAAGCTAACGGGGGGAGGCTGTTCTAGATTTGATTTTGACAAATAGGGAGGAACTGGTTCAGAATTTGAAAATGGAAGGCAACTTGGGTGAAAGTGATCATGAAATGGTAGAGTTCATGATTCTAAGGAATGGTAGGAGGGAGAACAGCACAATAAAGACAATGGATTTCAAGAAGGCAGACTTTAGCAAACTCAGGAAGTTCGTAGGTAAAATCCCATGGGAAGCAAGTCTAAAGGAAAAAATAATTGAAGACAGTTGGCAGTTTTTCAAAGAGACATCATTAAGGGCACAAGAGCAAACTACCCCACTGCATGGGAAAGATAGGAAATATGGCAAGAGACTACTCTGGTTTAACCAGGAGATCTTCAATTATCTAAAACTCAAAAAAGAGTCCTACAAAGAGTGGAAACTTGGTCAAATTACAAAGGATTAATATAAACAAATAACACAAGTATGTAGGGAGAAAATTAGAAAGGCCAAGGCACAAAATGAGATCAAACTAGCTAAGGACATAAAGGGTAACAAGAAAACATTCTACAGATACATTAGAAGCAAGAGGAAGACCAAGGACAGAGAAGGTCCATTACTCAATGAGGGGGGAAAGACTCATAGACTCGAGGACTGGAAGGGACCTCGAGAGGTCATCGAGTCCAGTCCCCTGCCCTCATGGCAGGACCAAATACTGTCTAGACCATCCCTAATAGACATTTATCTAACCTACTCTTAAATATCTCCAGAGATGGAGATTCCACAACTTCCCTAGGCAATCTATTCCAGTGTTTAACTACCCTGACAGTTAGGAACTTTTTCCTAATGTCCAACCTAAATCTCCCTTGCTGCAGTTTAAGCCCATTGCTTCTTGTTCTATCATTGGAGGATAAGGTGAGCAAGTTTTCTCCCTCCTCCTGATGACATCCTTTTAGATACCTGAAAACTGCTATCATGTCCCCTCTCAGTCTTCTGTTTTCCAAACTAAACAAACCCAATTGTTTCAGCCTTCCTTCATAGGTCATGTTCTCAAGACCCTTAATCATTCTTGTTGCTCTTCTCTGGACCCTCTCCAATTTCTCCACATCTTTCTTGAAATGCAGTGCCCAGAACTGGACACAATACTCCAGTTGAGGCCTAACCAGCGCAGAGTAAAGCGGAAGAATGACTTCTCGTGTCTTGTTTACAACACACCTGTTAATGCATCCCAGAATCACATTTGCTTTTTTTTGCAACAGTATCACACTGTTGACTCATATTAAGCTTGTGGTCCACTATGACCCCTAGATCTCTTTCTGCCATACTCCTTCCTAGACAGTCTCTTCCCATTCTGTATGTGTGAAACTGATTGTTCCTTCCTAAGTGGAGCACTTTGCATTTATCTTTATTGAACTTCATCCTGTTTACCTCAGACCATTTCTCCGATTTGTCCAGATCATTTTGAATTTTGACCCTGTCCTCCAAAGCAGTTGCAATCCCTCCCAGTTTGGTATCGTCCGCAAACTTAATAAGCGTACTTTCTATGCCAACATCTAAATCGTTGATGAAGATATTGAACAGAGCCAGTCCCAAAACAGACCCCTGTGGAACCCCACTTGTTATACCTTTCCAGCAGGATTGGGAGCCATTAATAACTACTCTCTGAGTACGGTTATCCAGCCAGTTATGCACCCACCTTATAGTAGCCCCATTTAAATTGTACTTTCCTAGTTTATCTATAAGAATATCAT
Source organism: Gopherus flavomarginatus (assembly GCF_025201925.1). Lineage (NCBI taxonomy): Eukaryota > Metazoa > Chordata > Testudines > Testudinidae > Gopherus > Gopherus flavomarginatus. The sequence goes on along the minus strand of NC_066620.1, from coordinate 120,024,871 downwards.
GCGAGACCGTATCAAATGCCTTACTAAAGTCTAGGTATATCACATCCACTGCTTCTCCCTTATCCACAAGGCTCATTATCCCATCAAAGAATGCTATCAGATTAGTTTGACACGATTTGTTCTTTACAAATCCATGCTGGCTATTCCCTATCACCTTACCACCTTCCAAGTGTTTGCAGATGATTTCTTTAATTACTTGCTCCATTATCTTCCCTGGCACAGAAGTTAAGCTAACTGGTCTGTAGTTTCCTGGGTTGTTTTTATTTCCCTTTTTATAGATGGGCACTATATTTGCCCTTTTCCAGTCTTCTGGAATCTTCCCTGTCTCCCATGGTTTCCCAAAGATAATAGCTAGAGGCTCAGATACCTCCTCTATTAACTCCTTGAGTATTCTAGGATGCATTTCATCAGGCCTTGGTGACTTGCAGGCATCTAACTTTTCTAAGTGATTTTTTACTTGCTCTTTTTTTATTTTATCTTCTAAACCTACCCTCTTCCCGTAAGCATTCACTATATTAGACATTCCTTCAGACTTCTCAGTGAAGACCGAAACAAAGAAGTCATTAAGCATCTCTGCCATTTCCAAGTCTCCCGTTACTGTTTCCCCCTCCTCACTGAGCAGTGGGCCTACCCTGTCCATGGTCTTCCTCTTGCTTCTAATGTATTGATAAAAAGTCTTCTTGTTTCCCTTTACTCCCATAGCTAGTTTGAGCTCATTTTGTGCCTTTGCCTTTCTTATCTTGCCTCTGCATTCCTGTGTTATTTGCCTATATTCGTCCTTTGTAATCTGACCTAGTTTCCATTTTTTATATGACACCTTTTTATTTTGTAGGTCATGCAAGATCTCGTGGGAAGCCAAGGTGGTCTTTTGCCACATTTTCTATCTTTCCTAACCATCGGAATAGCTTGCTTTTGGGCCCTTAATAGTGTCCCTTTGAAAAACTGTCAACTCTCCTCAGTTGTTTTCCCCTCAGTCTTGATTCCCATGGGACCTTACCTATCAGCTCTCTGAGCTCACTAAAATCCGCCTTTCTGAAATCCATTGTCTCTATTTTGCTGTACTCCCTTCTACCCTTCCTTAGAATTGCAAACTCTATGATTTCATGATCACTTTCACCCAAGCTTCCTTCTACTTTCAAATTCTCAAGGAGTTCCTCCCTATTTGTTAAAATCAAGTCTAGAACAGCTTCCCCCCAGTAGCTTTTTCAACTTTCTGAAATAAAAAGTTGTCTGCAATGCAGTCCAGGAACTTATTGGATAGTCTGTGCCCCGCGGTGTTATTTTCCCAACATATATCTGGATAGTTGAAGTCCCCCATCACCACCAAATCTTGGGCTTTGGATGATTTTGTTAGTTGTTTGAAAAAAGCCTCATCCACCTCTTCCACCTGATTAGGTGGCCTGTAGTAGACTCCCAGCACGACATCACCTGTGTTTTTTACCCCTTTTAGCCTAACTCAGAGACTCTTAACACTTCCATCTCCTATGTCCATCTCCACCTCAGTCCAAGTGTGTACATTTTTAATATATAAGGCAACTCCTTCTCCCTTTTTCCCCTGTCTATCCTTCCTGAGCAAACTATACCCATCCACACCAACATTCCAGTCGTGTGTATTATCCCACCAAGTTTCAGTAATGCCAACAATGTCATAGTTGTATTTATTTATTAGCAGTTCCAGTTCTTCCTGCTTATTACACATTCTTCTTGAATTTGTATATAGGCATCTAAGATACTGGTTCGATCTTGCCTCCCAGCTTTGCGCTGACCCTCCTTTTTCTCTGCCATTATAGCCCATACTCCCTCCTGTTTCCAACCCATCTCCCAGGTCTTGTTCCCCACTTACCTGTGGGGTTTGCTCACCTGTCCCAGTCAAACCTAGTTTAAAGCCCTCCTTACTAGGTTAGCCAGTCTGTGCACAAATAAGGCCTTTCCCCTCCTCGAAAGGTGAACGCCATCTCTGCCTAGCAGTCCTTCCTCGAATAGCATCCCGTGGTCGAGGAAGCCAAAGCCCTCCTGGCGACACCATCTTCGCAGCCAGGCATTCACCTCCACGATGCATCTGTCTCTGCCCAGGCCCCTACCTTTGACAGGAAGAATCGAAGAGAATACCACCTGCGCTCCAAACTCCTTAAACCGTACTCCCAGAGCCCTGTAGTCACTCTTGATCTGCTCAGTGTCACACCTCACAATATCATTTGTGCCTACATGGATGAGTAGTATGGGGTAGTAGTCAGAAGGCCGGATAATCCTCGACAATAACAGAAAATGTGGAAATGGCAGAGGTGTTTAATGACTTCTTTGTTTTAGTTTTCACCAAGAAGGTTGGTGGCGATTGGATGTCTAACATAGTGAATGCAAGTGAAAATGAGGCAGGATCAGAATCTTAAAGTAGGGAAAGAGCAAGTCAAAAATTACTTCGACAAGTTAGATGTCTTCAAATCACCAGGGCCTGATGAAATGCATCCTAGAATACTCAAGGAACTGACTGAGGAGATATCTGAGCCATTAGCAATTATTTTTGAAAAGTTATGAAAGATGGGAGACATTCCAAAAGACTGGAAAAGGGCAAATATAGTGCCCATTTATAAAAAAGGAAATAAGGACAACCTGGGGAATTACAGACCAGTCAGTTTAACTTCTGTACCCGGAAAGAAAATGGAGCAAATAATTAAGAAATCAATTTGCAAACACCTAGAAGATAATGAGGTGATAAGTAACAGTCAGCATAGATTTGTCAAGAACAAATTGTGTCAAACCAACATGATAGCTTTCTTTGACAGGGTAACAAGCCTTGTAGATGGGGGGAAGTGGTAGATGTGGTATATCTTGACTTTAGTAAGACTTTTGATACTATGTCGCATGACTTTCTCATAAACAAACTAGGGAAATACAACCTAGATGGAACTACTATTAGGTGGGTGCATAACTTGTAGGAAAATCATTCCTAGAGAGTAGTTATCAGTGGTTCACAGTCACGCTGAAAGGGCATGATGAGTGGGGCCCAGCAGAGATTGGTTCTGGGTCTGGTTCTGTTCACTATCTTTTTCCATTATTTAGATAATGGCATTGAGAGTACACTTATAAATTTTGCAGACGATACCAAGCTGGGAGAGGTTGCAAGTGCTTTGGAGGATAGGATTAAATTCAAAATGGCCTGGACAAACTGGAGAGATGGTCTGAAGTAAATAGGATGAAATTCAATAAGGACAAATGCAGAGTATGCCACTTAGGAAGGAACAATCAGTTGCACACTTACAAAATGGGAAAAGACTGCCTAGGAAGGAGTACTGTGGAAAGGGAGCTGGGAGTCATAGTGGATCACAAGCTAATATGAATCAACAGTGTAACACTGTTGCAAAAAAAGGAAACAACATTCTGGAATGTACTAGCAGGAGTATTGTAAGCAAGACATGAGAAGTAATTCTTCACCTCTACTCCGCGTTAATTAGGCCTCAATTGGAGTATTGTGTCCCTTTCTGGGTGCCACATTTCAGGAAAGACGTGGAGGAATTGGAGAAAGTCTAGAGAAAAGCAACAAAAATGATTAAGGTCTAGAAAATGACCTGTGAGGGAAGATTGAAAAAATGAGTTTGTTTAGTCTGGAGAAGAGAGGACTGAAAGGGTACATGATAACAATTTTCAAGTACATAAAAGGTTGTTACAAGGAGGAGGGAGAAAAATTAACCTCTGAGGATAGGACAAGAAACAATGGGCTTAACTTGCAGCAAGGGATGTTTAGGGTGGAATTAGGAAAAACTTCCTAACTCTCAGAGTGGTTAAAAACTGGGATAAATTGCCAGGGAGGTTGTGGAATCTCCATCATTGGGGATTTTTAAGAGCAGGTTGGACAAACACCTGTCAGGGATGGTCTAGATAATACTCAGTCCCGCCTCGAGTGCAGGGAACTGGACTAGATGACCTCTCGAGGTCCCTTCCAGTTCTATGACTCTATGATTCCAATACATCATGGGATATTCAGCCTGGTCCCAAGTGCCCCAACTGTGGACGTGCTCTGCTGACAGAGGGAGTGAGTGTGAACATGCTATACTGATTTTTATTATAGCGCTTTTTGAGTGTCGACTTAACTTTTGTCAGAAAAACTCTGTAATGTAGACAAGTCCCTAGTAGCAGTCAGCACAGTCTTTCTTCCTCCTGCTGCTCCTATGACTAGGGTAGTCAGCACAAGCTGAGCTATAATCTTGCTTGAAGTAGTCTTATTGAAATTAATAGGATTACTTGAGTGAGTAAGGCCAGTTGGATGTGCCTTTTTTCCCCCCTCAGACTGTTTTCATTAAACATCTGTTCCAGCTCGAACATCTCCGTTCAATGACTGGAGGTTGTGTCTCACTGACAGTTGACATCTAAGGACTTGATCCCTACTCAGGCAAGGCTCCCACTAAAGTCAATAACTGAATATGGAGTCCATAATCAGATCCTTAGCAAGGGTTATTCATTGCAAGAAGCACATTGACTTCAAAGGACATAGATCAGGCCCTTGCACAACACAGGACTTCCCAATAGGAGGCCAATCTTCACCTGATGATTGGACTGAGAAAATGAGATGAGATATAGGCAATCTTACATAATCATATATAGAAAACAAATCTAGGCAGCATGTGGAAACACCTTTTTTTGCCCATAGAAAGAGTTATCACACATTCACATCTGGATATCAGTCAGTAATTAGCAGCAGCCTGTGTTGAGCTTCATTTCCTCATCTAGGAATACAACAACATCACAGCCACTAAAAATAAAGACAAGGAGAAACAACAAATAGGACTTGCATTAAGCAACACTATTTTCATAAGAAGATGTTATAGATTTAAAGAGATACTATCAAATTTCTTAGTCCCATAAATGGAACCTTTTTCATAGGAAGGTAAATCTTACACATTTCTCTATAAGACAAGACAATATATGTATCATTTTTATTTTAAAATCACTTTTATAAAGTCTGTCTTAGAGCTGGTTGGAAAAAATTCACATTTCAAAGCTTTTTGAGACAAAAGGTACAGCACAGTTGACAAAAGGTTTTTTTTTAAAAAAAAAATTGTCCCCCTTTCACCCAGAGGTCTGTGCGCACACACACACACAGGGTATGTATTTATAGTGCTATATGTGCCATGGTTTTTTGTTCATTAACAAAATATTTTGTTACTAGCATTCTTGTCTCTGCCTTGGTCTTTCAGCTGCTCTCCTTGCATTTACCTGCCACACTCTGATAGCACCACAACTCACTGCGGTGGGACATATTTATCCAGGCCCCTTGACTAAAACTGAGTGGGGGTGGTGTAGGTTCCAGACACCTTTTATCTATCAGGACAGTTGGAGTTAGAGGTTACAGGGTTCTCTCTGGTTTGAGAACATCTGTGTGAAATTACCTATACACTAGTAGTCTTAACAGAAATAAGATTTTTCAAAATACATAGATGACAGAATTAAAAGAACAATAACAAAAATGGTTTTCTTAACATCTCTAGAAGTATGTGTCTTATAAGATAAACTAGATAAGGCATTTTAAGTTTCGTTACACAGAAAAACAAGAAAAATTATTAGCTGGCATCCTTGAAAACAACTTTCAGGAACTCTCTGTTCAGCCTGGTAGCATTGGTTGCTTTGCAGAGAACAACTCTTCTCTTACTTTGTGATCTCTCTTATCAAAGCCCCTCCTTACCCTGAACCAGGATTGCTAACCCCTGCTTTCCAATTCCATTTTCTTCAGTCACTTTGTAATGGGATAGCTGGCCCATTAAATCAGTTGGCCCCAGTACTCCTGTTCCAGTCCATTTGTGCCCTTGTTTGCTGTAATGAGAAGGGCGTGGCTGTCCCTGGGAATTATAAATGGAAGACAGCAGAGCACCCGGAGGCCTGAGAGTTCAGAAGGGGCGTAGATCTGGGATGAGTCCTTCAGGGAGATGCTACTTCTGAAGTAGCAAGTGGTGAAAGTTCCCTGATTGAACAGTAGAGTCAGATGAGGCTGGTGAAAGCTAAAGTCAGGTTTTTTTGTGGGGGAGGTGAAGGAGGTTACCTACAAATTTCCCCAGCCCAGAGAGTCACAGCCAAGCAGAGGGGGCTGAAAGTTGAGAGCAGCAGAGGGAGATGCCTTGCTTGCTCTCAGACCCAGAAAGGCTGAAGGCTGAAGAGTGGGGAATGATGGAGGGGTGAGAACTAGAACTAAATCTGAGAATGAAGCAGCGTTGGAGAGTGGTGAACGGCTGCTAGAGCTGCATTTGGTGTTGATGGATGGTTGGGAGCTGGAATTCTGGTAGAGTTGTGGAACTTCTTGTAACAAATTAATCCCACAATCGGCTATTTATGTGTGGAGAGTCTGTGTGGGGTATTTCTGGGAACCACTGAAGGGGAAATTGAGACAGATGTTCTCTGTGCTGTGGCCTGTCACTAAAGGGTGTTCCAGGAGGGGCTGCCATTTGATATTATGGTGGAGAATGTGAGTAGGTGATAGGCCCCTGAGAAGAAGGGAACTGAGGTGGGGGAACATGCTGGCAGGGACACCAGGAGGCAGTTGCTTTACAATAGAGTTTGGACTCGCTGTTTTCTTTTGGAGATATACCTTTGAAACAATGATTAACAGCTGTCTTTCAAAGACTTAATGAACTACCTGAGCTACTATCTTTCATAGGCCACCTTGGCTGATCGAACCTAGTTTCAGTCAGGCCTCTTGTTAATCTCCCTATGCAATTTTCTTTTACCAAGAAATATGAATTATGGCAGGTGCCCCCCTCCCTCACCTATTATGACATTATTAAAGTCTGTATTTACAAATGATGGGCCTAGAGCCCCAAGCTTCTTCCTCTGCACACTGCTAGGCTTCCTGGGAAGTGACCAGGAACAAGTGCAGTTCCCAAATTCTCTTGAACACAAGGGCTGCCCCCAATCTGCTAATGTCACCAAGGGAGTGCAGCATAGTTGGGAAAGGGGAGAAGTAATGGAACTGGCTGGATGCATAGATGGGATTATACAGCACGATCCTGGTCACCTGAGTGCTCTCAAACAGACTGAGCTTCCACCCCAGAATAAACAAAAGGCCCGAAGAGCATATATGCTATAGAAGGGCATCATTTCATATTAATTTTATAGCACTTTCCATGTAACCACATTGGCTGGAAGAGTTGGTTGGAAAATTTCTATCAAAACAAAATATTAGCATGAAATAAAAACAATTTTCATAAAAATGACTTTTGTTTTCTGATCCGCTATAGAATAGATAGATCACAAACTCTTAGTCATACAAGTAGTTTTCAGCACAGCCAATTGCCTCATTGACTTTGGTGGAAGTAGATGTGTGAGTAATGGGTTAGTAGTATGGGATGAAAAGAGTTTACAAGACAGTCATACACACACTATTTAAAGCAATATTAAGTAGATATAATTCTTGTGAAAAGTGCAGATATTTCCTATTTGCAGAACAGATCTGGCTTGGGCACTGACAGGAAAAGATTTGCTGTGCCCTGGTGGGATCACCTCAACTCTGTCTTGGAGCTTCAAGCTTGAGGTAGAGAGACTACCTTTTGGGCTAAGATGGTAGCTCATTTGCCATGCCCATTCTACTCTTAGCCTCTTTACTGAAGTGGCCAACAAGAATGTCTATTAGTGCAGCTCTGCTGGTGGTCTTTTTGTGCTGAGGACACCACCAAAAAGCTGTCTGATATTAATGCATTGGTTGCTGCTGATCTGGGCTGAATTTGAACTAGGCTTTCCAGCTGGGCAACCCTATGGTCTTCTAATTAGTATGTGAACCAATGGGATAGTATCAGCATTTAATAAATACATTATATAAAAATATTAGATTTTAAGAGTTGTGGCCAGATTTACAGTTTAGGGAAGAAAAAGAAGAGATTGTTATTAAAATAACCTCAGAGCTTCTAAACTTCTATTCCCCAAATGAAAATCAATTATAAGGATCCTGGAAAATGTTTCAGTCCCTTTCTTGTACAATAATCTAATCCTGAAGACTGCTCTTTGATTCTCTTCTTTAATATTTTGGGTTTTTTCTTCTTCTTGTTTTATTTTACTTCTTCCCACAGCCAGCTTCAAATGACCTCAAGAACACAGGGCAGCTAAAAGATTGCTTAAACTTCTTAATACTTTTAATCCTTACTTGTTATAATTTGATTACTGAGACAGATTTTCTCTGTGGGCCTCCTATTAAATCACTTTCAAGTTGAAACAAACCAGAAATCCTTTTAACTTAACAGAGCTAGTATTCAATACAAGCTAGTCAGATGTAGCACAAAGACTGTAGCATGTTGCATCATATTCTTCCTGGTTTTTAAATAAAAAGCAGACACCAATCAAACCTACATATGAATCATAGAATCATAGAATCATAGACTAATAATAATTTACCATCATAGTATAATTTATTTACCACGATTATATTTTGCAAGTATATTAAAATATTGATAGTTTATGGAGGGTTTGATATATTTGTTAATAGGGCTCTGGTTTTGGTTACATCTTGCCTATTGTGATAAAACAGCATGTCCCTAAAATGTTCAGCATTCAGTGAACTCATTTTTGCACCAATGAAATATATTTCCTATTCCTCTAGGACAGCAGTACTATTGAGTGCACAGCATCATGTAAAAATGATGAATTTCTTATCCACAAGGGTGAAAAATGATAAAACAGCATCATCTGGAATTCAGCAGTAATAGAAGAACTTTTTGTGAAATCAGGTATTTTGTCATTGTGAAATATAAGTGTTTCTCATGGAAATTCATGCAGAAACTTTAACATGGAAAACTGTCTGAGACTGTGCATTCTGCCTATCGAGTCTGTGATTGATAACAACAATGGGCAAACCAATCTTGCTTACCTCTGTAGCCTCTCCAGTATTGTGGACTTGAAAAGTTCACCTCAAACTCATACCTCACTGGGTTTCCATTCGGCTAAAGAAAGAGTGAGGGGGAAAAAAGGTCTTAAAGAGGGAAAAACAATGAAAACAAAAACTTAATTGTTCAATTTCTGGGGAAGGGCAATGCCATAAATTACTGTGAGGGCATCGCAGGAGGAGGAGGGAATTAATCCAGTAGATTAGCAATAATTTATCAAGATGAAGGCATGTGACCCCTTTTCCCTGCCCTTTCATCCCCTTGGCTTGCCTAGTGTCTGTCCACTCTTCCAGTATAGGCCTGGAGTGCAGAAGGAAGATCAGCCTGCTACTTTTAGCTGCAGCTCTAAAGTTCAGGCCGTATCTCAGCTGTTTAAAATCTGTTTGGAGAGAACATATTAAAAATTGGCTTTCAAAGTGTTTTCTCCATTTGAGGAGCCTTCAAAAATGTGAAAAAAAGAATCACTGTTTGATGGTAACCTGTGAGTTTTGTAATAATGAATATCAAGAACTTAATCAAGGTCCCTAAACATACAAACAGATGGCTTTAAGGTCATATGTATCCCCAGCCATAGGTGATGACAACACTAATACCAAAGGGCCAGTCCTATAGTGGCATCTCTGTGGGCACGATACACTAAAGCAAGTGTGCACAGTACAGCACTGGACTTAGACCCAAATCCTGTATGCTCTGTGCAAGTCGGCCTTTGTGCCTGTGCAGAGCATTATTGACTTTAATGGAACTCTGTGTTGGTGCAGGGATCTGCCCAAGCTAACCACCTTGTTGGATTGAGGCTAGAGGTGTTAATGATGTTGTCTACAGTTGCAGGAGAACCAGAGACCTCTGAGGACCTGAACTCCAGCCTGGGTTGGAGAAAAGCCCTTTCACCTTTAAAATGTTATTAAAAATGGGCCTAAACCAAACCCCTTGACCTAAAACCTTTGAACTTTAGGGGTGGTCGAATCCAGATTCAGTCTTTAATGATATTTAGATTTCATCAATGATTAGGGATCTCAAACCATTTAAAAATAGTGATATATTTTTAAAAGATATTTCCATTCAGATGCAAGTTATATGAGCACAATAACAACAAAATCTTAGTAGATGGCAAACTTCTGTCTTGCATTCCTGTACCTTAAAAGGAGCCAAATACATCCCTTTGAAAATTTGCAAAAGTAAAAATTATTTCCAGGCTGAAAGCTTTTATGCCAAGTTTAATCTGCAACCTAAAACTTTAAAATAAGGATTTTATAATGAAAATGACAATCCCTTAAATTTAATAAATTTAATAGCATTAGCGGGTGTTGCTGTAATTTATGCAATAGGTTCAAGTTTTGGCCGGCTTCAAGGTGTCAGTGATTGGAAAACCAGATAATGGATTAACCAGCTGACATATGTTTATAGACCCAATCTTGCAGTCAGTTCATATGCAAAACTCCCACTAAAGTCAATGGGAATCTTAGCTGGATAGAGAGACAGAGGATTGTGCTTTATATTACATATTAGAGCAAGGGAATCTACCTTATGATTCATTTAATTCATTGGATTTGGGATGTGTATTTACAAGGCAGGATATCAAATTATTTTACCAAATATTTTTATTACTGTAATATATTTCACTTGATTCCTGGATGCTAAAATTAAATTAGAGGCCTGATTTTCCACTGCCTTGCCCTTCCGTCACTTTGCAGGGAAGAGTGTATTTTACAGTCCCTCCTATCTACACCCACCCCCGGGTAGATGACTAGTCCACTCCACTCACAAATGTGCTGTTCGGTCACTATTCATTTGAATACTTCTGCTGTGTACACTGCAGATTTCCATCCAGCAGCTTGGAATAACAGCTCTCTGCCATTAGGGCACCATAAGAACTGTTAAGTCTTCCAAAATATGAAAGGCCTGAAGTGACAGAAAAAAGCCTCACATTGCCTGCTGTTCTTCAGGCACTCGATCACTGGCTCAATGTACCATCATGGACAGTTCCGAAAGGAAATGATGAAGTTATGGTTGATTTTCTTGAGAGGGCAGACCAGCAGGTCCGGTACCAGAGAAAGAGGGATGAAAGACTGGAACAATGGCATGCTGACAGGTGGGCGGAGAGGCTGAGGCTCACTGCCCAGGTGTAGGAGAATATTTCAGCAAGGGAGCTAGCACTTGCAAAGCAGTTCCTGGAACAAGAATAGTGGCTAAGGGAGAAGGACAGAGCTCAACAGAGAGGACTGTTCTAGCAACTCCTGTCTATAATGTCTGCAAGAGCACCGGCCTCTGCTACCTCTCCATATCATGGCATGATGACCCAGCAACGTCAGCCCAGCAGTAGCTTGAATAACTCCATGTCATGATGGCCCATGTGTTCAGGACTCATGAGTGGGTGGGCAGGCCTTCCTTCTTCCACCCCTTTCCAGTAGAAATCCCCATCCCTCCCACCTGCTGCAAAGTGAGGGCTAAACATGTAAAGAAGGGAAAGGAGAACTTGGGGTCAAAACATGCAGCGATAGGGGGATTGTGTTGGGTACTATTTCCTGCTCTTTCTATTGGGGTGTGTGGTGTTGTAATGGCAGCTGGCCTGCCCAGGACTGTGTGGGTGATTTACTGTTTTAAGATCTGTTTACACATAAAGCATGTTATGTTTTCAAGACAGTTTATTGTTGTCAGTGCACCACATCATTCAATCACTTGAGATAATAAAGTTAAAAACCTGGTAAGGAGTAATTAAGCATCACAGAGAAAACAGTATTCCTCTAGTTACCTAGGGACAACAATTCAATTTTCAGTAAATTCCATCTGTACAGCCATTGAGCCGCCCCTCCTCTCCCTATTCCAACTACAAACACATTCATTTTTCATCATGTCATTCTGACTTATATTGCATGGCAATCAAGACCATGCCCCTCCCAAGCACTGTGCCCTCCAAAAGAGCCAGTTTTCTCCCACGAGCACATGCTCACAGGTACTACTCCGTCTCTTCCATTGGACCATGCAAGTCCATAATGTGAGTGCACAAAGCATCCCTGATTTCTGCTGCCTGGGTGCAACCAGTTCCCACAGTAGCAGCTGCACTTTCTGGCTGAGGAAACTGATCCAGTGTCCCCTTGCGGTCATAGGTCCATCCACAAGGGAATGGCTCTCCTCGGGCTTTACAAAGGTTGTGAAGAGCACAGCAAACCACTGTAATATGTACAGCATTAATTACACTGGCATCCAAATGGGTTTGTAAATACCTCGAGGGTGATTTTAGTCTGCCAAAAGCACATTCAACAACCATCCTGCACATGCTGAGAGTGTAATTTTTGCCAGGGGCTCTAAAATCAGGGTGCTGTTTCATAAGCTAAGGCAAAAGAGTGTATGTGAGGTCCCCAAGAACAAAAATATGGACAGTAACATCATTTATGGCAATGTCCTTTGGTGGGAATAGTGTCCTGGCCTGTCCATGAATGTAGACTCCCAAGCAGCAAAAAAACCCTGGCATCATGGACTATTCCTGTACAGTCAACACACCTACATTCATAAATCTGCCTCTGAGATCCACTAGTGCCTGCATAACAATAGAGTAGCAGTCTGTGCAGCTTCTGTACTCATGTGTTCCTCAAAGAGGGCAAACTATGAGCACATGAGTCCCATCAATAGCACTGCCATAACTAGAGAAACCCCTTTCTCTCAAAGCCAGCAATTACCTCTGGGATATCTTTAATGCCTGCCACTTTGGTGTAAACCACACACCTGGTCACCTCAGTGACTCCCCCCCCAACTTTATCCACAGTTGACTTTCCAACTCCAAACTGGTTGGCAATGGACCTGTAGCAGTCTGGGAAAGCCAGCCTCCAGACAGTTAGAGCAACCTGCTTCTGGACTGACTCGGTTGTGTTTCTTTACTCTGGAGGGTTGGGGCAAGGGGCTCACAAAACTTCAGAAATGTTGCTTGATTCATGCAAAAATCCGGCACACACTGCTGGTCATTCCGGGTCTGCAGGATGATGTGGTCCCACCAATCTGTGCTTGTGGCCTTGCACCAGAAGCGGCAGTCTATGTAGGGGGAATCAGTGGTTATGCAGATTTTACTGAGCAGCCTCTGCCAGTAAGAATCTGCCATGCCAGGGTACTCCTCTGCCTCCTCCTCCTGCAGATCCATCAGGAAATTTCTCAGGCATGTTTGGTAGGACAGAAAATGTTACCTAAATGTCCACCAGTGCCTGGCAGCTGCTCTACCAGTTTCCTGACACAGGAGTGAAAGTGAAAGCAAGAGAAGTTCATAAAAAAGTGCCACTTCCATGTTGCTAACTTTGGTAGCTGGGAACCATACAGATCAAATTACTGCTCGGCAGGCTGTGTTGGCGGGCAGTTCTAACTTCCTGTAATGCGAAGGGTGGGCAGTAGAATTTTCCCACAGTGCACCATGTTCCTAGGGCTAGCGCAGCACATTGTGGGGGGAGGGAGGGAATGCTAGGAACTCTGGGATATTGTTACTTTGACTCACGTCAGTGTGGGATGCCAAAGCCCTAGATTTGAGCACGGATCAGAAAATTCTTAACCTAGCTTTAAAATGCAGTGTACATGCTCAAGCCCAGGATTTCTTGGCACAGATCAGATTACTTGAGTCCCACTAACCCTAGGCTTACATTGCCATGTAGACATGCGATGCTGGCAGACCAGGTGCTAGCTCATGCCAAGGTCCCTAGGCCTCACTGAAGACTGACAAATGCATAGCAGTCTGGCTTACCTGTGCATTAGTATTGATAAAATAGTTATTAGATTTATAGTGATGTGTTTAGTGTTTGGATTTTATGAAATGCTTGTGAGTTGCGGCATGAATTAATCTCACTTATAATATCTGTATCCCATGTTATAAGATAATATTTAAGTGTTTGCTTTGTTACTATTTAAGTGTTTGCTATGAAGCTGAAGACAAAGAAGCCGGAATCTGAGGAGGACAATATTTCTAAGCATAAAGCAAGGTATCCCCAAACTGCTTAGCTTGGTTTAGCCATAAAGGACATATAGAGCTTGTGCATTACAACAGCTTCTCTTAGTTTTTGGAACCTAAGACTGTAACTCACTTGCATGTATATGCTTACCCACTTTAACCTTGTAAATAACTCTAATTTTTTTTCCTAGTTATTAAGCCCCTAGTTTGTTTATTACAGGATTGGCTATAAGCATTGTCTTTGGTGAGAGATCTAAGGTACAATTGACCTTGGGTAAGTGACTGATCCTTTGGGATTGGGAGTAACCTGAATATTATTGGGGGTTTTGGTGTGAGGGATTATTTATCACAAAGGCAGGCTTACCTGGATGGCAAGATAGACTAGAATGCCCAAGTGGACTTCTGTGACTATGTGTTAAGGCTGTTATAATGCTTGAGGAGTTCACACTTGATGGTTGGTGAAATATAATTATAGAACATACAACCCGTTTGGGGTTTGTGCCATGGTTTGTGGCAGTCTGCCCTGAGATTGGCAGGGGCCACTTCAAACAGTGTGACAGAGACACAGAACCACATTCTCAGCTGGTGTAAATTGATGTAGCTCCATTCATTTCAATGGGGTATGCTGATTTACATGTAATGAGGATCTCCATCAGTGGTGGACAACCTGCGGCCCATCAGGGCAATCCACTGACAGGCCGTGAGATAGTTTGTTTACATTTTACAGTTTGTTTATAGTTTGTTTACAGTTCACTGTTCCTGGCCAATGAGAGCTGCAGATGGCCATGCCTGTGGATGGTCAGTGTAAATAAACTATCTCGTGGCCCACCAGTGGATTGCTCTGACAGTCTGCAGGTTGGCCACCACTGATCTAGACCTTAAAGTGAAAGATTATTATTTCTTTGTTTGCAGTAGTGCCTAGAAGTCCCTCCTATTGATTTCAGTGGAGCTAGGATTCCCTCTCCTCCCTCATCATTCTCCCAACCCCACAGGTTTTCATAGGGTACTAAATTGATGTTAATCTCAGCTCTGATTTATACATACAACATAGACTTGAGTGTAAAGGTGATTCATTTCACAAACACTTTTTAAATAATGGGATTCTTTCTGCTTGACTGGAAGCTGGATTTATGCTAGGCTCTTGTGCTGTAAGATCATAGTTTCTAGGAGTTTAATGTCAGAGGGGACCATTATCATCTTGTCTGACCTAATGTAACACAGGCCATTGCATTTCACCCAGTTACCCCTGTACTGAGCCCAATAACTAGTAAATTTGACTAAAGCATAACATGTGTTTGGCCTAACATATCTTTCAGAAAGGCATCTAGGCTTGATTTGAAGATATCACAATATGGAGAATCCACATTTCCCTTGGTTGTTTGTTCCAAAGGTTAGTCACTCTCACTGGTAAAAATTTGTGCCTAATTTCTAATTTGAAGTTGTCTGGAATCAGATTCCAGCCATTGGTTCCTGTTTTGCCATTTTCTGCTGGATTAAAGAGCCATTTAGGACCAGATATTTCCTTCACATGATGATATTTATATACTATAATTCCAAGTTACCTCTCAATCTTCTTTTTGGTAAAAAAAATAGATTGGACTCTTTAAAATCTCTCACTAAAAGGCATTTTCTCCAGGCTTCAAATATTTTTTGTCACTCTTTTCTGCACCATCTTCAATTTTTCAACATCCTTTTTAGAACCCAGAACTCAATACAGTATTCTAGTGTCTATCTTACCAATGTCATATACAAGGGTACAGTCACCTGTCTGCTCCTTCTCACTGTTCCCGTGCTTATAAATCCAAGGATTGCATTAGCCCTGGTAGCCACAGCATTGCAGTGGGAGCTGAGTTGCTTCTCCACAATGATTTTTAAATCCTTATCAGAATCATTTGCTTTCCAGGATACAAACCCCCACAGTGAGGGTATGGGCTGTATTCCTTGTTCCTAGAGGTATAATTTTAGATTTTGCTGTATTAAAGCACATTTTGTTTGAGTGGGCCCAGGTTACCAAGTGATCCATATCGCTCTGTCTGACTGTCCTGGTCTCATCATTATTTACCACTCTGCCAATCTGTGTCACCTGCAGATTTTATCAGCAGTGATTTTATATTTACTTCCATAGCACTGATGAAAATGTTGAATAGCATGAGACCTAGAAGTGATCCCTGCAGAACTCCACTAGATACACCTCCATTTGATGATGATTCCCCACTGACCACTATTTTTTAAGATCTGTCAGCCAGTTTTAAATCCATTTAACGCTTTGTTTTATTGGGATTATATAGATATAATGCTACAAGGATTTCAGTTTATTATTTCAATTTTTATAAAATTAGAAAAAGAACATTTCTAATTATGACCAGTGTGATACTGCAATAGTGTTAGGGGTCAACATTTTGTTAAGGCATCATTTACTATTACTTTGATAGGATCTTGGTCATTAGAAGTGGAAAAAAGTGGTTAGCTTATCCACTTCTGCTAACTGCATGTGCATGTAGATATATATTACTCTGATATCGTACACTAATTCCTGTAGATATTTTATCTCAGTGAGTTTCTTTTAAAAGAAGTGCACATCTTATAAAGAGCAGGATGCTGCTGCTAACCTTCGCCCTTACAAATGCTGCACAATATAATCATGAGCTTTTAAAGATGTACAAGTTATTCAGATATAATCCCTACTTTGATTAAATTCTACTAACAGTTTCTCATCTATGTAGAAAAACAGGGAGTTTATGGGGCTAGATAATGTAACAGCTTTATTTAAAGCTACTGGGTGTTTATGAGACAAGACTAATAAAATCTTCTTGTTTACTCATAGAAATCTGTAAATGCCACCCTAGATTATGAATCAGAGGTGATTAGACAGAATTAACAGGCTAGTCCAAAGAAAACTTGAGACCAGACAATCCAAGGGATACTTTTTCACACATGATTTGAATTATTGTGAAACTTTAGCTTTAGAGAGAGAAGGAGAGGGAGATCTTTCTGGTAGATGCAAATTCTGGGCAAAAGGGTATAATTACTAAGCAAGCTACTAATGTGGCACCTCTTTGGGATGTCACCTGTGTTTACCCATTAGAGCTTTGTGAATTGTTCACAACTACATCTGTAACTAGGTGAAATTCACTGTCTGTTTTGCTTTAAACTAGAATCCCAGTCCTTATCTCTCAAAACAGTTCTCTAAGCTTTCAAGTTGGCCTATGTTCTGGCTGGAATGAACCAGGGCAAATTTATGGTTGTGTGTGAAAGAAGCTCCTTGGTTTCAGTATATTGAGTTTTGATTAGAGATTCTAAATTCATTCATATACAGAACTGAAAACTAGAGCTGGTCAAAAACCATGTCAATTTTTTTTTTAAATGAAAACCTGAGAACCAAAATGTTTTTGGAGAGGAGTTTTGACAATGTATCCACATTTTTTTTTATGAGAATGAAGAATGCTCACATTGAAATTTTATTGAGATTTTTTTCATGTGGGGAAAAATCATTTCCTGAGCAGCAATAATCAGAGTGAAGTTCTAGAGACCGGGATGGAAGTAAACTCATAATGACAGAGACGGACGATAGTAATTTACATAAAGCAGAGTAAATTGAAACTTTCAGGTTCCTCGCAGCTCTAAAGTGCCCTGCTGGAACAAAATTCGAATACCATTCTTATAAACAAAGAAACAAAGTGCTGCTAGACTACAAATATGACAAGTTTTTAATGGAAATGATGTAGACATTATAGTGTAGTTGACAGAATATGTGCTTTAATTGTAGTTTGCTTTCAACATCTGAATGGTTAGTATATTTTTACTATAGTAACTAGTGTGGCCAGAATACCACGGAACTTGATAGATTTTAAGGCTAAAAAGGATTATCTAGTCTGACTTCCAATATATCACAGAGTATTACATTTCACCCAATGACCTCAGTATTGAGCCCAATAACTTGTGTTTGACAAAAGCATCACTTATATTTGGCTAATGTATACATTCCAGAAAACTGTCCAGCCTTGATGAGAAGACATCAAGAGATGGAGAATCCACTACTTTTTTTGGTAGTTTGTTCAATGGCCAGTTACTGTCACTATTAAACATTTGTGCTTTATTGATGGTTTGAATTTGTCTGGCTTCAGCTTCCAGCTGGTCGTGCTTGCTATGCTTTTCTCTGATAGATTAAAGCGAGGCTGTGAATGATAGTGTTTTTCATAATTTGCAATCCTAGTTTTCCAAGCCGGCTGGGCATTTTCTTCATTCAAGTCCCTCTTAAAAGCAGAGACCTTCTTCTTGTTCTGTGTTAGTACAGAACCTAGCACAATGGGGTTCCGGTCCATGGCTAAGGCTTCTAGATGCTACGGTATGACGAATAAAAAAAAAGAAATTAGTTCATAATTAAATCAAACAGCAACATAAACTCTACCAAGGCCCTAATCCTGCAAAGGCTTACATATATGTTTAACTTTACTTACTGAAAGTAGTCCTGGTGACATCAGGGGAACAATTCCCAGTGTGTAAAATTAAGCACTTGTATAAGTCTTTGCAGAAATCTGGGCCTACTTGGCCATGTTGCTATATCCAGTCCCATAGCCAGCAATGCCAACCACTACCACTTGTCCAGCTCTCCCACATATGCTTGTATGGATGGAATGCCCTTGCTGAATAGCTGCACTTGTTCTCCTTTAAATTGCCCTTCTCCCATGGTAACTACAGGAAACTAGCCAATGACCGATGGCTACACTGAGGGGCAGTCAGGGATTTCAGTAGTTTATGTGTATAGAGCAATGCTAATGCAGAATATTGATTGAATGTATGTTTTTATACCTCTCCCGTACCCTTCATTTGTTGTCCTTTGATTATGAGTTCTTCAGGTCAGGGACTGTGTATAGGGAGAGCACCCAGCACATTACTAGTTATCTGTTACCACCACCAAATAATATCATCATAACAACATAAGCATAATGTGGATGTATGTGTGAGGAATCATAAGGTCCTGTCTGACTTATGTCCATCTTTATAGCTGGAATAAGAGGAGTTCATATTAAACACCAGCGCTTTATGAGATTTCTTCTGTTTCCCTTCTCAGAAGTAGTCAAACTTTATACAAATAACTGGTGAACTTCAAACAAATACATGCTTCTCTGAACTCATGCAGACAGGAAAGACAGATATTTTCTGTCTTGTCTATGCACATATTTTCTGTGAAGCTAGAGAGACACGATTATGACCAGAGACTAGTGGCACGTGTACATGCAATACATGACAAAATTTCCCTTTCACTCCAAATAGCTTTGAAAGTAATCTCAGATGGAAGATGTAAGAACAGAAAGGCAATCTGCTCTGTACAATGTCTCCTTTAGCCATTCACTGCTGTTACTGTAGTTGGGACAATCCCTAAACTACTTTATGCTGATTAGAAGAGTCTGAGTAGCTGACTGCACCACTTTGAGCTTTCCCCAGTACAGGCCTTTGTGTCTTTTCATTGTACACTCATTGTCTGTATTAAACCTCAGATATGTTTGTGCTCATAGAATGCTCGCAAGACCTGATGGATTGGGTAGGGGCGGAATGGCTATTTCCTCCTCTAAGCAGTAAGGGACACTATCTGATACAAATTCCAGATTTAACACTGAGAAGGGGGGTGGGGTAATCCATGTCCTGGCATATTTTTGAAAGCAATGGGTTATATTTGTCTATTCAGTTCCTCACGTTTTCCTTCTATGCCATATAATCTTCAGCATGTTACATGAAAACACTATAATTTGTAGGGCATCTTTCAGGCTCCACTGTTTCCCACCCTTCCATCATCCCCTTTTTAGAAACAACCTCATGGGAAATGTACTGATATTTTCTCTCAAGTTGCACAATCCCTTAATACATAGTTTGAATTGTCTTGGACAATCAGGCAGTTTTCTTATGACCACCATTTGCCTCCCACTGTGCATGCAGATTATTGGTGAGAGAAGTGCCCCAGGTTGGTACTTTTGCTAGATGCAGGATTAGATAGACATTTCCATTCATTCAAGTGCTAATTTTAATAAAGCAAAATCACATCTTTTAAAAAATCATTGTAATATTTATTTGCAAAGAGAAGGTAGAATGCTCCTCTGCTTTCAAGTCTTTCTTTCAAGGGCAAGGCATAAGACCAGAAGTCAGGAAATCTGAGTTCTTTTCCCAGATAGGCCCAGATTTTGAATTACCTAAATTTGTGGGTCTCAGTTTGTAGGTGCCCATCTTAAGAAATCCAAAAATGAAGCCAAGAAGTGCTCAGAAATTGCAACTCTTATTGACTTCAGTTGTACTTGTGGGTACTTCTGAAAACACAGTCCAGGGTGTCTCAATCCTGGGCACCCCAAATTAATGGACATTTTGTAAAATATAGGCATTAACATCCTGTGCCTCAGTTTTCTCATCTGTAGGAATAATATTCACCTTCCTCACAGGAGTGGTGTGAGGCCAAATTCATTAGCGTTTTTGTAGTGATTGGAGATCCTCAAGAGGTACTATCAAAGAACAAAGTATTACTATGTAAACACTGTAGCAGTGAAGCTATAGGGAAGGAAGTTCACCGTTCCCATTGGTGAACAAGAGAAAGAACAGCCCAGAGCTGCTTCTTAACTCCAAAAAGACAGAAGCTCACAGGGGAAGGATCTCTCTGCTGCCATCTATTGGTGGGCAGGGCAGGCAATAGAATGAGCCAGACCTTGCATGCATCGTTACCTTCCATTTCTGTTTGAACTTTTGGGCCATTTTGGCTAAAATTCATTGTTTTATGCATAGGGGTAATGAAATGTTATTATCTTTATTGTGTGACTTAAAGGCAAAGGAACTGCATTTAATATGCTGTGGGTGAGGGGTCACCATAAGCAAATCTTGGGTCTGCACTGCTGGGTAGTGGAACATGGCCACATAAGAAAAAGGGACTTCGACCTTCTGGCAAGGAGTTTGTGCTTGGTAGTAGGGACTCTGCTCAAGAATCCTATGTGCTATTAGTCCCTGTCCACTGAAGACTTTACAAAATGGTACCAGCAAGGTGAAGCCTCCCTCTCTTGTTCCCCCAAACCAGCACTAACCAAGCTGAAATCACTGTAGCTGGGTTACATGGTAGAGCCTCAGGGTCAGACTAGGGCCAGACCAGGCAGCAGTTACCCTAGGCGCAGAAGATGGACTTGTCTGAGTGTACTCCTGGACTCGACTTCGCTAAGAATAGACAATGAATGGTGAGTGGGGTGTAGTGGAAGAGGAGGAAGAAAGTGACTGTTGAGAGACCTGTTTTACTGCATGTTCACACAAGCGGGTGAGGAGTTGAATTAAAGGACTATTGCTGAAGTTACTGTCAGGACGGGTGTTGTATTTATTATTTGTAGAAGTATGTTGTTATATTGTTGCTGTGTTTTCCCAAGTTTAGTGCTATTGAAAGATTTTAGGGCACATAAAGTAGCAGTGTATACTTTGGCAAGCCCATGTACGGCAGTGGAGATGTTCCAGGTTAGGGGGAAATGAAAGGTTCAGGCTCCAGCCCTTAAGTGAAAGGTGACTATTTAATGTGAAGCAAGCGCAGATGAGAGAGTTAAAACAAGACACATGGGCATTAATTACAAACCCATTCAAAAACTTAGCTCAAAAGTGTCAATTCAAGCAACTCTGGAGAGACCCTCACTTGCAAGGCCTGTTGTAGGAGCACCTTCACCCCCCTGCCCCCTTTTGTCTCCTCTTCCTCTTTGAATACCTGTGAAGTCGCTTTCCCCCTCCCCCTCCCTCCTGGAATGCTTGTGGGATGAATGGGATGCTTGAGCAGCTGGAAGATCAGTATATTTTTCCAAAAAAGTTACTTATTTGTATGGCTCTGACATGAATTTTTCAATATCCTGAGCAAATCCAGCTGCAAACTGAATTTTGGCCTAAGATAGAAACTATTTTGTAGCCTTTAATTTAGTAAGTGATAGACAAAACGTTCATGCTTATTATTTCTAAACTGAAACTCTGCTCTGAACCATCCCTGGTTTTTCAGTGAGAAGGTGAACTGCAACCTGAAAAATTGCTCTTTATCTTATTTCTAGTTGTTCATGATACCCAAACTTCAAAAGGCTTGGTTTGGCTATTTGGCTAAATACCTTAAAGTTAACTGTTTGTTCAAATCTTATCCGTGCTTTTGTGTTTGCAAAATTAGTTTGAAATTTCATAAGTCAGGCACTTTCAAATACTTTGGTTTATGTACTTCTGGTAGCCAATCCAAAGTAGCCAAATTGTTTCAAGTGAAATCTCAGGAGAGAAGCTTGAGGAGATATTATGAGATATGTTGATTATATTTGGTCACCTGTGATTCTAATAAAGGAAACAGCAGCTTAAAATAAAGAGTTTAGAGCTGAGCAAATGGTGCAAAAGGCTCTCTGTGAATATTAGTTTGAATATTTAATATTTAAAGATATTTGCTTTTGAGTTTTACTGGTAAAAATATATTTTTAGAAAAATTAATTTTAAGCTTAAACATAAAATAGTACAGTGAATTTGAAATGTGCTTTCTGTGAACTCACATTAGGAATCTAGAAAGTTGCAAACTAGTCAGTGGCATTCTAGAATATAGGAAATAAATTCAATGAATAAATTTACATGTTGGGAGGCAATGTTGCCCAATGGATAGAGCATGTGACTGGAACTCAAGATCTGGTTTCTCATCTAGGCTCTGCCATTGATTTGCTGAGTGATCTTGCACAAGTCATATCACCACTCAGTGCCTCAGTTTCCCAATCTGTAAAATGGGGCTAATGATACCTCCCTGGTAAAGTGCTTTGAGATTTACTGATGAAAAGTGCTATATAAGAGCTAGGAATCATTAGTGCTACACACTTGCTCTGCTCTAACCAGTGGAAGGTGTATGAGATGCTTGAGCTCTTCTTTGGAAAGTTATTGTGTGATTAACTTTGCAAGGGACCTTTTGGCCTTAATTTGCCGATACTCTGAAACTTCCTTTTTTAAATGTGCCTATCTCTTCGGTCTTTCTGTGTGCAGATGGACAGAATAGGAATTTATTCAACAGTTCAAATATAGTTTGCACTAGAATGTTGTTAGAGAAATCCAGATGCCTGTCATCAGTTAATTCCTTCCTCCCCCCCCCCGCAACCCCTGCTGCCTTCATTCATTCTCCTAATGGGCATAGGATATGCTGAACCTGCTTTCAGATTATGTTTGGTTTACCTGTGCTCTACATAACTGGGCCCATTGTAGCTACTTTGTCTACTTAATGTTGATACTGAACAATCAAAAACTCTTTGCAGAAGAGAAACAAATGGCTTCCATATGCATACAAAATCCCTAAATAAATCCATCAAATATGTTGCCTCAACTATTTTTCTTCTAACATGGAGAGAATGCTGGCACATTGTTAGTACACAGCATTTGGTTAGCTAACAACACATAGAGATCTCTGAGGTTTGAAAAGAGGGTAATTCCCACAAAGTAAACACTATCCAGCTACAATATTTGACTCTGATATCCTAGGTTATTGAATTCTACAGGTTTACTTTTTATATGTTTGATTGACAGGTTAGGCATAGCAGGTAATAGATAACTGTGATAAATGCTGGCAAAAGAGATGTAATGGACTTCAGCTCTGGAAAGTATATTTCTCATAGGGTACATCTACACTACAGGATAAATTCGAATGAGCTTAAACCGATTTTATAAAACAGATATTATAAAGTCGATTGTGCGTGTCCACACTAGGCACATTAGTTCAGTGGTGTGCGTCCGTGGTCCGAGGCTAGCGTCGATTTCTGGAGAGGTGCACTGTGGGTAGCTACTGTAAAATAATGAGGCCAATAACGTCGATTTGCATCCACACTAACCCTAAATCGATATAGTAATATCGATTTTAGCGTTACTCCTCTCGTTTTGTAGGAGTACAGAAATCTATTTAAAGAGCCCTTTAAATCGATATAAAGAGCAATGTAGTGTGGACGGGTGCAGTGTTAAATCGATTTAATGCTGTTAAAATTGGTTTAACAGCGTAGTGTGGACCAGGCCATACTAACTTTGTCACACAGAGGTTTTGTACAGCCATCCATTGTTTGTTATGGCAACACTCCCATTATCTTCAGGAGGGCCAGAATTTCACCCAAAGGATTTAATTAGTGATTCTAATCACCAAGGGCCCAATCCTGCTAACACTTATTTATAGGTACCTTATTTTACTCAAGCAAGTACTTCTGTTTAGGTCAATCATATGGTTAGTGTTTGCTGGATTGGGGCTTCACTTTGATTTGAGAGCCAGGTCCCAATGTACTGAGTACAGAACAGCCAACAAGCACTAAAGCAAAAATCACATGCTGGGTTGGTGCTTTTATCCTATTTTTATTTACCTGGTATTTAAAGACAAACTTTCATTAAAGTCACTAAGTGATATAAATAGTCACAAGTGCCTGGTCTTGATGTAGCTGCTATTGAGTTGTCCAACAACTAGAACTGTACAAATAATGAAGTTTTCAATTCACTGGCAATTTCAAAAAAAATAAAATACAACATTTGTTCTGGATCAAATGAAATGTTTTACTTCAATTCTGAGCTTTAAAAAAGATTAAGGAAATTTGAAGGAAATTTTTAAATGAAAAGTCATTTTGAACTGGAAAATAAAAATGTTTCATTTAGAAAATTCCCAAAGTGGAATCCTGCTAGGGTCTGCTCTAGGTTCAGTAGTATTGAATGTTTTTATTAATGTCTTGGATAATGGAGTGGCGAGTATACTTATAAAATTTGTGGATGATACAAAGCTCAGAGGGGCTGCAAGCACTTTGGAGGACAGGATTAGAATTAAAAAATGACCTTGACAAAATAGAGAACTGGTCAGAAATCAACAAGATGGTATTCAGTAAAGACAAGTGCAAAGTGTATTACACTGAAGAGGGAAAAATCAAATGCGCAATTACAAAATGGGGAGTAAGTGGTGAGATGGTAGTACTGCGGAAAAGGATCTGAAGGTTATAGTGGATCACAAATTAAATATGAGGCAACAGTGTGAGGCAGCTGCAAAAAAAATGTTAATATCATCTCGGATATATTAATTGGAGTATACAATGTAAGACACAAGAGGTAATTGTCCCACTCTCTTTGGCATTGGTGAGGCCTTAGCTGGAGTATTGTGTCCAGTGCTTGGTGCTACACTTTAAGGAGGATGTTGACAAATTGGAGAGAGTCCATAGGAGAGCAACACAAAATGATGAAAGGTTTAGTCTTGAGAAAAGAAGACTGAGGGGTTTAAGTCTTCAGATCTATTAAGGGGTGTTAAGAGAATGGTGATCAATTGTTCTCTGTGTCCACTGAAGGTAGGCCAAGAAGCAATAGGTTTAATCTGCAGCAAGGGATATTTAGATTTGATATTAAGAAAAACTTTTTAATTATTGTTAAGATATTTAACTGGAATAGGTTACCAAGGGAGGTTGTGCAATCTCTGTTATTGGAATTGGAGGTTTTTATAAACAAGTTAGGCAAACACCTGTCAGGGCTGGTCTAGTTTTCCTTGGTCCTACCTCAGTGCAGGGACTGGACTAGATGATGTCTCAGGGTCCCTTCCAGCCCTATAACTCCATGAAAGAAAACATTAAGAGTTTTTTTTTTTTAATTTTTAAAGTTCTATTAACAAGTGATTTGGGGAGGTGGTTTAAATTTTTGTTGTTGTTGAGGGATGGGGAATATTGAAGAGAATGAAGGTCCGGTGGGCTGTTTGTGAATGAGGATAGAGTGGTAGCACTTAAAATTTACTAATTTCCTCTTAAATAACTGAGTATGTGCAGTAAACAAATAACAGTATTCAAGTATTGCACTGTACCTATTGGGTATCAGGGTCAAGTATTGCACTGTAGTGGGGTGATTACCTGCTCCTGCCCTTCGGGTCTTAAAACAGCCTGGGAGAGGGCTGTAGCTGGGGCAAGAAGCCTGGGCTGATTGGGAGAAAGCAGGCCCAACTGTGGCCAGGTCCCAATCAGGCCCAGCTGGCCTCTATAAGAGGCAGTGAGCCAGAAGCCCAGACACTCTTCCTCTGCCTGTAGAGGGAGAAGGGCCTGGCTGCTTAGAAGCTAGAGACAAGGTACTTAGAGTGGAGCAGGGCTGGGGAAAGGCAGAGGAGCTGGAGAGCTCTTGCCTGGAAAGCCCCAGGCTGTGGCCTAGGGTAAGGCCAAGAGGTACTGAGGGTTGCAGGGGGCAGTGAGGTGGGGGTTCCCCTGGGTGGGAAAGGGGCACTGGGGTCCAGGGAGGGACACGGGGGGCCAAGAGGACAGGCTGATCACCGGCCTGCAGAGGGTGCTCCAGATGCTGGAATGAGCTAATTCCCGAGGATGACCAGCAGGAGGCTAGCCCATCTACATGCACCTCACTGTTACAGAGAGGTGCAAGGGAATAGTGCAGATACTGAAGTAACCGTATCTAAAATGGAGATATTGGACTGGTCTAATGACTCAGTGGTCACTAGCATACATCAGATGATCATGATTCCAGATCCTAGTCTTTCAATTGCAAGATTGAGAGCTTTAGAGAGGCAGCCTTCTACTCCTGAGGATAAGGACAGAAGAACTTTCTTATACCACTGCATAGTTACTTCTGTTGCATCTAAAAATGACAGACTCGACCAGAAGAGTGGTTTCCATAAGGTGAGAACTTTAGGGTATCTGAGAGTTAAAGGGGGGGAGCAGTGCTGTCCTGAAAGGAACAGAGAATATCTTATCCCCAAATGGATCGTACAAACGCCAGCTAAAAGCTACATGGGGTTTAATTCCTTTAAATTCCTATCCTGACAAGAACTATAAGATCACCATAAGGACGAGTTTTTGGAACCGATCCTGTAAGTCTGCAGCTATAAAAGTGGTGCACAAATTAAACAATGAATACATGATCTAATTAATTATTGCTAGGAATTTTTCAGACTTTTAAGCTGTTATAAACCATTTTACCTCCCTGAAAATAATTACAAACTTCTGAACTGAAGTGATTTACTCAGAAACAATAAACCTGAACCCAAATGTATACCTTACTCCAAGGAAAGCAGCTCAGGAACTTACTGTTCAAAGGGAAGATTGTGCCGGGTGGTGGGGGCAAAGGGAGGGGGAGAAGGTTTTATGGAGCTAAAATGAAATAAAAGTCTGTACTTTACATTAAACCAAACCATTTTGATAAGAATCTTGGCCTGAGGCAATTTAAGCCATGAAAAATTAACTCTCCAAGCACTCCTGTCAGAGCCTAATGATGGAAGGATCCCTGCAAATTCTTAATCTGCCTTTCTTCATGGTAGGACAATATAGTTCTATAGAAAGGCAGGTCAAGGAGCTGAACTCCCACAGTAGGTATTCAGAAAACCAATCAAACTAAACTAGCAGGGAGTGGATTCCAACTGAACTCTGTGGTAAGGGGCTTTTCTCTTCCACCACAGGTATCTTACAGAAGGGAAGATTCCTGGGACTAGTGATTTAATTTCTCTGGCTACCATGCTAATCACATACGTCCCATAATTACTGTCTTTCTTTCTTTACCCCAGACTGTCATTCTTCTGTCTTTTAGCTCCATCCAACAGGCAGACAATGTGGACACAAAGGCTGTGCAAGCTGGCTAGACACCTGATGGAACTCTGAGCCTCCATGACATACTCCCCCACACCACACTGTCTTTCAAATATTTAATTTGCCTTCTTTCCCAGCAATAGCCAAATGTTCTGGGGCTGCTTTCCATTTTTACCTCATGAAATTATATATCTGAGCATAAAACCTGGTGAGAGCTGTGAACCAAACGAAGCCCCTGCAATGTGTGCCACAAATATGCCAATCAAGTCATGCATTTGCAGGTCATCCCAGTGTCAGTTTTATATCAAGCTCTTCCTTCATCTTGTTTACTGTGCAATAATGGATTATTCAGAAGGCAGACCAACTGGCCTGCAGTGAACGCCAAAGCGTTTGGAGGGGAGGGAGAGAAGAGGGGAGAAGTTATAACATTGGGGATCTGAGGAAGTGGTCATGGGATTCAGGCTTCTTTAACCCCAGTAAAATGCTTTGTTTGTATAATTTCTCTGGCTACACGTGTGTAAAGTAGAGAGAGAAGAAGAGACCTAAGTGGTTCTATATTCTAAAAATCCAAACAGGTTGCCAAAAGGCTTCTGTATGGGTCTGTTAGGTGGCCGTCGTGTTAGCAGTCTTCATTGCCATGGAAGAGATTTGAGTTTGACTTCTGCAATGGCAACAGCCGAGAACGCTGTAGTACAGTCAGTCTAGATCAGCATCCTTCTGCAGACCAATTCATAAGAGATCCCGACATAGACCAATTTCCAGTCTCTAGCTACACTGTTCCTGGTATGATTCATTCTGTAGACCACCAAGAAAGGTTCCGAGGGCCACTGGTGGTCCCCAAGCAGGCCACAGTTTGAAAACCGTTACTGCAGAGAGAGCTCTGGTTCTGAAAAGGATCATTTGTGCCACTCTTCAGTGACTACTTTGAAGTGTGTTAATGTATTTCAGAGAGTGTCCTATCCAGCACTTCTTAAACAGATGAAAGATCCCTGTGACACAAAGCCTTGTGGACATGGGGTTTAACTGAAGGAAATAGTTGTGACCCAGATTAATGACCCGGATTCACGCTCATAGATGAGAGTAATTTTGTCATTTGAATAAATAAGATGGTACTTTTAGCTCAGCAACAATCAGGAGGCATAATATAATCAAATTATAAAAATGCTGAAGCAGATTTCTCCAGCAGCTTTTTATAGTTTTCCCCTTTTTTTCTGTCACTTTAGATATTTTGCAATAAAGAACACTTTAAAGTATTACTTTTTTTCCATTGGAGCAGTATTTGGAGAAGTCTAGTTCTATTACTGGTTTCATAAGAGCTAAAAACAGGAAATAAAAAGCCATTGATAAAGCATATGAGATTCATAAAATTCTCACTCAGAAAGGAAATATCCTAAAACTCTTGCAAAGGAAGAACATTAAATGAAGAGATGAGGCCAGACTAATTCCCTGCTTCTGAATAAGCCAATACTCTGGAACTTCAAAGTGTAACTAAAATTGCAGAAAAGTCTTTCACTTCATTTTTGAGAAAAGATACATATATTCTAAGGCCCCTGAATTAGACAGCTGATTTTAAACTAATTAGCCATGTGCTTTAGTCATGACAATATAGCTTTCTTCCTGCCTGGCTTATAATAGACATGACCCTGACTTGTAAAGTTTGGGTCCAGTTCTAAATTTTCCCATAGCACATGGGTGTGTGGATCCAGGATTTTGAATTCTTCTCTACGTACATGGACAGATTGTCTGGTACTGTGTGAGTGTGAAATTGTGTGTGTTGTGGGGGCGAGGAGGAAAGAGTGTGATGCAGACAGCTTCCTGCATCCCTGCACAACCTCCCTTTGATGGAAAGTGTTGTAGCTGCTCATCAGATCGCTTAACTATGTATGAAAACCTGCAACTCGCACTACAGTCAGTGGCAGTTTTGGATACTCAGAACTTCTGGAAATCAGACCACTTTTATTTAGGGACAATCCAATTTTATCACTTGCATTTAAAAAAGTTGGCCTTTGCTTTTAGAGGTCAGCTAAATTGGCCCCATCTCACATTATGTATGGTGCTCCTATTAACTGACACATCCCCTCATTCAAATAGGCACTGTGATGACGAGTCTGGTGTATGAACTTCCATAGAACAGGGAACATAATGGATGCTTTTCAAGATGTGATACATTTATCATTTCTTGCTGCCTTAATACTTGCTAGAATTTTTTACTGATGTTAATTAAACTCTCTGTAGCTCAAAAGCTTAAAGAGCTTTCTTCTTAAGAAAAGAGCCTGCTTGCCTGGAAGGTTTTCTCCAAGCTAAGCTATACCAGCTATATTCTAAATCTAAATTCTTACTTGTTCTTTGGCTGGGACATGGTCATAGCCCTTGGCTCCTCAGGCCAGCTTGATGGAAAAGGTTGACTAAAAAACTGGTCCAGAAATTTCAAAGAAAGCATAATCAAAATCCTTTAAACTGTAACTCAGCTACTTACAAAAAACAAGAGTATCTTCTATCGTTTAGCTTTATCAGTAAGCACTAGCCTCTTAAAAGTGACTGCTGAAACTGACCAGCTTTATTCATGACCTCATGGCTGATAATTTTTGCAGCTGAAATAGTGTCTTTCAGTCAGTGAGGTAGCTCTAGGGAAACAGATAACTCTCTGTCTGAATCATTGTAAGAATTGGACTTTTGTGCATAAGTTTACAGCCCTCCGATTCCTAAATAATGGCATGCCCAAATTCCAAATATTTTGTTAAATAAAATTCTCCAGGACATGTAATAAATAGGACATGTGATAAACTCTGCTGTTCTGCTTGAACTGTGGATAGGTTCACTCATAAATACAAGAAGGCACTCAACAGTTTTTAAACAAGAAGAGGAAACACTGCTCTGAGGAATAAGCAGCCTTGTAAGTCATGACATAAAAGTAATCTGAGTATGTAAACACCGAAGTGCAAAGAAAGGGTTAGACCTATATAAACAGAGAAAACTGGTGACCTGTGAAAGTGTGTAGGCAAAACTCACACAAAAAGGTGCACTCAGTTTACAGCTATGGGTGAATATTGAACTGTGGGCCCAATTTGGACCAGTTGTGAACTGTTAGTGGCATGAACCTGGCGCAGGGCAAGCTCACCAAAAAAGGGAATGCTGTGGCAGTGCAGACTGCAACATTTCTTCTCCCATCCCCTGCTGGATGCATAGGAATATGGAAAGTACCAAACAAATGTTCTATCCAGTCCAGTAGATTATTAGGGAATAGCTTCTTTCTAACCCTATCAGCCAGTGGTTGACTTATGCCCTGGAGCATGAAGACATCTATGTGACAAAGTTGGGGATTTTTGTAGTGTTTTACATGAATAGTGTGTGCTCTCCTCAGTTTCCCTGTGTGCTGCATGTTTAACAAGGTGGTGGGAGAGGGTTTGTTGTTGCAGAGGACCAAGGTGTGACCTTACCTAGCAGCTGAGACCTCCAGACAATGGCCTGTAGATGGGGAACCCTAACAACTGGTGTCCTGATGACTAAGAGGCCCACCCCAGCTTGGCAGCCAGCTGGTTCTGGACACTGGGAGGACAAAGGGTTGAGGAGAGAGGACCCCGGTGACTTGAGCAACCAGTTCCAGCCAGAGGGGAATAAAGGACGGAAGAGAGAGAGCCCCAGTGACCTGTTTACTGGGATGGAAGACAAAGGAAAGGGGAGGAACTGTTGGGCAGGTGGTATAGGATGCCTCGGCTGGAAGGAAGGAGTCTCTGGGCTAGGAGGAGAAAGCAGCCAGAGCCCACCTTGAAGCTGGCGACACCTAGATGTACTATGCTGAGGGTTGCTAGGCCTGAGGCTCTGAGAGTTTTCTATACTGGGTTTAGACGCTCAATAAACCCTCCTGTTTTATGATGGCTGAGAGTTGCTCTGGTCTAGAGATCAGGGTTGCATTATTCCCTCTGGGAGCGGAGGCCAGAGTGAGGCCCAGGGGTCCAGAATGAGTGGACTCCCTGAGGGGGCCCACAGTGAGAGACAGGCATGCTAAAGGCTCAGAGTGGTGAGGTTCCAGGAGGCAGAAGGGCCTACGACTTAACCCCTGAGAGAGAGTGGACCCCTGAGAAGGGCTGTAGCACTGAAGGGGGTTCCTTCCAGGGAATGTACAGAACTGAGAGAGAGCACGAGTCCTGCGAGTCTGTGACAATCTGTCCTTCTAAACGTTTTTATACTAATGTTACTCTGAAAGTTATCCATATAAATATATCATCTCCTTTGAATCATGTGAAGACCTCAGCCTCAGTGATATCTTGTGGCAGTATTTTCCTTTTATTTCTGATGAATGTGTTGCCTTTTAATTTCATTAGATGCCTCTGTTTTTGTATTTTGACAATGTGTAAATAATAGGAGTAGAGATGCTCAGAGAAACTTTAGCAGAACCATATTCAATTGAAAGCAAAACACTTAATGAAATTGTGTCAATTTTATCAGAATTTTGTCTTAGAAGAAAACTGAGGTGGGGGGGGGGGAGTTCCAACAGCATCAAAATGCCCACTTCAAATTTCATTTTGAAACAACTTCTCGTTTTGAATTTTTTAAAATTGTGTATTATAGCTACCTTAGATCCAGGCAACAGAAAAATGAATCATATGGTACAGTTATGTGCAGGCACTGAACATCTTCAGAGGAAACTGACAAAGTGCAGGCATGAATCAGAGAAGGACGTGCAATACTAAATAGATAAATTAAAAATGAAGTTACAACCTGTTCCACTACCCCTCTGTAAGGTCATCAGTCTGGTACAAGGGAATCCAGTTCTTTGGTTCCATGTGCTCCCAAGCCAACTGGGTCTAGGTAGAGTCTAGTCATAACTAGAAATTAGTTCTGCCATCCCAGACCCTGAAACTCTAGTATCTGAGAGCCCTCCCGAGCCCTGCCAATTGCTTACATGTGCTCCAAATAGGCTGTTGTGGGCACCCTGGGCTTTGAGGATAATGTGGGAGGAGAGCAAAGAACACGCTTGGTAAAGGAATTTGATGACAGAAACGTAAAGCATTCAAGAGTTACAGGTCTTGGAAAATAACAAAGGTCCTGAGATGCAACCTCCTCTAATCTCATCTGGCCGCCTTTCAGGCCCTCTGTCTCCTACAAGTCCTCCTTCCATTGCTTTGATGAGGGTTGACTCCCCTGCACTCAGCAGAGCCCTGCTCTTAAGCTGTTTGTCATGCTGGCCCACCTGCAGGCCCCTGTGTAGAAAAACCATTGTGTCATGAGGGTTGGGAATTGACCAAAACTAATGGCTCCACATTGTGGCTTTAGTCCTTCAATGAGGTATCAAACACTATTTCTGGGCAGGGCAGCTGTCCGAATGCAGTACAATAGATTGTCTTTGGGCATGTCCAGGCTTGTTTCACGTGCAGTGCAACATAGGGTTCATAACCTGACACAGATATATCCCACTCTGTCATCATGGTAGATTGCCAAGTTATTCTTTTAATCGTGAACATAGATTCTTTTAATGTCTGAATGCTAACGATGAAGGCTTTTTCAAGTGCAATGTGTTTATACAGCAAAAGCCAATTAGTATTTGAAATATCTGTTTTATTTTTGTTTGTTCCAGAGAATACAGTTATTTCAGAAGGAACTTAGGACATAGACTTTTTCCCAATGTAAGCAATAAAGTAGTCCACTTCCTGTACTCTCCATGAACTTTCTAACAAATGAAGCCATATATATGATTCATTTTTAATAATTTTCATAAAGAAACAAAAAATACAAAAGGGTAAATGACTTGCAGCATATATATGTTACCAAACACGGTACTTTTCACAGGATTTGCAATAAAATTATGCAACTTTAAAACTTGTCAAAGCTGCAAGACCAGACAAAACAAAAATCAGAGAGTATTACACAGACATAACATGTCAGGGTGGGAGTAATAATAATAAAAAACGTACACAAATAGGGGAAAAGAGAAGTAGGGGATTATTAATGGGAAAGAAAAAAGCAGACAGGTCAGGTGGAATGGAAGTCTGGCATTATTTGAGCTATCTCAACATTCTTTATCCAAATGTATCAAGAAATGGGGTCCAAAATTCTTCAAATTAATATAATTGCTCTCTATATTGATAAACTCTATTTTTCACTGCTAACTCAGACAGATCCAAATACCACTGTTCTGTTCTGGGCATAAGCCTACTCTTCCACTTGGCAATCAGTGCAGCCCTCAAGAAACAAAATGTTTGTGGTGGAGTTCAACCTAGTGTAGTAGGTACATAACTAGGATATAATTTTCAGCTGAGGTTTGGTTGCTGAAGCCAACCACTGTTTTCACTGTTGTGTCCACCTCTTTCCACAGCTGCCTGACTGTTGGACAGTCCCATAGCATATGCTCCAGAGTTTCTTTCTCTTTAGTACAGTGCCAACAAACATCAGAGGACAAGACCCTCATCTTGCACAACTTCTGTGGTGTATAATACATTCTTTTGCTGCATCAGTCATAGTCTGAGATTCATAGAAGCATTTTTAACATTCCCTAATATGCTTTGTCACTGGGGTTGTTTTAAGGGCTGTGATAACCCCCTTCTCACATTTTCAGAAAGAACTCCAGACCAATGGAGTTCATCTTCATTGGTAAAGCATACACAGTGGACATGGGCCTGGGGAGTTTATGAAGCATTGCCAAGGTTCCCAATAGCTTTTAGGCCTCTGGCTGTTCTAAGGCATCTGGACCAAACTGATATGTTAAATTTATCTTCACTAGTTTTGTAATATTTCTTGGTACTTTTCTAACTAGGTACATAATAGCATCAGTTTGCCTATGGAAATTCCATTGAGGAAAAAACACCACTACATGACAACTGGGAGATTTCCAATATTTTGATTTGTCCCCGCTGTCCTATCTCTAATACAAAATTTGGAGCAATATCTGGTTACAAAATAAATTCGGTTTGGATATTAACAAAAGGGCACTGTCTGCTTATAACATCAGTTAATGCTCCATGGAAACAAATTGTATGCTTTGGATAGCTAGATGAGCCTACATAAAAATTAGAAATCTCTATCTTTAGGTAATGTACAAAATATATTATGTTTATCACAAATGGCCATGATTCTCCATGCAGAGGTCTTTTGTTTTTAGGTGGTATGTCAATGACTTGCCAGCTTTTTCACTTGATTCCCACAAGTCCTGCCTGAGTTGAAATAGAGCAAATTCAGCCTGTACCAAGTACAGCTTATTGAGTTCATACCTACAATTATTCGGTGATCACAGAAAATCTGGAGATGGGGCTGTCATATTTTCTCCACATTTCCAGTTTTTGGCAGACACACAACTTACAATTCAACCCCTCAGGTAGGACTTTGAGTGTTCTAACTATCTATCATGAGAAGATATTGGGGACAGCAACAGGCCAATTTCTTTTTCAATAAAATCTTTGAAGTAGGGATCTAATAAAAGCAAAGTACTAAATGTCTGTCTGCTTGGCTGTTTCTCACCTGGATCTGGTGCTATTTGAAGAGTTATAGGGACATGATCAGAAACAGCAATTGTATTAGTAGAGGAGTCGATTACAGAATTTATCAAGTCCCTGGAGATAAAAAAGAAATCTATACTGGGCATAGAATCTATCTACCAGAGAAAGTATATATAGTCCTTGCCCATTGGCTGTATAAGATGCCACATAGTCCCAGATCTTTAATTTGCAACTCTAGAGCTATTCTAGTTTGGTTGATTTATGACTCTGAGGCTGAGCTTTGTCCACAAAAGGATCAAGCACTTCATTAAAATCTCCAGCAATCACAGTAGGTTCTCCATGTAAGTTAGCCCAAAAAACTAAAAGGTTTCAGGTTCATCAGTGCTAGGGCCATATGTGTAAGCAAGGATTAGTTCAGATGCATTTATAGTGAGCATAAAGATTAAAAATCATAGAATCATATGATTGGAAGGGACCTCAAGAGGCCATCTAGTCTAGTCCCCTGCACTCATGGCAGGACTAAGTATTATCTAGACCATCCCTGATGGGTGTTTGTCTGACCTGCTCTTAAAAATCTCCAATGATGGAGATTCCGCAACCTCCCAAGATAATTTATTCCAGTGCTTAACCAGCCTGACAGTTAGGATTTTTTCCTAATGGCCAACCTAAACCTCCCTTGCTGCAATTTAAGACCATTGCTTCTTGCCCTATCCTCAGAGCTTAGGAAGAACAATTTTTCTCCCTCCTCCTTGTAACACTTTTATGTACTTGAAAACATTATCATGTCTTCTCTCATTCTTCTCTTTTCCAGACTAAAGAAACCCATTTTTTTTCAGTCTTCCTTCATAGGTCAAGTTTTCTACACCTTTAATAATTTTTGTTGCTCTTCTCTGGACTTTCTCCAATTTCTCCACATCTTCCCTGAAATGTGGCACCCGGAACTGGACACAATACTTCAGGTGAGGCCTAATAAGTGCAGAGTAAAGCGGAATAATTACTTCTTGTATCTTGCTTACGACACTCCTGCTAATACATCCCAAAATGATATTTGCTTTTTTTGCAACAGTGTTACACTGTTGACTCATGTTTAGCTTATGGTCCACCATGACCTCCAGATTCCTTTCCTTAGTACTCCTTCCTAGACAGTTATTTCCCATTTTGTATGTGTGCAACTCATTGTTCCTTCCTAAGTGAAGTACTTTGCATTTGTCTTATTGAATTTCATCCTATTTACTTTAGTCCATTTTTCCAGTTTGTCCAGATCATTTTGAATTATAATCCTATTCCCCAAAACACTTGAAACCCCTCCCAGCTTGGTATTGTCTGCAAACTTTATAAGAGTACTCTCTATGCCATTATCTAAATCAATTAAGATATTGAACAGAACTGGACCCAAAACTGATCCCTGAGGGATCCTACTTGTTATGCCCTTCCAGCATGACTGTGAACGACTGATAACTAGTCTCTGGGAACAGTTTTCCAACCAGTTGTGCACCCACCTTATAGTAGCTCCATCTAGGTTGCATTTCCCTAGTTTGTTTATGAGAAGGTCATGCGAGATAGTATCAAAAACTTTGCTAAAGTTAAGATATACTGTGTTTACCACTTCCCCAAGTCCACGAGGCTTGTTACCCTGTCAAAAAGAGCTATCAAATTGGTTTGACAAGATTTATTCTTAAACAAATCCATGCTGACTGTTACGTATCTTATTATCTTCTAGAAACTGGTCTCTAATTCCCCAGGTTGTCCTTATTTCCCTTTTTATATATGGGTACTGTATTTGCCCTTTTCCAGTCTTGTGGAACCTCTCCTATCTTCCATGACTTTTCGCTAATGGCTCAGATATCTCCTCAATCAGCTCCTTGAGAATTCTAGGATGTATTTCATCAGGTACTGGTGACTTGAAGACATCTAACTTGTCTAAGTAATTTTTAACTTGTTCTTTTCCTATTTTAACCTCTGATCCTACTTCATTTTCATTCACTATGTTAGACATCCAATCACCACCAACCTTCTTGGTGAAAACTGAAACAAAGAAGTCATTAAGCACCTCTGCCATTTCCACATTTTCTGTTATTGTTTTTCCCCCCTCATTGAGCAAAGGGCCTTCTCTGTTCTTGGTCTTCCTCTTGCTTCTAATGTATTTGTAGAGTGTTTTCTTGTTACCCTTTATGTGTCTAGCTAGTTTGATCTCGTTTTGTGCCTTGGCCTTTCTAATCTTTTCCCTTCATACTTGTGTTATTTGTTTATATTCATCCTTTGTAATTTGACCAAGTTTCCACTTTTTTTAGGACTCTTTTATTTTTAGCTCATTGAAGATTTCCTGGTTAAGCCAGGGTGGTCTCTTGCCATACTTCCAATCTTTTCTACGCAATGGATAGTTTGTTCTTGTGCCCTTAATAATGTCTCTTTGAAAAACTGCCTACTATCTTCAATTGTTTTGTCCTGATAGTCTGAAATGGTTTCAAATGCTGTCACTGCCAGTGCTTATAGAAGAGGGAGGCTACCTTTATGGATCTGGATGAGAAGCAGCAAGACCCTGCTTTTCCTACCCAGTCATATTCTAATTTAGCGGCCTCATGTGTGATCAAGTGTGGCTCCTGAAAAAGCACTACACCTGCCTTTGCTGTCTTAGTAATGAGTACACTGTTTTTTCTTTTAATTGGAGTGTTGAGACCCTTTACATTCCAGGAAATGAAGTTAAGATTCTGGACCATTTGGCTGTGTTAAAAGTGTGTAAGAGTTGTAGTGTGTAGCCTTACAAATGAAGGTGATGGAATGTTCGTATCATTTGCTGCATTATATCCTGCCCCACATAGAAAAGTGTATGGATAAAATGTCTCAGACACTTATTCCACAGATTTTTAATTACATTGGCAGCTGCTTGCCACTTGTTAGACTTCCAGAGAATAGGGAGGAGAGGGCTCTGGAGCGGGGGAAGGAAAAACACCAAAAAGACAAGTTAAAGCAAAAAAACCCAAACATGTAACATACCTATAAATACTTAACTTATTGCCAGGCATAGTAGATCACAATGAAAAGGAAACAATTATCTCTCACTCAACACTATAAACAAAATTAAACCAATTATATGTTCTGGACGGGGCAGGCTGGGAAGACACAATATCCAGGCCAGAAGCTCTGCCAACATTCATTATTGAAATTATTATTTTAACAGGCATCCGACTTTGCCCATATTACAAAGTAACAGCAGAGAAAGAGAGGAAGTAGACGTTCCACAAATGTAATATTTCTTAACCTGAGTAGTATCCCCTAGTTTGTGATCTTTTCAGTTTGCCTAACCAAACACTGGAGTATTGGTAATAGAGCTTGGTGCTCTGAGCAAGATCTATGTTGGGAGGATTAATTTCCCAGCATCACGTGCCCTCTACCACTTTTAGTTTAGCACCATACATTGTTAACCTTCCCCATGTAAAATTAACAGGGGCAACAAATCCAAGTGCTCCCACAAATTGTAAATTACCACACTAAAGAATGCACCAAACATTCCAATTGAATGAGTGACTCTGCTATATTAACTTCATGTTCACGGACTTGGGGTCTGAACTTATAGAAGGTGTTTGGGTCGGAGAAGGAGCTGAAGGGGAGCGGGTTAACAGCAAAAGGGGATGTGGCAGCAAGGAAAAGAGGAGAGAGGGAGCATGGAGAATGAGGAAAGCTGGGGATATGGAGAAAGGGGCAAGCAGGGGCAGGGTGAGAGGGAGGAAGTAGGTGGTGATAGGGAGGGCAGAAATCACTGTCAATGTAGCTCATCAACCCATGTTGTTCTTCTCTTCTGCTCCTCTGGTCCGTAGAGGGTACAACTATGTTGCTCAGTTCCCGTGCTGCTTTCCATAATGTCTTGCAGGGAGGAGAGCCATCTCTCATGCATCCAGCACGTGGGAGGTCAAGCTACTGGGCTTTGAGGACTCTCAGCAGTAAGTTGTGGCAACACAGCAGGGTCTCCCATTGGCACAAATTTTAAAAAGTAGTATTGGAGCCCTCAAATTTCTAAAGAGCAACAGGGAGCTCCATTGTCCTCCTCTCTTTTGTATACATTGGAGTCGAGCTAACACAGAGATTCATGTTGATCTGTCCAGTGAGCAATGTAAATTGTTTAATTCCCCAACACAAATACAGGAGCAAAGATACTTATTATTATTTACAATTTATACACAATTTATATAAATACACAGTATACACAATTTAAATAAATCCTTTGCACAGTCAGTTCACTCCCACAAAATCAATTTGGGATGAGGTGTTCCCTTAATTCCTGCTGGGGCACGTCACATTCTGCCTTTTGACAATTGATATAAATGTCCCAAAAGTTCATAAAGTATAAACTTGGAGCAGCAAAGAGAACTCAAATAAGTAAGTAGTCTCAGTAACTGGGTAATTTCATAAGTGCAGCAAGGGCAGACATAACAAATGGGAGGTAAACTTGGTATAAAACAGAACAGGTACTCAGTTCTATTTAAGAAAATGTTCTGCTTCTTGTGGCTTTTGGAACAGATGTACTTCCTCACCAATCTTGATGTGAAACTGAACTTGGAAACTTTATAAAATATTTGAGCCCTCACTGCTTGGCAAGTTCCCTTGCTCTTTTAAAGGCTGATCTCTGTTCAACCACATCTTTTCAAAAATCTTGAAAAACCATTATCTTGTTTTGGGTCATCCCCCAAACAGTTCATTTTTCCATAAGCTAGCTGCATTCTTCTTTCTTTTACAGTAAATCTGAGAAATTTGACAATCAGTGTATGATGTTTGGTATTTGAGGCTGGCTTAGGAGCCAAGGACCTATGAATTCTCTAAATCAAATTTTTAAAATCATCCAGCAGGCTGAACACTTCTGACAGGAGCCGGAGAACAAATTTTCGGGTGATTGCCTTTCTCTGCTCCTTCAGATACTCCTATAATTCTCAAATTATTGTAGCAAGACCCTTCCTTGAGGTCTACCACATTACATTTAAGAGAAGATATATCTATGAAGCTTCTTTGCACCTGAGCAGAGAGCTATTGTATCTGATCTTCCATTGATGATATTCTCCTATCTGCTTCATTCACCTGTCCTGTCAGCACTTGCAGAGAGAAAATTAATCAAGGAATAGTCAGCAGTATTGTGGCCTTGATATCTACTGTGTCTGCAGCAACTTTCTCCAGCAGGGCTATCTGTGACCAAATGCACACAGTAGTCACACCCTATACACTATTGTAATAATATTTGTATAAAATATGCCCTGTGAGGTGTCATTTGAAAACTACTAACTCACTGGTCAATGACAGCACCGTGAAATATATGTCACAACATTTTGAATGTAAAGTTATGAAATCCTCCCTTTGTATGATGTTAAAGACATATTTGATTCACGTAGCACCAATTAGGTAGAACTGGCCAAGCAGATCTGTCTTAGACAAAGGGATATGTCTTTACTTCAGTTTGCATATAAGCTGTACAGAGAATCCTGAGACAGTGAAGAAAGAAGATAAAGAAAATCTGCATTTCAGCATACACTGGTGAAAAGAAACAACATGACACCTCTTCCCCACCAGACTCAATGTCTCCTTGCTCTCAGCTGGAAAGAACTTTATCTAGGGGTCACTCTCAGGAAAATGCATTTACAGTGTGATTGAACTATAAAAGTGAAGGACAAAAACATTCCAGGTTCTCTCTTCCTATCCATCTCTCTTGAATCTAAGAAGACCAAAGAATCCAGCTCTTTGACTTTGGGTGGGATCCTGACCTGAAGATTGATCAGTAATGCTATTGGGAGCATGGGAGAAAATTTTACCTTGAACCAAGCCTGGTTTGCAAAGTTTTAGTATCAGGAATCATTTTATCTTTATTTCTCTTGTAAGCATTTCTAACAGTAATACCTTAATACTTGTACTCAATTAAAATCCCACTTTGTATTTAAATGAATCTTTTTTGTTCTTTAATCAAAATTAATCCACTGTTGTGAACTGTGTAGGTAACTCCACTTAAGGTGGCACATTATTGTATATTGTTCCCTTACAGGACAACGGATCTTCGTTATCTGAACTGTCCTAGAGAGAGCTGGACAGTGCAGTACAGAAATCACATTTCTGGGGGGTGAGGGTGGGGAAATCCAGGAATGGGAATGTGGTAACTGAGGCTGGTGGAAGCCAGAGTGTGACCGGAGTGGGCTGGCAGGCTGCAGTTATACACAGACACTCAGAGTGTGACTTGCATGCTGGAAGGCTGTTTGTGACGGGCTCAAATGGGAGACACAACAGCAAAGCATTGTGAGGCACGTCACGTGGGGCGTGGAGGACACACAACCCCTCACTGATCCGGATTGCACCCAAGAATGCCATAGATATGGTACCCTCAGCAATAACTTGTTCAGGAGGTGAGTGAGGAGGGCTCTATTCATCTTGTTTTGTGCCTACTCGTGGAACTCCCAGTAGACAAATCTTTCCTTGATGAAATTCTAGAAATTTTGTTCGGTGGGCAGAGTCAGTCTGATGCCCTGGATTCTGGCTGAAAATGGATATTAGTGAATGGGTCTAGAGCTCAAGTGATCCGGTCCTCCATGCCGTATAGCACCCGCCGGGGTCCTCAATGAAGCCATATGAGATAGGCACTCATAAATGCTTATTTTATTGTGTTCCCAAATCGAGTTAAAGACTATGGAGAAATTGAGGGTCTATTTTGACCTGCTAGCCTGTGAATACTACAAACTGCCTTGTCGTCACAAAGATTTTGTCTTGTGTCAGTTACCATACATTAACACACTTGAGTTCACCTTTTTTCCTAGTGAAGCTGCAGGTGAAGTTCTCAGAAGTCAAGAGGTCTAATTCTGCACTGTCTTGTACCTAGCATTGTCATTTGCACTTGTGCAAAGCAAGTGTAAAATGCTGCCATGTCAGAATTCAACACTCACCCTCAGCGGAGGTAGCGTGCTCCAAGAACAGATGTAAAGTACAGTGCAAGGCAGTGGAGACTTATTGTCAGTTACACCTATGCACAGTGCTTGTAAGAGTCAGTGAGTGGTGATTAGTGAATTGATGTAGCAGTATTTTTATATTTGCATTGTTCAAGTGTGAATGACAATGCAAGATATAAGGCAATGAGGTAACATTGTAGCCCTCAACCTATTAAGGCTCCATTGTGTGACATGAGTCTTTAAATAGCATCACACAAAAGCTAAATGTGGACCATGACTCAAATCTATCAAGAAGCTACTTCACATTTTCATATGGCAGTGTAAATTCTCTAGTGAGTATCATTTTCTATAACCACAGTGCTAAGCATCAACATTTCTGATGACAACAATAAGCAAGGTTAATGTGTGGGATGGCAGTTTAAAGAGGTTGATGCTCTTTAAAAATAAGGTACAGTTATACATGAGATTTCTCCTTCACCCTTGCAATTCATTCTGAAAAGTACCATTCCTGAAAGGAAATTAGCAGTACTGTCCTTAGTAGTGCTGTTTTTCGGGTGCAGTGATTTTTGTGAGTGATGGAAAACAGGGCAGCAGAGGAACCCCAGTTATCTGACTTCTAGGGCTAGTACCATCTTTGTGTATCAAAGCTCAGGGTACCTGCATGCTGCTGTTTATCATAATGTTTCAGGTCATCTTGAATAGCAGTCTGAATCTGTTTCTTATGGAGAACCCATCAGGAAAGCCAGCTGATTCCTAACTCTTTCAATGTGTTTCTCAGTAATAATAATGCTATTACTAAAGTGGTGTTACTGCTCAAAATTGCATTATGTTGCATGTGATGATGGATTTAAAAGCAAAATGTTGCTATTGGCTTAAATAAAACATGGTCACATTTTTTTCAAGTTATTACAATCATTATAGAGCATACATGGAAATATCCA
Source organism: Gopherus flavomarginatus (assembly GCF_025201925.1). Lineage (NCBI taxonomy): Eukaryota > Metazoa > Chordata > Testudines > Testudinidae > Gopherus > Gopherus flavomarginatus. Next base: position 119,982,287 of record NC_066620.1, on the reverse strand, counting down.
CAATATAAACAGATACTGGATGCCTTCCTCCCACTTATGGCTCCTTCTGGACTTGTCAATTACTCCACCTTCCCCATTATTGAGATAGAATCAAAATGTATGCTTAGTACAGGATGTATAGTACATCTTACAAAAGAAATTTAGCAGGTATTTACTTCACATCCTATAATACAATACATATGTTACACATTGTAGAAAAAATGGGAATATTTCTCCCCCCTCCACCCACAAGGTAATGCATTCAAGGATTTGGTTATATAGTTAGTTGCTACCTAATAAAGCAAAGCGTAAGAACTGAAACCACCAACATTAAATCAACTATAGCCGTGATGCAGTATTTTTATTTAGACACAAGATTTTATATCTGCAATTAGGGCAACAGCCTAAGTGAAAGCAAAGATCTTCTTTTTGTGTGTGTGTGTGTGTGTGTGTGTGTGTGTGTGTGTGTGTGTGTGTGTGTGTGTGTGTGTGTGTGTTTTCAATTGAAGACTGGCCACTTCTCCACTGGCCTGTTCCTGACCTGTAGTCACCAGGGACTGGATGAAATTTCTGCTGAAAAAAGAATGAGCCAGGTATTTTAACCAAGCCTAGTAGCTGCTAGTATAAAAAGACTATGAAATCCTGGCTAATCGACACGGGAAGGATAAAAATAAATAAAAGATCAATCATATAAGAGAGGTGCTAACTACACATGCCCTGAAGAAATTGCTCAGAGAGGAAAGTATCTGAAATCTTTTACGTGTTGCTTTGTGTACCAATCTTGCAGCAACTCTTGGCTGGCTACATGCTGACTGGTGGCAGCTCCATGATGTAACATCAGTGCCCGTTCCTTAATATCCAATAATATATCACTTGAAAAATAAACAGCAAGATAAATGACAGGACAGATGTCTAATGAGGCAGAGGTTAAGGAGTGTTAAACTGTGCTGGACACCATCCGACTTGCTGGTGTTAAATTATGCTGCATGCTCTAAGCTCGTTCCCTGTAAAAGGTCAATGCTCTGGATATGTTCTTGGATGATTTATGAAATCAAAGAATGGCCCACATGCCTATCTCTCTGGGAGGTGAGCAACTCACAGCATTGTCAACTACAGCCCCATAATGAACCAAATTTAAACATCGGTTCAAACAATCCATCTTCATCTCTTGCTCCGTTGCAAGGGCTCCTCTGTCTTGTTCTCTCCAGCCAGCCGTGACATGGTGTATTGTTCTTTATATGCATCTATGAAGCTATTCAGAGGCCTGAAGTGGCCTCCCTTAAAGGCAGACTCCCTGAAAAAGGCTGTTTCTTTGGAGCTGGGTAGAAAGGAACTGACTTACAGATCCTTCGCTGGCTTCCATAGTCTATCGTAAGAGGCTAGTTGTCATTAGTCTGATTATAAAATTATCTGTCCTGTATTTGTGGGGACAGTCAATAACATACTGTCAATAAATAAAATACTTACGGTTTGCATTACATTTTTTTTTATTTATTTAATTTACTTTAACCAGCATGAGCCCTTGTGCAATGATGAACTAGATTCCACATATGAAGTCATCCTGAGGCAAGTCTTGTGTGGTGTTATGGCTGTAGCCAGTTTGTGCAGTATGCAGTGCAGTTGATGACAATGGACTATTGCCCGTTGGAGGTTTTCCACTGGTAGAACACTTCGGCAGCAAGAGTTCAAATGCTTATTAGAGTGCTGATGCCTCTAAGGCACTTGGATAAATGGGAGATGGTACCATTTGTGTTTGATGTAAATGAGGCATCGAGCTTGGGTATATCTCTGGTATATGAGTCCATATTGTCCTACAATTTCCTGTGGGCTCCTTTAGATGTTGCATAGGTCAGGGGGAGGATTGACCAATGTAGCATGCCACAGGTGAGTTCTCGGGAGGCAGAGAAGCTATTCTTCTAAGAAGAACTCATAAGTTTAGTCATCCATTAGTGTGGCCATTTCAATCTTTCTTCTGTGTCCTGGCCTAAACCAGACTGGAAGGAATTCAAGACACTGACAGAGGACATATAATATAGCTGAAGATGGTTCTTCATTATCTTCCCATCCAGTTTTCCCAGAAACTGGAGATTAGATATGGGGAAGTAGTTTTCAAGGTCTGTTATATTAAACAAAAATTATAAATACAGGACAGGGTATAAGGAGGTTTGATGCTTCTTGGAGTTTTTTCCTCAAAGGAAAAGTTGACAATATCTGTTAGCTGGGGGACCAGAGGTCCTCCTGATTATCTTTCACCAGCCAGAAAAGGCAGGGTTCAAAGTCAGAAGTGTTGACTTGGGTTTCCTTCAGGCTTCTAATACTGCTTTAGCACCAGGATTAGACTGAATTTTGAGAGAGGGGAGTCCTATTAATGAGCCAATGCTTGGTGTGGGACTTCTGGCACCTCAAACCTAAAGTGTATCAGGTTAATTCTCTAAAGCCCTTCTATTCCAGAGAGTTAAAGCCCAGGGAGGAGATGATGCTGAGTGGCCTGAAGGTGTCTACTATGAAGGAGAAAGTGATGGTGGCATGGAAGAGGTCAACCTCTCCATGACCCTTGGATGTATGCAACGACAACAGATCAAGGAGCTGTGCACTAGCCTCGCGCCGATGTTCTAAACCACTCCAGGATGGACCGAACGGGCATACCACTCCATTGATATGTAATGCTCGCCCATTAGAGCCCAACCCTACCAGGTGTCTCCTCAAGCCAAAACTGCTATAGAACGGGAGATCTAGGACATGCTACAGATGGGTGTAATCCACCCCCTAACAGTGCATGGGCGTCTCCAGTGGCTCTAGTTCCCAAACCAGATGGAGAGATACGCTTTTGCATGGACTATCATAAACTAAATGCTGTAACTCATCCCGACAATTATCCAATGCCATGCACAGATGAGCTATTGGAGAAACCGGGACGTGCCCAGTTCATCTCTACCTTAGACTTAACCAAGGGGTACTGGCAAGTACTGCTAGATGAATCCACCAAGGAAAGGTGAGCCTTCACTACACTTGCAGTGATGTATAAATTTAATGTGCTCCCTTTCAGGCTGCGAAATGCACCTGCCACCTTCCAAAAACTTGTAAATGGTCTCCTAGTGGGATTGGGAGACTCTGCAGTTGCCTACCTTGAGGATGTGGTCATCTTTGCTGATTCATGGGCAGAACACCTGGAGTATCTACAAAAAGTCTTCAAGCGCATCAGGCAGGCAGGACTAACCGTTAAGGCTAAAAAGTGTCAAATAGGCCTAAACAGAGTGACTTACCTTGGACACCAGGGTCAAGGAACTATAAACCTCCTACAGGCCAAAGTGGATGCTATCCAAAAGTGGCCTGTCCCAAAGTCAAAGAAACAGGTCCAATCCTTCATAGGCTTGGCCAGATATTACAGGTGATTTGTACCGCACTACAGCCAAATCACTGCCCACTGACAGACCTAACCAAAAAGAAACAGCCAAATGCAGTTCAGTGGACTGAAGAGTGTCAAAGGCCTTTAATTAGCTTAAAGCAACACTCATGTCTGACCTTGTGCTAAGGACCCCAGACTTTCATAAACCGTTCCTAGTAACCACAGATGCATCCGAACATGGTGTGGGAGCAGTTTTAATGCAGGAAGGATCAGATCAAGAATTCCATCCTGTCGTGTTTCTCAGCAAGAAACTGTCTGAGAGGGAAAGCCACTGGTCAATCAGCGAAAAGGAATGCTACGCCATTGTGTACGCACTGGAAAAGCTACACCCATACATTTGGGGACGGCTTTTCCAACTACAAACCGACCATGCTGCGCTGAAGTGGCTTCAAGGACAATAACAAAAAATTTCTTAGGTGGAGTTTGGCTCTCCAAGATTTCCATTTTGAAATACAACACATTTCGGGAGCATTTAACAAAGTAGCTGATGCACTCTCCCATGAAACTTTCCCAGAATCAACTGGTTAAAATCGTCCTTGAAATGTGAAAAATATTGTTAGTTTTTATATAGTCAGTAGGATATCTAAAGGTACATGTGTCTTATTAACTCTGTTTTCTCCTAGAGCTCCAGGAAGAAATCATAGCCAGAGTGGAACCGGCTGTCCAACACTATCTGTGATTTGGGGGGCATGTCATAAATATAAAGGGAAGGGTAACAACCTTCCAGTATACAGTACTATAAAATCCCTCCTCGCTAGAGGCCCCAAATCCTCTTACCTGTAAAGGGTTAAGAATCTGAAGTACCTGGCTGGCACCTGACCCAAAGGACCAATAAGGGGACAAGATACTTTCAAATTTGGGGGTGGAGGAAGGCTGTCTGTTCTGTGCGGCTTTGGCCAGAGCAAGATCAAAGAAGCAAACAATCCAACTCCTATAGAGTTAGTAAGTAAGTAGCAAGGAAATGCATTAGATTTACTTTTATTTTGGCTTGTGAATTTTCTCTGTGCTGAGAGGGAGGGTATTCCTGGTTTTCTTTTTAAAATTTAAAGTTTTGCCCAGAGGGAAACCCTCTGTGTTTTGAATCTGATTGTCTGTGAGATTATCTTCCGTTCTAATCTCACAGAGGTACTCCTTTCACCCCTTTTCTTTAATTAAAATTCATCTTTTAAGAACCTGATTGATTTTTCCTTGTTTTAAGATCCAAGGGTTTGGCTCAGTGTTCACCTGTGCCAATTGGTGAGGATATAGTCTCAAGCCTCCCCAGGAAAAGGAATGTAGGGGGCTGGGGGGATATTAGGGGAAGGTAAGGCTCCAAGTGACACTCCCTAAATGTTTGTTTAAATCACTTGGTGGTGACAGTGTTATCTAATCCAAGGTACAAGGAAGGATTTAACCTAAGCTGGTAGAAATAAGCTTAGGGGGTCTTTCATGCAGGTCCCCATGTCTGTACCCTAGAGTTCAGAGTGGGGAGGGAACCGTGACAGGTGTCCAGAGAGACCATCTATGATATAGGCTGCTGATTTCTTGCAGTGAATGGTGCTGCATTCCAGAATTGAGGTTGACAAAGTGATTTATGATCAGAATAATTCAATGGGATGTGACTTAGTGGCTGCTGTGGTAGAGAATGAGATCCAAGGCACAGGGTTCTAAGAATTGCTTGTGCTGTAATCTGTTCACAACTGTTGTCAGTAGCACTCTAGTTTCCTTCTCTCCTTCCTTCTTGTTTTATCTGTCGTATTTTGATAATAGAGAAGATTGATGGGGGTGATTAAGTGTTTTGATCAAGTTCAGGCTGAAGAATTTAGGAAGGTAGTGGGAAGCAATAATCTAATTTCTTTGAGGAAAAAAGTGAGAAGAATAAGTGTGCAGAAAATGGATGAACAGCACTGCAAAAGTTTTGCATAAGTCTGTATATGTAGCCAACCTTCCCCAAAACTGCACAACAAACTGGCATCACCTACAAAGGTAATTATATTAGTCTTATCATTTAAGGGTCTCATAGGCCTGGTCTACACTATGCGTTTAGACCGATTTTAGCAGCGTTAAACTGATTTAACGCTGTACCCGTCCACACTACGAAGCCCTTTATATTGATATAAAGGGCTCTTTAAATCAGTTTCTGTACTCCTCCCCGACAAGAGGAGTAGCGCTAAAATCGGTATTACCATATCTTATTAGGGTTAGTGTGGATGCAAATCGACGGTATTTGCCTCCGGGCGGTGTCCCACAGTGCACCACTGTGATCAGCATGGGTGGCAATGCAATCCCAAATCCAAAAAGAGCTGCAGCATGGACCGTATGGGAGATACTGGATCTGATCGCTGTATGGGGAAACAAATCTGTTCTATCAGAGCTCTGTTACAGAAGACGAAATGCCAAAGCATTTGAAAAAAAATGTACAGGCTACACAGTGTTGCATGACAAGCGTTAACGGGAAAGCAGAGACTCAAATGGATGCTCATGGAGGGAGGGAGTGGGTACTGAGGACTCCAGCTATCCCAGAATCCCCAGCAGTCTCCGAAAAGTATTTCTATTCTTGGCTGAGCTCCCAATGCCTGTAGGTTCAAACACATTGTCCGGCGTGGTTCAGGGAATAGCTCGTCAATTTACTCCCCCCCCCACATGAAAGAAAAGGGAAAAGAAATCGTTTCTTGACTTCTTTCAATGTCACCCTATGTCTACTGAATGCTGCTGGTAGACGCGATGCTGCAGCAGTGAAGAGCAGTACCTGCTCCTCTCCCCTCCCTGGTGGCAGACGGTACATGCTTGATAACTGCTGAATACCCCTGGCTGGCCTCAGGGGCACCTGGGTAAAAACAGGAATGATTCCTGGTCGTTCCCAGTAGATGGTACAGAACGACTGGTAACCGTCTTCATCATAGCCACTGGGGGCTGAGCTCCATCAGCCTCCTCCCTTTCTGGTCTAAAGAAAAGATTCTGTCCTGCCTGGACTATCATAGCAGTGGGATGCTGGGCTTCTCTCCCCAACACCACTTAATGTCCTGCCTGGACTGTTATAGCACAGGGAGGCTGCCTCTCCCTCATTTTATCTCACTAACAAGTCACTGTTTCTTATTCCTGCATTCTTTATAACGTCATGACACAAATGTGGGGGACATTGCCACGGTAGCCCAGGAAGGCTGGGGGAGGAGGGAAGCAACGGGTGGGTTTGTTGCAGGGGCACTCCCCGTGAATGGCATGTAGCTCATCATTTCTGCGGGATCTGACATGCAGCAGCTGTGCTCTCTGATACACTGCTTCTCTAATACACTTGCCCCAAATTCTAGGCAGGACTGACTCTATTTTTAGAAACCATAAAGGAGGGATTGACTCAGGGAGTCATTCCGAGTTTTGCTTTTGCGCCCCCGGCCGACCTCAGCCAGGGGCACCCATGATAGCAGCAGACAGCACAGAAGGACAGATAACCGTCATCTCATTGCCAAATTACACTGGCAGCAGACGGTACAGAACGACTGGTAATCGTCTCTGCTATCATGCAAAAGCAAATGAATGCTGCTGTGTATCGCCTCTGTCCGCGGTATCCAGTACACATATAGTGACTGTAAAAAAAAAAAAAAAGCTGAACGGGATCCATGGTTGCCATGCTATGGCATCTGCCAGGACAATCCAGGGAAAAAGGGTGCTAAATGATTGTCTGCCGTTGGTTTCCCGGAGGAAGGAATGACTGACGACATTTACCCAGAACCACCCGCGACAATGATTTTTGCCCCATCAGCCACTGGGCTCTCAACCCAGAATTCCAAGGGGCGGGGGAGACTGCGGGAACTATAGGATAGCTACGGAATAGCTACCCACAGTGCAACGCTCCGGAAATTGATGCTAGCCTCAGACCATGGAAGCACACCGCCAAATTAATGTGCTTAGTGTGGCTGCGTGCACTCGACTTTATACAATCTGTTTTATAAAACCGGTTTATGTGAAATCTGAATTATCCTGTAGTGTAGACGTACCCATAGAAGTGAACTGAGCAACAACAGAACATTGAAATGAGGGGCTGCTGATGCTCCTGTTCAGCTTGCACCATTAGTTTGTCTTTTGTTTCGATACTCCTTGGTACAGGAGATGGCTCACAAGCAACAAGAGAGGGTGTAACAGTTCCTCCACCTTCTTAGATCAGTACTCCCAGGAGTAATGACAGTTGTTGGTATTTGATTTAAACTGAGGCAGGTTGCCCTACCCAAAGGGCTGAATTCTCTCAGATTTAGGGATATCTGGCACCCACTTCAACTCATTTTGGCCAATCTCCAACTGTAAGACATTTACTTATTTTGCTTCTCTGACTCTGTTCCCACTAAAAATTTAGTGGATGATGCATCATACAAAGTAAGAAGACATGAAGGAGGATTTATATTCTAATGGCCTCCAAGAGGGAATCTTGCTAGTGTCAGAGGTCAATAACTTATGTCAAGACCACTTTATTCTGGAGCAATAAAAATTCAGCTCTTCACCAATCAAAAAACCCTGTGGGGTTGCACATAGCTGAGGGTATTGCATGTATTCCCCTATGAAAAATAAGCATTTTCCTGTGCTTGGTTGCACATGGGCTTTATGAGTCTACATACTCTTTTGGTTTTTAATGAAAAAAGATTGGATGTAGCCAGTTGAACAATAGTAATTCTAGTTGCAATCTTAGTGCTTTAAGTCTTTTCCAAAAAAATGATTTAGAGGCAGTCAACAGACTGGTGAGTCTTCTAGCCTTGGGATACAAATCATAGACATTGACACACAACGGTGGTATAGTGAACTATTATAATAGTTCCCAGTAGCGTGGCTATAGCTAAAGGGCAGTCAGCAATTTAGAGCTGCGTGAAGAAGTTTTGCACATGAAGTACAATGGGTAAACTTTTTGGCTTTATGCCTGTCATCAAACAGCAAAAAAGCACTTTCCAAAGGGTCAGTTTCACTTAACTTTTTTTTTTTTTTAGTTTTGTTGCCAAAAAGGAACTGTATTTTAGTGAAAAAATGCATTTCCCTTTGTAAAGGAAAAACGATGCTTTTGTGTTACAGCAGTAAGACTGGGGAGTGTAGGGGAGGGCCAAAGAATAAATAGGACTTGCTGTGACTGGTTAGCGAAGGCACAACCTTGCCCATGTGATCAGGAGCCCACGTAACTGCTTGAGGATGGAGGGAGGCAGCACCATAATGTAGGGGCATGGAACCAGAAGACAAGCTGCTTGAAAGGCTTGAATAACTTGCCATGCAGAAAAGCTGCCTAATGTCATATATCATATACTATGCTGGCTTAACCTAAGAGGAGAGGTGGGGAAGAAATATGTGTTTGTTTTGATTTAGAAAATAGTCATCAGGAGTGAGTTGCTTGAAGTCCTATCCCAGTTGCCATCACATAACATCCCTGTGGCAACTACAGCAAATGCTCACATGGAGATGTGAATTTAGGGAAACCTGCTCTGTCATTTAATACAATGTAGCCACAGGAAATCAGGAGGAAAGCCATCCCTGCATGACCAGCCAGCCCTGCAGACCAAATGGAGAACCTGTATTTGAAACAATGGATGCAGCTGTTGTCATCTCTCCCATTAAGCTTCAGTGGAGATTATGAATTCAGGGTATGTCTACACTGCAATGTAAGCCCAGGGTTCAGACTTTGCTGTGAGACCTTGAGAAAGTTACTTGGGTCCTGTTTCAGCAAGGTACTGAAGTCTATGCTTAAACATAAGCACACAAGAAGTACCACTGAGTTCAGCTGGACTAATTAGTGTACTTAAAAGTAAGCATGTGCTTTAGTAACTTGCTGAATGAGATCCTTGGTGTCTTCGTGGCTTTGTCTGTAAATTAGGATGTTGTATTGTATTTATTCCATCGCACAGTTGCATTGCAAGACTAAACTTACTAATGCTTTGCAGTGCTGCAAAATTCAGGGGAAAGTGCTGCAGAAGGGAATAATGTATTATTAGAAACTTTCTGTGATCACTTTTGGCATCAGTCTCATTACTTGTATTTACAACTGATTTTATTTGCCCAAGTCCTATATTAAAGGATATAGGACACTTGTCCCATTAATTTCAACTGATCTTTGCACAATACATAGTAGCACTGAATGGAAAGATATTGGATAGTAAGAAGAATTTTTTCCTTTGGGTACTAGGCACTTCAGAATGAGTTCTTCTGCTAGTCATTGCATATTAGCCTTATAAAAAAAGAAATAAAATATTTAAAAGGTGTTAAAAATATTCTCCTCATCTCTACTACTTGCATGCTAAATTCAAAAAGTTGGATACTAAAACTGCTAGGGCTTGAGTTAGTTAATGTTTCTGCAAAATAGATAAACTTAGTGCTAAGTAGGAAGATTGATCTTGTTGCAGCAGGAGCCCAGGAGACTTTTTTTTTCTTTCTCCTCTTTGAAAGATCACCCTGATAAAGTTAGTGGGGATACCTGGAGCATTTTCTCACTCTGGGGTGTAAAAACATTTGTTCCTGGTTTGCATACCCATTCTGAATTCTAGCCAAGCCTTCCATCTCCACCCTAATCCATCTCTAAAGTAACAAGAGATGAGAAAAGTTCTGGACTCTGTCTTAATTTATGTCTCTACAACTGATTTGGGATTAATTACTTTCCCTCATTATAGACTGTTGTATTCAGAGGTTTTATATCCCAGCCATATGGGGAGCAGAAAGATGTGTCCCAACTTCTCTGCCAAATTGTTTTCAAGTTATTAAATAATGGAGCTCAGAGTAACATGACTGTTTCAATTCAAACTATGTAGTCATTTGTCTTCCAAAAGCAACTCTGCAGTGGTGATTAAAAAATGAGATGGGCTGTCCAAACTACTGGGTTTCTGTTCTTGACAGCATTGACTCACACTGCAATCTTTGACAGGTCACTTAATCTCTCTGCGTCTGTTTTTAGGTATAATAATGATGCCTACCTCAAAGGCTTTTTCTGGAGGACTAATTAGTGTCGCAAAGCACTTCAAGATCTTCATCTGAAAGATACTGTGTAAGTGCTTCTTGTTGGCATTATCATCACAGCTCTCAAGATGAAGACCACTATATTGCATCCTACCCAGTATCCTATGGGGATTCAGTGTAGGGGGCGGAGTACTGGAGTGATGTACTCTTTGTGGCCAATATTGCTTAGGAGATAGGCTGCTGTGCTGTGAACCAGCTGGAGTTTTACTAAGGTCAATGAACTCATTCTGCCATGTAATGAGTTGGAATAATCCAGACTGAAAGTCGGAAAGGTCCATGTCATGGTGTCCAGGACATTGTCTGACAGCAAGGGGCAGACCTTGTTTGCCAAATCCAAATGGACAAAGGTGTTTTTGCCAACTGTAGCCACAATTGCACACAAAATTAACATACTGAGTAAAATCTGTAACTTTGTTTTCACCCATGCTGCCCCTCATGCTTGGGAAGAGCTCCCCATAAACATCTGCAAAGCTACCACCATTATCCAGCTTCCAGTCCCTCCTCAAAGCTCTCCTTTGCTGTGATGCCTACAAAAAAATTGGTAACAGGCTGCTGGTGTACTGAGACTACTGCCTATAATGCTGACCAATATTGTGTCATTGTTTCCTTGCACTCCTCCAATCTGCCAATACCCTCTGTTGTCTCTTGTTTTCTACCTATATTGTAACCCCTGGAGGCAGGTATGGTCTTTTTGTTCTGTGTTTGTACAATGCCTATCACAATGAGGTCCTGGTCCATGACTAGGGATCATAGGCAGGGTAGGCTCCAGGCACCAGCTCAGCAAGCAGGTGCTTGGGGTGGCCAAGAGGAAGGGGTGGCACGTCGGCTCTTCATCAGCAATTCAGCAGCAGGTCCTTGGTCCCTCTTGGAGGGAAGGACCTGCTGCCAAATTGCTGCCGAAGAAGAAAGTAGCGCAGTGGAGCTGCTGCCAATCTCGATTGTGGCTTTTTTTTTTTTCTTGCTGCTTGGGGCGGCAAAAATCCCAGAGCCAGTCCTGCTCATAGGCACTATGGCAATAAAAATAAATAATAATAATAATAAATTAGTGATTAACACAGACAAATACAATAGATTAGAATAGAGCCACCCAAGTCTGTTCACACTTCCTTCCCTACTCTCTGTTGCCCAATACATATATTTATGGCCCAGGTCATGCCTTTCCATGAGGGAAGAAAAGCTCTGAGTGTCCTCTTTCAGAGTTTTCTATACATTATTTTTTTGTGGGGGTGAGGGATTCTCTTGTGCCACTGTGAAAGAAGCAAAGAGTACTGCCCTAAGCTTCAGAGGGAGGCCAGGTTTCCACATGGTAGCAGTTGCTCCTCTGGACAAGCTACCCCCTCTCCTTTAAACAGCAGAGTTCTATAGCATTCAGTTGTATTAACTCATGAATAATATTCTATGCAGTTTAGGCAGAGATGCTTCTCCACACATAAATCCCTGGACCTGAGAAGAGGTTTAGGAATCTTGACTGTACATAAGAATACAAGAATGGCCGTACTGGGCCAGACCAAAGGTCCATCTAGCCCAGTATCCTGTCTACCGACAGTGGCCAATACCAGGTGCCCCAGAGGGAGTGAACCTAACAGGTAATGATCAAGTGATCTCTCTCCTGCCATCTATCTCCACCCTCTGACAAACAGAGGCTAGGGACACCATTCCTTACCCATCCTGGCTAATAGCCATTAACGGACTTAACCTCCATGAATTTATCCAGTTCTCTTTTAAATGCTGTTACAGTCCTAGCTTTCACAACCTCCTCAGGCAAGGAGTTCTACAAGTTGACTGTGTGCTGTGTGAAGAACTTCCTTTTATTTGTTTTAAATCTGCTGCCTATTAATTTCATTTGGTAATCCCTAGTTCTTGTATTATGGGTATAAGTAAATAACTTTTCCTTATCTAGTTTCTCCACATCATTCATGATTTTATATATCTCTATCATATCCCCCCTTAGTCTCCTCTTTTCCAAGCTGAAAAGTCCTATCCTCTTTAATCTTTCCTCATATGGGACCCGTTTCAAACCCCTAATCATTTTAGTTGCCCTTCTCTGAAACTTTTCTAATGCCAGTATAAACCTTATCCAGTGCCAGTATAACTGTAAGATAACATTAATTCAAGTTAGGCATATAAGTAGATATAGGTTGGAACTAGAGCTGTGTGGGGAACAGAACTTCAGTTTTGCAAAGGATTTTGAAATCTGTTTTCATTGTAATTTAGAATTAAACCCCCAAAAATTTTGAAATTCTCAGAAGGAAAATGCCAAAAAATTCATTTCTAAATATTGAAACATTTTGTTTTGATTTTGACTTTGTAAAATTTTATTACCATAAATTACATAATAAAATTTTGAAAGGAAAAATCAAAACATTTTGTTCCCAAAATGTCAAACCATCCCATTTTGATGTTAGAACTTTTTTCACTTCTTTTTTTCTTAAACAAAATGTCAGCGAAATTAACTTGATTTCACAGAATGTTTTTATTTTCATCAAAGCTTTTCTGAACAGTTCTAGTCAGTACCATGGAATTCTCAGATTCAAGTTCATGACTAACTTTATATCCTCACCATACTAGGACGGGCAGGTTTAAGCCCCTGGTTTTTCGCATTATAAAAAGAGGCTTTAATCACAAAATGTGCTTCTGGGTTTGGATCCCAAACTTCCCCCAACCTCCTACCAAATGTTTGTGGGGAGTTCAGAAAAGCTGTTCCAGTGTGGGCCATTTCTCAGTATTTTTTTCCTGTAAAACATAATCTTATCTATGCACCTTCTATACATCTTCAAAGTACTGGTAGTTCTACTTTTGTTAGAGAAATCCATTTATCTTTTTTGAGGATGTAAATCTTCAAATGCTTAGTTACAGGAGAAAAGATTAGAAGGATCTAGAGAGTGGGGTGATGAAACAGTTTAAATTAAAAAAAAGCTTGAAACTTTTTTTGTAAATTTCAGGAAAGTTATGGTTTGGTTCAAAAGTCTGGTTTTGGTTCAAAGCAAAAGAAAGTAGTTTTTCACTATTTCCATCCTACCCAGTACTAAACATTTTCTGAGCCTATTTTTGTGATATTTCCAGTTTGATGATGATTAGATCAGTGAGATGCAAATGAGCAACAGAACATTTTGATGCTCATCTGGGCCAGATCCTGCTCTGTTGAACTCCCATTCACTTCAGTGGAACAGGATTAAGCCTCTGTGCAGGACAACTCCTATGAACCTTTTGAAAATGGCAAATGTATTTCTGTGAGTAATTCTTCGCCTTTGAAAATGGCCATCTATATTAGGTCCTATCCATGCTACATTTGAAACTGTACTGCTAACAACCATACAACTGTGTTCAGACTAGTGTCACTGATAGCTGCTAGCATAATCTTCCTGCCAGTTGTTACAAAACCATATTTAAAAGGCTACCTATAGGGGTCATCTGTAACATGGTCTGGCTTGTATAGTTCTCTGGCAAAAATCCCTCTTCCTCCTCCCTCTCTTTTCAGAGTAAATAGATTAGAACACTGCTAGTATGATTTCATTTGTGTATAGAGGGGGCTTTAGAGAGGAGTCACCTTTGACAGTCTGACTTCTCCGTGCCCCAACCCTAAATGTATAGCTTCATGTAACTGACACCAGCAGATTAGGATACTGTCTGTTTTTCCTGTTTTAACACCTCTTAGTCCTGTCTAAACAATTTATTTACACAAAGCTTTAAAAACAAACAAGGATTCTTTCCTTCCAAATGAATGCCCAAGACTGATGGCAGCTGTTACTTGATCGATAGCTGGGGAAAAGGAGGTGTGACAACCAAAGATAGCTCAAGGTGCCACTTGGAAATCTGAAGTGGGGGAAACCCACATGGTACCATAAGCTATGCCTTTAAAGATTAAGCCAGCTTTTCATTCAGTTTTTCAGACTTTCATTGTAATTTCCAGTTGATTTGAACAATGTTACTGTCTTAACATTTGTCACTCAGACAAATATGATGTATGTAAAAAAAAGTGTAAATATACCTTATAAATCTCTACATAGGTTTGCTCATTCCCAAGGCTGCGTAATGATATTTACCATTTTATAGGTCTAGCTAAGTTTGTAACTAATATGATATGCAACCAACTTTACCTCTTTCTGTTCACAAATTGTCTGTGAGCAGATCATGGCTTTGCCAGATTTGTTTGAAATTTGCCAGACAATTTCTGTGAGTAATTCTTCGCCTTTAGATTATTTGTTAGTATTCTGTATCTGAAATCTGAAATTTAAGCAGTGCTGGATAGTTTTAATTGGCCACATGAATAGCACGGCAGCATGTTTCTACTTCCTGATGGATAAGCACAGTCTCTATCAATTAGATTTCTGGTACAAATACATTAATTTGTGAACTCAAACACTGCCTTCTGTGAACATTCTCCAACATTACCTTAAAATGTAAAGTTTCTGCAAACACTCATGACAGTAAACTCATTAGTTAGATTATTCATGTCAGCTGAATGCTAAAAGAGGCATGAGTCTTTTTTAAAAAGTTAAATATCCATGGATAACTTTTACAATGTTTGACCAGTTCTATTGTTTACTAAACAGTAGTTAGTCAGAAAAGGAGCTACCTTTAATGAGACTTAGGCTCCTAGTCATTTCAGAAAATGGGGCTTAAGTTACTCAAGTGCTTTGGAAAATGTTACACTAAATAGACTTATCAGTTCCCCTATCTTAAATCAACCCATGAAAACATAAATATAATAGAAATTAGCTGACCTTTCTCACACAATTCCCAGGATCTCATACCACCATAGGTAGCCCTACCCAATGGTATGGGAGGTCTTAAAGCATACACTGAAGGCTGATAAATTGAGTGGATGAAGGTTGTTTGCTATCACTAATACTACAGCAATTTTATATAAACTTACACAAACAATGTTAAAACAACATTACTGCTGCAAAATCAGGCACTCACAAGTTAAGAAATGCTCTAAAGTTGTGTATCTGAAGTTAGGAAGGATGAAATCATTTACAATTTGCAGAACTGTAAACGGTGTCTTTTTATTATGGCAAAGATGTATCAAGTGTATGACCTATCAGGAGGGCTCACAGTTTCCTGGCTGTGACAATTCCCAGTTGGTGTGTGCATTTATTCTGCATTATCATTATCCAGACAGACTTCCCTACTGCCTGTAAAGTGAGAGAATCTCCACTCCTAGTCTGTTTTCCACCTCCCTCTGGTCTGTGAACCATCTGGTTCTGAAAAGCTATAAAAGTGATAATTAGTGAGGGGAGACTTTCAAAGGCACAGTTGGGCATTAGGTACCCAACTCCCATTTGTGCCTCTTGAGGTCAGGGCTGGCCTTACCACAAGGCAAACTGAGGCAGCTGCCTCAGGTGCCAGACTGTAGGGGGGAGCCATGAGGAGTCAGAGTGTAGAAAATTGTGTCTGCTGCTGGTGCATATGTATTCTCTCTGCTCTAGATGCACAGAGATGGTGGAGTGCTGTGCTGGAGGAAAGAGGGCACAAGAGACATTACAGGCAGGGAGGAGAAAAGGTGAGAGGGAGGAACAGAAAGCAGCAGGAGCTGCAGGGAGAGAGAGGAGGAGGATCCTCTGATGTGCCTCTCTAGCACCCCCAGGAGCCTGGACTGATTAACACCAGCTTCTCAGGGATCTTCCTGTTTCCTGCTGCTTCCATGAACCCACTTGAGGAGAAAAGGCAGTCAACTGAAATAGTAGGAGCCAGTTAGGCCCTTCAGACGCTGATATCTTCCCTCACTCAGGCCCTGCTACCAACCTGCTTATTTGTCCCCTTCAACTGAGCGTTGAGAGCCACTACAGCTGGCACAGAACAGCAGTCATGAGTGAAAGAAGAAAATGCCCCTCTGGGGTAGCATTCAGAAAAAGAAAGAAAGTAAAGGAAGCTTTTCTATCTAAGCAGGAAGGAGCTCTCCTGAGATACATAGACACAAATGTTCACGGTGAGTCTTCTGGCCCCAGTGAGGATGTGAGTGGTGAGGAGATGCCTGATCTTCCAGTTAGTCAGAGTGCAGGTGACCTGGCAGCTACTTCAGCATCCATATCTCCATCTCAAATGGATGTAACCATGCACATTCCTGAAGAAAAGTGTAGCTCAGAGAAGAGTGTGATGGAGGCACAAGAAACAGCTGCTGCTGAGTTTAGTTCCTTAAGTCTAGATGATCCAGGACTGTGGACCCACTTGAGCAGTAACCTGAGGGACTTCCTTGTACTGCATGGGCCACAGCAAATAAAAAACTTCATGTTCCCCAAAGACAATGGAAATAGAAGTTTCCATCCAACACGTTACTGGTGTGAAATCTGCAATGGTGACATAGTGGAAAGGCCATGGCTTATGTACTCAAAAACCCAGAATGCAGCATACTGTTCTTGTTGCAAACTCTTCCAGTCTAATGTTCCAGCCACATTGGGTTCTACAGGAGCAAAGGACTGGAAAAATCTGGCTAGATGTCTGGCATGCCATGAGAAGGCAGCAAATCACCAGAGAGTATTTCATAGGTGGAAAGATCTTGAGATGAGACTAAGGTTAAAGGCCACCATAGATGATCAGCATCAAGAGAAGATTGCATCAGAGTCTCTTTACTGGAAAAATGTTCTGAAAAGGCTCATTGCCATTGTGAGAATGCTTGCTACCCAAAACCTAGCACTGTGTGGCACTTCAGATCAGCTGTATGTGTCAAACATTGGAAACTTTCTTAAAATTGTGGCCCTGATGGCTGAGTTTGATGCTGTACTCCAGAAGCATCTAAGAAGAGTCACCACCCAAAAAATGTATACACACCACTACCTTGGAAAAACAATTCAAAATGAGATCATACAGTTACTGGCAACAAAAGTCAAACAGAAGATTGTGGCAGATCTGATGTCAGCAAGATATTACTCTGTTATTCTGGACTGCACACCTGACATCAGCCATCTGGAACAAATAACTTTAATGATGCGTTTTGTAACAACAACAGAACCTAGTGAAAATGTCCCTGCAATGGTGACTGTCAGAGAGCATTTTCTAGAATTTATTGACATTGATGATACTACAGGAGCTGGTATGACAAATGTGCTTCTTAAAAAGCTAGAAGATACGGGAATTGCAATAGCTGACATGAAAGGTCAGGGCTACGATAATGGTGCCAACATGAGAGGAAAGAACAGAGGAATGCAGACACAGATCCGAGAGTTAAACTCTCAAGCTTTTTTTGTCCTATGCAGTTCTCATTCATTGAACTTGGTGGTCAGTGATGCAGCCTCAGCTTCTAGTGAGGCTGCTGAATTTTTTAATGTAATTCAAAGCATCTATGTATTTTTCTCTGCATGAACTCATCAATGGCAAATTTTGAAGCAACATCTGGGAACATCCTCTCTGACATTGAAATCACTGAGTGCCACACAATGGGAAAGTCAAGTGGAGGCAATAAAGCCTATCAAACATCAAATTTGGAAGATAGATGATGACATAGTTGCCATTGTGGAGGATAATGCTATGACAGGAACTGTTCATGGGAGAACAGTGGAAGAGGGAAATGGAATCACCAGAAACATACATAACTTCACATTTCTGTGTGGCTTAGTGTTGTGGCATGACATACTGTTTGAAATAAATGTTGTAAGCAAGAGACTTCAAGGTGTTGACCTTGATATATCTGGAGCAGTGGAACAATTGGACAAAGCAAAGTCATACTTACAGTCTTACCGGTGAGATGAGGGATTTCAAAATGTTCTGAAGAGTGCACAGAAGTTGGTGGAGAAACTTCACATTGAAGCTATTTTCCCACCCACTCAGGAATACAAGAGTCACCAAAGAAGAAGACATTTTCATTACGAGGCACGGGATAATCCCATAAGAGACCCCAAATAACCATTCAAAGTTGAATTCTTTAACCAGGTGCTAGACTGTGCAATACAGTCAGATGAAGAATATTTCATGCAGCTCAAGGAACACAGCAATATATTTGGGATGTTGTCTGATATTCCAAAACTCCTCACTATACCTGAAGAAGACCTACAGCAGCAATGCAGGGCACTAGAGACAGTGTTGACACATGATGACATGCGTGAAATTGATGCTAGTGATTTAGGTGATGAACTGAAAGCCCTTTCAAGATACATTTCAGCAGGATCAACTCCAAAGGCTGTTCTGGTATATATGTGCACAAATAAGATGACCACTCCTTTCCAAATGCTTTTGTTGCTCTGTGCATACTTCTAACACTTCCTGTAACAGTTGACAGTGGAGAACGCAGCTTCTCCAATCTGAAGTTAATAAAAACACATCTATGCTCCACAATGACACAGGAGAGGCTGGTCGGCCTTGCAATCATCTGAATAGACCATGAGCTGGCCTAGTCTGTGGACCTTCAGGAAGCAGTTCAAATCTTTGCAGCCAAGAAGGCATGGAAAGCACCACTTTGATTATTCAAACAGATAAAAATGGCAGTGTTTACTATGCAGATAGGAAAAGTTACATTTACTGTTCAGGCTTTTGAAAGTTAAGTGTTACTTAAAATTTTTGAAAAAGGCATTTTAAGTTGTTAGTTCTCCTTTATTGGGGTAGGTAGAAGAGCAGTACCATGAGAGGAGTAGAACAGGAAGAAGGCAGAATTGAGACCTTCCAAAGTTTTGGCCCAAGCGAGAGGGCATGGGAGTGTCATTTGAGCACCCCATCTCAGGTGCCAAAATGTTGTGGACTGGCCCTGCTACCAGTGTTCCCAATGGGGGAGGGATAGCTCAGTGGTTTGAGCATTGGCCTATGAACCCCTGGCTTGTGAGTTCAATCCTTGAGGGGATCATTTAGGGGACTAGGCAAAACCAGTACTTTGTCATGCTGGTGAAGGCAGGAGGGTGGACTCCTTTCCAGTTCTATGAGATAGGTATATCTCAATTTATTATTATGCTTATCAATGGATCTGAAGTGTATACTATCTGTCCTCTCTAAGGCCTGATCCAAAGACCATTAAAATCATTGGGAGTCTTTCCATTAACTTTCACGGATTTTGGTTGACACCTTTATTACATCTCATCCTCAGTAATCTAAAAAACCGGTCATAAGCACAAAATAAGTGTATAAGGCCTGATTTTTAGACACGTGCTCAAAAAGTGTGACATGAAAAAATTATAATATATCAGACTTCTCAGTATTATACTTTATCTTCTGCTTCAGATGCCCATGGTATGTATACAACTGTATTTAGGACAATACGTAGTAACACTGGGCTACATGGTTTATCTCAATATGCCTACACAACCATAGACATTACAGGCATGTGGGTATTGACATGTTAGGCACTATACCCGTTTCAGTCGTCAACTGTTTCCAATGCTGGCCTTGTGGCTAGAAACTTGTGGTTATTCACCTCACTACTTGTTTTGAGTGCATTGAGCTAAGTATTCATTACACACAAATCACTTGAAAATAACAATTTTTGTCAGTCTTGTAAGTGTGTGGAAATTATTTTAGCCTTAGCCTAGAAATTAGATGGCTATAGAGAATAAAACACATACAGTATAAGATGAAAGGAAGGAAATTTCTGAATACAAGTGCTGATTTTCCTCTTCAAGAAAAAAATTCTCCCTTGGAAGGTTTTGTTTTTTGGTATAGTTCCTTCCCTATATTTAAAAACAGTGTCTAACATGGGTGGTTTGATTTTTGTTTTGTTTCCAAGCATGTGTGGGGATTGAGAAGCAAAGTCAGTATTTTTTTGCCTGAGACGTTTAATCGCAAACATAAAATACTGAGGATGGAGCCAACTTTCCACTTTTTCCAAGACTTCCACACCTTAGACAGTGGCAAAGTTTGTTCAGTATATGCAAGACAGAGCAGGGGGGCAGAGGCTGTAAAAGGGAAGGAGTATGAAGAAATAAATTTAAAATATATTGAAAAGAATGTTAAATAATAAAGAGCTAAATTCAAGATATAAAATGTTAACCTAATTTTCTAAGTTAGTGGACAGCAAAGTTAATTCCAATAATGGCTAAACAATAGGTTAAATGCTGACTTTCGTTTTACATGAGTGTAAATCCACAACAACTCTATTGACTTCAGTGGTGATATTCCTGATTTAAATAAGATCTGTATTTGCCTCTGCAGTATGTGTACTGTATTAATGTGTTTTCAGAAATAGATCACTGGCACATGTCTTTAAACTAGAAACACTTCAAAATTATGTGATGCATAATCGATACCACTTGGGAGGGTTATAACTTTTGATAGTATTTCATACATCAGTCAGATTTGTAGCTTGTATAGTTTCTTCCCGACAGTGGGATAGGATGCTAAGGATGCAGTTGAAGATATCTTCCATTGCATGCTAACAATATAGCATAAGGAATAATCCTTCAGTAGCAGTGGGACAGATTGTCCAAATTTTAAAAGTGGCTTCAACCTAGGGGGAAATCCTGGCAAAACTGAAGACAATGGCAAAACTCACATTAATTTAAACATAGTCAGGATTTATCCCTAGTATCCAAGGCTGAGATCCTGCAATCTGATCCATATGGAGTGGGCACCTGTGTCTGTGCAACGACTCAAAGGATTCCAAAGTTACAAAGCAAAATTCTTGTTCTGGAGTTTTAGTTTTGCGCAACTAAGTTGTTGCACATCCAAGAACTTATATTTGCACTCACAAATAGCATGTGCACATGCCAGTAGGGATGATTCCTACCTACTGAATTTGTGCACACTAATGTAGTCAGTGTGATCAAATCCACATTTGGCGGTGTGCAATAATTTAGACACCCAAAGACATGAGTGATTAACTCTAGACATGAAAATGTAGAAGCCACTTTTTGTACATTTCTTTCAGTAGTTCTTATTTCTAGAATTATGGAAGCTCTAGGAACAACCCCTTGCATCACAGACAATGAAACTTGTCAAAGAGTGAATGAGCTGTCAAGGAGGTATAGAAATGGCCTATTTACACGAACATTATCCTTTTCCATGTCCACCTGATATTTCTTTTAATATTCCAGGGCCATCACATGAATAGTTCAGTTGAGACCAAAGATACTGCAAAGCTATGACTGTTTGAATTTAGAATATTTGTGATTGCTCCATAGAGTAAGCAATTTGAAAAGTGACTTGGTAACTTTGAGGGAATTGTGATCTGCTCACAGTTCAGAAAAAGAAGATGAACTGTTTGCTATAATTGTTCACTTATCTTTACTTGTCCAGTAGTTCATTCACTTTTTCTCTAATGCTGGTTAAAATAAGTAAGTGGTTTCAAAGTGGTAAGCCTTTAATGAGCTGTAAGTCATACTCCTTCCACTGAAGGAGAAGTCAGATATTGTGCAGTACAAATCACTAACAATAAATAAGCACTCTTCCACTTAGGGATAAATTTGCTACCTTGTACTAAATGTTATGAAAATATCCCTTTCATAAACATTGTGTCAAGCTTGTTTTAGAGAAAGCTAGCTTTCCTGGCACATACACTTTAAGTTCCATGAAGGCAAAATCCCCCTTTCTCCCCTAAATAAATAAACAGTGAAGTGTTGCATGAGACTTGTGTGGCTAAGAATGTCTGCAGCTTGACAGCGATTTCTTTTTTTTTTACCATCAAACAAGCCCTTTTTATTTCAGATAGCTTTTACTTTTTACTATTTTATGAGGAAGTCCTACTGTAATCTACTACCTAGTACAGCAAGTCATCAGATTTCGAGGAAACGCTCTACTGCTTGTGTAGAGCTGGTGTGAATCTCTTTAGTTTAGAATTCAAATAGCAGTCTATCTTCTGAGATTCCTATTACTCCCTGGTTTCTGCCAGAAAAGAACAACCTCTTTCATGGTATCTTAGTATTTCCGTTTCCTACCTTATGAGAAAACACACCAAAAAAGAAAGTTTGCTAAACTTTGATCAGTAACCTCAACAGTTGTTTGGGTTCAGTCTGAATCAGGCTACTTCTTATATTCAGATAGGTTCTCTTGCCCTCTAAATACAAGGCAAATGTTATAACTTAACTTTGGGTCCATGTCTGGAGATTTACAGCTTTTAAAAATTGCCCAGTGAAACCTTCAGCAACTGGATAGTTACCGAATTTTAAAGCATTAACATCACTGAAATTTGACCTTACAGCACACTAGCTCATTAGGAGGTTTCCTTTGTTTTGTGAGTAGAAAGACATTGGGGATGGACATGAGAACAGTGATACCTAGCCATCCTGAATCAAGTTTGTTTTTAAAAGGAAAGTTGCTCATATTTAGCAAGGAGGTGGTTTCTCTAAATCAAGAAAGCAGTGAGAGGAAAGAAGATATTAATTGCTTTTACAATGAATTCATCTTCATTTCTGGGAGGGATTTTTGAGGTGACAGAAGTTGGACTGGTTGAAATAGACCTGCTCAAAACATCTTTTGGGTGAAATTTCACTAGCTCTTGTTGATTAAATATTTTTGGGTTTCCTTAAAGAGAAAGTATATCAGTAAACTATTACTGAGTTCTTATGGAGGAGTGTAGCATGATGACTCACCCTTTAAGCACTGGAGACCCCAGAGCTAACCTATCCTGATTTCTGAATGAGGCCCACCTGAGAGAGGTCAGGTGATTTCCACTGGAAAAGCAGCAGGAAGGTGCAATAAGGAATTAGCCGTGGCAGAGAAGGGTTGCAATGAGCCGAAGGCTCCTACTAGAGACCCTGATTGGGAGATGGTTTAGGTCTGGAAGCCAGAGGGCTGAAAAAGGCTGAGCTCCACCCAGGTTATGCCTGTGAGTACTAGGCCCAGCTCTTGCTAGAGACCCTGACTGGGAGATGGATTTGGGAGCCTGGAAACTAGAGGGCTGAGGAAAGCAGAGCATCAGCCAAATAAAGTCTGACAATGCTGGGCCCAGTTTAAAACTGGTGTAAAGACTTTGTGTTTGTTTTGGATTGCCAGGGGAGAGATACCATTGAGTTCTATTTCTGACACATTTTGTTGCCATCTTGAGTGGGACTGGTGAAGAGTGGTGAAGCAAAGGGCCCAGGAAGTAGAACAGCCCAAGCCCTGAAGGAGGGTTGTGGGATTCTCTTAGTCAAGTGGGAAGGGTTTGGGGTGTACAGGGCCATTGTAGACTGTATGCAAAGTTAAACAAACTGGACTCCACCCAGAAGGGATTTTTAAAAAAAATGCTGTGGACTGTGATATGTTAAGGGGCCTTGAGCAGGAGGTGAAGCTGAAGCAAGGTGCTGTAGAGTGACTGCTGGAGGTACTGAGAGGGCATCAACCCTCTTACAAGATGATCAAGCCACATTTTGTTTCTATTCTTTTCCTTCAAATACTTTAAGGGATCTCTCTGGTCTTTCCACTTTCCCAGTGAACTGGGTTTGATATCTAGGTCCTAGAATGGCCCTGTTCCCCACAACTTGCCTGGATGTCACAAATAAATGAAGTTAATATGATCCAAACACACTTCCAAATTAATGGTCTCAAGAGGCAAATATAAGTGCCCCAATCCTGTGAGATGCTAAGTTAACTGGCTCTGATCCAGCAAAGCATGTGACTAATAGCCTTAACTTTAAGCATGAGTTTAATGAGATAGCTTATAGGCACTAGCTTTACTTTGAGCATGTACTTTTGTGGATCAGAACTAGGGTGCTCAGCTGCTTACAGGATGGAGTCAATGATGTGGAGCTAGTTGAAGGTTTGCTGCAGAGGGCTGGTGTGGAAAGGGCAGATAGTATGAAGTAGACGTGAAGTGAAATCACTCCGAAAACTTCAGTCACCAAAATATGGTCCCTAGGAGAGAATATACAAGATGACCTAATAAGTCTTTAACTTCTGTGATGACTATCCCTCTGTAGTACATTCCTGCTACAGCAAATTACTTGTGGTGTTTATTTTTTCAATTTTCTTGAACCTCTACAGTTTATATACTGCTGTCCTTACCTAGACTTGCAAAACTTGGATCTAGGTTTCTTGTCTTTTTTTTTTTTTAAAACAAAGAGTGAGCAGGTCTCCACATACGAAGATAATGCTTTGAAATTTGAAGCAACAGGTTGGTGAGTACCTGCTCTGTCACTTATTGGTTAGAAATCATAAAGAGGCTCTGAATAGCTGTTGATGTTGGTGGCATCCATAGAAAATGGATGACCTTTAGAATTAGAAAATTGTATTGTTGGAATTTTTGACACGCTTGATAAAGTTACACTTAATATAGGTGAGGGAGTGCTGCATTTTCATTGTCTGATAATAGAAAAGTGTTCCACAAGCCAGCACCGATCCTTTCTAGTAACTCAATTACTTTTTCAAAGCTTTGGAGAATTAGCTTCTGATTTTTCCTGACTTTTTAAAAAATATGATTTGAAGGTACAGTATTCTAGTGGGCTGAGTGGGTTTACTATGTTAATTCTTCATTTGCATTGTTGGTTAGTAATGCTTGTTAGGGGGCTTATTCCTTCACCCTCTCCCTTCCCTGGTCCTTCTCGCATGAACAGAGAGCAACAATACCCAAAGGCCAAAAGCGCAAACAATTTGAAGTTTATTGGGGTGAACTTCCAGCAAGCACGATTTCAGTTTCCTTCGTTAGTGTCCCCCTTCCCAGCTCTGACACCACAGAGCCTTGCCTGTGTCCCTGTTTCTGTTCCCATCCCCTGTTCCCATTTCCCTCTTTAGCAAAACATGATCCCAATTTCCCCATCCCCAATCCCTGTTCTCATTCCCCCCCTACCACTTCCTGGTTGACTGCAGACTATATAGTAAAAGTTGAGTTCTGCTTAGCTATACCTTAACCAATCATTTTACTAAAATTTAACTAACCAATCCTAACATATTGTAACATGGTTATTTAACCAATTATACCCCACCGCCTTCATTGGTTTACACCCAACAAAATTAATTATACAGCAGACAGAAACAATCACAGAACCAGACAGAGACCATGCAAATAAACATACAAAACAATACAGAAGTGAGGATTTCACAACTACATCTATACAGATGTAAGGGTTTTCCAGCTGTGACTACTGATAAGTGAGTTCTTATCAGACAGGATGCTATCAAACTAAGTTTCCTTTTACATCTTCTAGGCTCTTCCCTTTCTCTGGAGGTGATAGATCAAATCACCTTCCTAACAGCCCCAGATTGCCTTATTTCAATATGACTAAACAGGGCCTCAGACTGTCACAGTAAGAAAAGGCCATTACACAGACAGACAGTGTTTTTAATTCTTTCTTTTATACCTCTATAACTAGCTTAGTAATAAAAATACACCTAAATTCTTAAAGTATAGGCCTTTGCAGACAGGCCTGCATATCTATATCTTAACAATGCTCCATCTCTAAACCTTCTCTTCTCTAGATGAGTTAAATTTTTTCTTTTGTTTTTAAAGAAAACTGATCTTCCCTCCTCCATGCCCAGGATAGCAACACTTGAGAAGATAGAATTTCTTGCCCCCCTCTTTTGTATACCTCAGACTAGTCTTTCTATGCCTTTATAAATTGAGTCTTTCCGTACTCTGCATAGCTCATGTTTTGAAACTCCTCTCAGACTCCCACAGCCAAAAACAAAATGGTAAACCATAGATGAACTTCTGCTTCAGCTATTTCATCAACATACCACAATGAGGGGTGGCCTACAAATGTTAAAAATTTAATAGCACTAATTTAAAAAACTTGTTCAATTCTTTTAAATTTTCCTGGGATAGATTCTACCCATTCTGCATTAAATAAAACAACCTTTTTAAAATTGAGATTTACCATGGTTAAAGAAATATTGAGCATAACCACTGGATATTTTTGATTAGTCAGTTCAAAACACAGTTTCTGAGCTTCAAGTCTTCAAAGCCTGTTTGAATTGCAGGTCAGTCACTTTAACTATCAGCAGCTGGTGCAGTCTTATCTGAAGTACCACTGAAAAGCAGTATGTCCAGGATGGGATATCATCAGCTGCTGATGATTGTTCATGTCACGTCATATGGACCCCTCTAGTTAACACTCAATATACTGTGGGTATGGCTACACTTACATTTATGCAGCCCTGGGAGTTACAGCCGTGGTCGCACAGCTGTGTAGGGCCAGCGCTGCAGTGTGGCCACACTGACAGCTACCAGCACTGCAGTGTGGCCACATTTGCAGCATTTGCAGCGCTGTTGGGAGTGGTGCATTGTGGGCAGCTATCCCACAGAGCACCTCGTCCCATTTTGGCGCTGTGGCTTGTGGGAAGGGGATGGAAGGGTGCGGGTCTTTCCGCTTCCTGTTCCAACGCCTCGTGGTGCTTTGCTACACATTCCAAGCAGTTTGGTGGCATTGTGAGTCTGCAGCACTATTTCTGTTACAAATGGAGCCCGAGCTGCTGAGGACCTTGCTGATGAATGTTGCCAGCACATCACTCATGGCAGTGGAGCTATTCCTTCAGCTCCAAAGTGACAGTGAGGAGTCAGACGATGATATTGATTCGCCTGACGCGCAAGACACTAAATTGCTTGTGGCAGTAACAGACGTGCTCAGCACCGTGGAACGCCACCTTTGGGCTCGGGAAACGAGCACTGAGTGGTGGGATCACATCGTCCTGCAAGCCTGGGATGACGAGCAGTGGCTGCAGAACTTTCGGATGAGAAAAGCCACTTTCATGGGACTGTGTGCTGAGCTCGCC
Source organism: Gopherus flavomarginatus (assembly GCF_025201925.1). NCBI lineage: Eukaryota > Metazoa > Chordata > Testudines > Testudinidae > Gopherus > Gopherus flavomarginatus. The sequence goes on along the minus strand of NC_066620.1, from coordinate 119,955,409 downwards.
CCTACCCTGCGACGCAGGGACACGAGATTGAGAGCTGCCCTGCCAGTGGAGAAGCGGGTGGCTATTGCAATCTGGAAGCTGGCAACTCCAGACAGCTACTGATCGGTGGCGAACCAGTTTGGAGTGGGAAAGTCGACCGTTGGAATGGTGCTGATGCAAGTTTGCACAGCCATTAATCGCACCCTGCTAAGAAGAACTGTGACTCTGGGGAACGTGCAGGACATTGTGGATGGCTTTGCACAAATGGGTTTCCCTAACTGTGGAGGGGCAATAGATGGGACACATATTCCTATTCTGGCACCACTCCACCTGGCATCAGAGTACATTAATCATAAGGGGTATTTCTCTGTGGTTCTCCAAGCGCTTGTGGATCACCGTGGGCGTTTCACTGACATTTACTCAGGATGGCCTGGAAAGGCGCATGATGCACGCATCTTTCGGAACAGTGCCCTGTTCGGGAAGCTGATGGCCGGGACTTTTTTCCCAGACCACAAGATCACAGTAGGGGACGTCGAAATGCCCACTGTGATCCTTGGAGACCCCGCTTACCCCATGGCTCATGAAACCGTATACAGGGAAGCTTGACAGGAGCAAGGACCGGTTCAACTACAGGCTGAGCCGGTGCAGAATGACTGTGGAGTGTGCTTTTGGCCCTTTAAAGGGGCGCTGGAGGTGTCTCTATGGGAAGCTAGATTTGAAGGAAAGCAGCATCTCCGCTGTTATATCCGCGTGCTGTACCCTCCATAATATTTGTGAAGGGAAGGGCGAAAGATTCAGTGAGGAATGGGCCTCCGAGGTTCCACGCCTAGAGGCTGAATTTGCACAGCCAGAGAGCAGGGCTACTAGAGACGCCCAGCAAAGGGCTTCAAGGATTAGGGATGCCTTAAGGGAGCAATTTGAGGCTGAAAGCCAAAAGTAATGTTTGGTGCCTTTGCTGTGCCCGTTTTTCCCTTGGGGTACAGTATTTATCACTTTCTTCAATAATAAAAAATGTTTTATAAGCCAGTATTCAAAATACAGTACATAAAAGGGCAGGGGGGTAGGGTGGTGGACTGTGCATTCAGAGGTATGAATATGTCCTGCTTGAATTGCTGTTCAATGCCTGCTGCACTTCAGGATTACTATGCTGCATCGTGATGGGGGTTGAGTGCATAGGGTAAGGGTTGCAGTTATCAGGGCTGGTTGGGGTACAGTATTTATCACTTTCTGCAATAATAAAAAATGTTTTACAAGCCATGAAATCATTTATTCAAAATACAGTACATAAAAGGGCAGGGGGGTAGGGTGGTGGACTGTACATTCAGAGGTTTGGATATGTCCTGCTTGGATTGCTGTTCAATGCCTGTTGCACTTCAGGATTAATATGCTGCATCGTGATGGGGGTTGAGAGCATAGGGTAAGGGTTGTAGTTATCAGGGCTGGTAGGTGATCCTACAGGTGTTGGGGGCAGCTGGGGGTGGTAAGAAACAGGCTGCTGGAGAAAGATGTTTTGTGCAAATACTGGGGAACAAGAGAGATAGCTTTGGGAGGGGTGGGGGTTACCACGGTACTGATCTGCCTGCATGGCTACAAGAGACTGCATACAGTCAGTTTGGAGAGCCAGGAGGCTTATCAGCTGCTTCGTGCTTTTCTTGGTAGCCAATTCATTTCTCCTGCTTTGTGTTTGCCTCCACTCATGCATTTTCTCTCTCCATTCCTGCATCTTCTTACTCTCTCTGGAGTACTGATTCATAACTGCTTTGATCAAATCTTCTTTTGATTTTCGAGGATTTTTCCTCATGTTCTGTAACCGTTGGGCAGGCGGTGATAGTGCTGGATTATTCAAGGTCACTTAAAAAAACATAAATAAAAACATTTAATACACAGAGGCTACATTGTTTATTATCACACAGTGAAGGAGTTTGTACACTTTTTGTAGCATCATTCCCACATACCTAACATAGCACAGAGAGGCCACGGCAGTGAAGGCATGGCGAGCAATGGGGTGAGTGTTTCTGCCGCGACTTCACCTGGGAAGGGGAACTGCCTGAGGGCTCACTGGGGTTTCTGTGCACTGGGGAAAGCAGAGAGCAGGGACCTGGGGACCTGCACTGGGGAAAGCAGAGAGCAGGGACCTGCACTGGGGAAAGCAGAGAGGAGGGACCTGGGGACCTGCACCGGGGAAAGCAGAGACCAGGGACCTGCACTGGGGAAAGCAGAGAGCAGGGACCTGGGGACCTGCACTGGGGAAAGCAGAGAGCAGGGACCTGGGGACCTGCACTGGGGAAAGCAGAGAGCAGGGACCTGGGGATCTGCACTGGGGAAAGCAGGGACCTGGGGACCTGCACTGGGGAAAGCAGAGAGCAGGGACCTGGGGACCTGCACTAGGGAAAGCAGAGAGCAGGGACCTGGGGACCTGCACTGGGGAAAGCAGAGAGCAGGGACTTGCACTGGGGAAAGCAGAGAGCAGGGACCTGGGGACCTGCACTGGGGAAAGCGGAGAGCAGGGACCTGAACTAGGGAAAGAAGAGAGCAGGTACTTTGGGAACTGCACTGGGGAAAGCAGAGAGCAGAGACCTGCACTGAACACTATCCCTACATTCTCAACAGGATTTTCTACTGCCAGATATATCACTGCTGCGTGTTACCTGGCAAGAGAGGGAGGGTCTTCTACAGCAATGTGGATTCCGCCCTGGTTCCTATGCAGCTTCCCTGCGTGCAGCAATGGTCCCCACACCCCTCGCGGCACAGTGGCGCGGACGAGTTAGCCTTACCGGGACAAGGACCGTGGTGGCTCTCCCTATAAACTTGTGCAAGCATATTGCCCACGCTCTGGCTGCAACTTTTCAAGAGATTACCGAGGCCAATTCCATAGACATGATAGACCAAATCAATGGGCTATTCCACATTTAGGCATGCATGCAGGCAGTCATAACCCTCACCCTCCTCTCCCAAAACATTTCCATCCTAAAAATAAAATCTGCTTACCGGGAACATGCTCCTCTGCTTCTTCTTCACCAACAAGTTCCAGCTGCTGAGACTGGCTTCCTTCCTCCTGGCTTGAGAAGAGCTCCTGGCTGCATGCCTCCTGGGACTCCGAGGTGTCTCCCTCCACGCCAGTAGCCTCACTGTCAGCTTCCTCTACACCCTCCCCCACTTCTTCCTGCTCTGAACTCTCCATCGTGCTCCTAGGATTGGCAGTGGGGTCACACCCAAGTATGGCATCCAGCTCCTTGTAAAAACGGCAGGTCGTGGGGCCAGCTCCTGAGCGGCGATTTCCCTCATGGGCTTTGCAATAGGCACTGCGCAGCTCCTTTACTTTTACCCTGCACTGCAACGCGTCCCGTTCATTTCCCTTAGCAGCAAGGACTTTGATATCTGCCCATCGGTATCATAATTTCTCCGGCTGGAGCGCAGCTGTGATTGCACAGCTTCCTCACCCCAAACACTGATGAGGTCCTGCAGCTCGGAATTGTTCCATGCTGGGGCTCGTTTGGGGCGTGGAGGCATGGTCGCTGATTGATTGATTGATTGTTTGCACTCCACACCTGGCTGAGCAAACAGGGAGGGGATTTTTAAAATTCCCGGGGCATTTAAAGGGGGGGTCACCTGAGCCCAGGTCAGTGGAGTATGAAACGATGAGCAGAGTGGCTGAAAAGGTATGCTGGGATATCTTCTAATACCCTGGAGGCCAATAAAAGTGCTGTTGGTGTCCACACTTGATGACCAGCGCTGCATCACCAGCGCTGGAATCGCTACACCCAAGGCAGACCAGGTGTACAGCCAGCGCTGCAACCAGGGAGTTGCAGCGCTGGCTGTGCTTTGCAAGTGTGGACACAGACTGAGTTGCAGCGCTGTAACCCCATCACCAGCGCTGCAACTCTCCAGTATAGCCATGGCCTGTATCTGTTTTTATTTTGGACTGATAAACAAATTTTCAGAGTGCTGGTGTTAGTCAGGTAGCACCCTAAGTACCAATTCAGAATCAGGAAGATGGAAGCATTGTGCTGGATGTTGTGTAAACATATAGAGCTCTGGAGAGAATTTAGTATCTCAGCTCTTAAGGGCATGAGGATGAAGTGTGACCTGCAAATTAGACATAATATCACCATTTTCCATAAAAGTTCTACCTAAAACTATTTCTGATTTAGTGACAAGAAAATTCCATTCATTGGATTTCAGATGCCTTTAGGACAAGAGTCAAAGAAAAAACTACTTAAATGTTTTAATGGTGTTTTTTTTTTTTATTTGTGAGGGAAAAGTTAGAAACAAACTATAGTCTTACTACCATATATACAGGGTGTGGTTACAATGGGACACAGGTGCTGCCCCTGGCTCATGCACAATGTACTGTCTTTCTGGAAAAATGTGCCTACTGAAATTTCTTCTCTAGGAATGGAAGTTGTTTTTTGTAGCATTATTTGTGCTCAATGGCCTTAGAAACTTAGGGCCGGATCACTGTTTCCGTCAAAAAAACCTGTTGAGGGGATTGCGAGGGAGGAAATCACAGAGCAGTCCCCTTGTGGTGTTTCTAACTGACCATTTTGTCAGAGGAGACGGGGATTCCTGGCCCTCAATGGAACAGGCAGGAGGGCTCATAGACCAGTAACTGAGAATTCTCTAAATGGGGGAAGTGGGGGATGTGGTCACTATTTGTCAGGGCCATCCATATGGTGGTTCTCCTCAGCCATGCTGCCTCCTGAGACCCCTGTGACTTTCTCCTCGCCCCTGTCACCCTGGGTCTAAAGGAACTTCTCCATACAGGCCTCAGCCCCTGGAATTACCCCTAAATAGGGAGTTCTAATTTAAGGCCTTGGGGTGCAATGTGGAAAAAGTAGTATGGCCTGATGCAGAATTTCCTTTTTCAGCAGATTCCCTGCTGGTTGATAGGGCAGATGTGTACTGTGCAGCCCACTTGTTTTCTCTTCCCTCATCCTTGTTCTACCTCCTATCTCAGTTCACCCAGATCCATGATCCCACAAATGCTCTTTACAGGTTCCAGGGAGGGGGCAGGGAAGAGTGCTGTATAGGTAGCTGCCTTCCCCCAAACTCACTTCTGCAAAAGCAGGGGGCCTTTCTCTCTGCATGGACCTCCATGCAGAATAATCTGGTTTTCATTTTCGGTACTATTACACACTGAAAAGATCTGGAGTAAGGACTTGATCTTGTGCTCATTGAAGTCAGTGGCAAAGCTCCCTGTGATGCAGTAGGGAGCAGGGCGGATTTACCTGGGAATGTCATCTAGTTCTATGGTACTGTCTGCATGGGGGATGGGATATCAGGGGATGACCTTATTTGAGGGATGATACCTGAGCCAGGAAGGGGGTGGGGCCAGGCGACACCTTTGCCCGGGAAACTGGACTAAGGGAGAGGAGGAGGGAAGTGAGTCAGCTAGAGGGAGGTTTTCAGTCTTGGGCTGGCTGGGAAGAGGCAGGGAACCCCAAGTCTGAGGTCTAAGTTCCTTGCCCCCAGAGGGATCTGGCGGAAGGGTCCTGGTTGTACCTACAAGCCCTGCTTGGGACTGTGTTCCTGTCGTCTAATAAACCTTCTGTTTTATTGGCTGGCTGAGAGTCCCGGTGAATCGCAGGAAGCGAGGTGCAAGGCCCTGACTCCCCCACACTCCGTGACACTCCCACTGACTTCAATGATTCAGGTTAAGGCCTTGATTCCTCTTCTTGCCATGATTTCATCAGCTCTCCTGAGCTAGGTACAGAAGAGCCAGACTGGCCAGTTCTTGAATAGGTGATCCAGTAGGTGGTGCTCTTTCCTATGAGTCGGTTATTGAACCAAAGCCTCAGCAAGATGTTAGAGACACTGGGGGTATGGCTACACTTGAAACTTCAAAGTGCTGCCGCGGCAGCGCTTTGAAGTGCGAATGTAGTCGCGGCGCCAGCGCTGGGAGAGAGGTCTCCCAGCGCTGCATGTACTCCACATCCTGATGGGGTTTAGCTTGCAGGGCTGGGAGCTCCCAGCGCTGCGGCACTGTTTATACTGGTGCTTTACAGTGCTGTATCTTGCAGCGCTCGGGGGGGTGTTTTTTTCACACCCCTGAGCGAGAAATTGCAGCGCTGTAAAGCGCCAGTGTAGCCATGGCCTGGGTTGTTCTTTAATTGAGACTCCTGTACAATCCTCCATGGAGGGAGGGAAAAGGTACAGAGCATTTTTTTTTTCAGGGCTCTATGTGAGCTTTGTTGTAAAAACATTACTCCACCTGCAGCTTTAACTAAGAGGGCTGGTGCTGAGTCTGCAAGTGCTCCCTTCATATATTGTGTGGGATCAGATAAATTCCAGCTGTGCTCTCATCACATTGATTTAATGGCCCTTAAAAGAAACCATAAAAGTGCTTTCTGGTTGGTGGGCCCCAGCTGTTCCTCATAGTATTGCATAATACAGAAGACTGGGTTAGCTATAGATGAATGATTATTAAATGCCTGGCTTAATCATTTAATTTTTCAAATATACAAGGCCTTGGACAAAATGTGGTTCACTGAGGTAGCAGCGTGCTTATTTTCAAAAAGGAAAAAGACTTAAGATATGAGGTACATTTTACTTTGACCAGGATAAATCTTTGCATATGCTATTGTGGCCTCTGCTGAGTCATAACTCTGTGTGTGTGTGTGTGTGTGTGTGTGTGTGTGTGTGTGTTTGTTTTCCCTTAAGTGCTAAAGGATGATGGCTCATTGCTGGACTCATTCATCTGTTTTCATTACTAGGCAACAGAGCAAAAAGCCAACAAAATTTGAGGATTATCAGACTCTCTGAGGTTAAGAACACTAAAAGTCTCTACAAAATTGAGGACTCTTGACTTACAATGTCATTTGAGTTTCCTGCAAGCAGAAGACCAATTGTGCTACTAGGCAATTGGAGAGGTACTAAGGCCCAATCCAGCTTCTATTGAACTGGATGGAAAATCTAACACTGACTTCAGTGAGAAAAGGATCAGGCTCTAAGCTGAGAAGGAAACATGCTCTGTTGGATGCTTCTGTGCCAAGAGGAAAAAGCTTACATATAGAGAGACTCCTAGGGGTGCAGGTTGAGGTACAGTTCCTGTCCAAAGGAGATGACAGGTCCGTGTATACAGATAACAAGAATAAAGAGAGTAATTGGGAGGTGGGGTATGTTAGGTTGTAAAAAACATTTCATTTTCTGAAAAGATAAACTGCAAAGAATAGATACAGGAGCACTAGCAATTAATCATAACCCATTGTTCACAGGCTAGCCGTAATATTAATTCTTTAGGTGCAAACTTGCTGGGACCAAAACCTATTTAGGATAAAATAGACTGGCTGAGTTCTTAGATTACCCATGTGTATCTGCTTTACCAGATACTTTGTAGCTTTTTATTGTTTTAACTATTGTAAAAATTGTATGTACCTTATTCAAAAACTGCAGACAAACTAGAAATGGATCACAAAACATGCAAATTACCATAAAATAGACAATGAATAATAGAAATCTGAACCAATGATCTGTCTCTATTGCTAGAGGTGCCCAAAGTATGACCCTACAGAGCCCAGAAATTCTGGCTACACACATCTGTCTTGTCTATTTTCCCTTACAAATTGTACAGCCTCTGTGAGTGTTAAAGTGACAGTGTACAATCAAAATACCTTGCTTTTCAGGAAGTAATATGAATAATGTAAGACGAAAAACATTCAGTTTTATCAGAAATGATTTGGTGACTAAAATCAATATTTAAAAGAAGCCTGGATTTATTTTAGTTTTTTCCCAAGTAATGCAACTAAAAATGTGGCTCTTTGAGTCATTGCATTTATTGTCCCAAAGTCTGGACAGCCTGGTACATATTCCATAGGTGAGGTCAACCATCATTCGGCCTGACAGTGGCCTAGTTAAAGCACTGAACTAGCAATTGAGCCATAGGTTCTATTCTTGGCCCTGCCATTGAGTAGTCTAAGGTCATACATCATGTCACTTGGGTCATGGGTCATCTTCAAACGTGGCTGCCTAAATTTAGGTACTTTAAATAATGATCTGATTTTTGTTTTGTTGTTTTTTGCAAAGGTGCTCAATATCTGCACCTCCTTTTAAAGTCAGTAACAGCTGTGAATGCTCAATACTATTTTGTGCAATAGATGGCTAAATGTAGCTATTCAAGACTGGAAATGTTGACCTTGACACCTCCGAGCCAATATTTTCCCAACTGCTAACTGAGAATAATAATGCTTACCTGCCTTTATAAAGATCTTTTAAATCTGGCAATTAAAAAAAAGCTGAATAAGTTTGAAGTGTTGTCACTGGCATCATCAATATTTGATTTACACCATCAATATGTTTGCCATGTGATTGATCAGACATGCTGGTTGTAGTTGTTACATGGTGGTTATTAAGAAGACATCAGATATAGAGTAATTTGCTAGCAATTGTGTGGGATTTGAATGATCATTTATTCGAGCCTGAATGAGTGTCAAATAAATGCAGAGAAATCTCACTTCTTTAACCATTAAGTAACTATACAAGAATGAGCATGGATCATACATTTTGTATTGTGGTTATCTATATTGAAGCAGGCTCTGTCTATGCATTAATGGACAGCGATAATTTGGCTTCTTAGCCTACAAGAGTTGAGTGCAGTCTGATCATGCTGATGGTCCCTCTGCTGCTAATTCCAAAAGCTGTTTAACTTGATAGTGGTAGTGGTTCTGTTGGGTGATGAAGAAAAGACCTTACTCTGGATCCTCTCATATCATAATTGGACAAAAAAAATCCACTTAAGAGACAAAGATAAGTACAAAAACTCTCTAGGCATGAGGACCAGTTCAAACCCGATGAAACTGAGTTCCATCTACTTACATTGGGTGTGAATGCAAGCCCTATTAGTCACTCTTTTGCACTTGAGTTCTGAGAGAGAAAGTCATGGGAAGTATTGCTTTGTGAAATTGCCTTGTAGAGAATCTTTGAGCAGGTATTCTGTGAGGAACTACAGGAACCCAGGAAGAAACGGGATAAAAGAGATGCATGCCTAATACTGAGGGAAAGCATAATACGGTATGTCATGATTAACAAAGCTGGAAAAAAAACCACCTCTTGGGTTGTTAGTGCAGCTTCCTGATTCAAACAGACAGGGCTTTATATAGAAGCTGTACTTTCTATAAACATATGTCTAACCTTTCTTTAAGGCTGACTAGTGACATCCAGCGACAGAAGTATTCCATCTGCATTATTCAGGGTACTACGGAGACAAATATTAAAGTAATGCTGGTGAGACTGGGCATTAGTTTGGGTTATCTGCCACAGTAATAATAAATATTGGGAATGTAGAGAACTCATCAGAAGCTGCTGTAACTTGCCGATGTCTCAGATTATATGCTTTGTTGCGCCATTGTTATCCTTATTCTCCCTCTTCTCCCACCCAAACTGCCTAGCATACACATTTGGGACAGAGACATAAATATTCTAGCAATTTTGTGTAAATTTCATGAGAAACAGCAAGCTCCATGTTTCCTTGTGAATGATAAAGACTTCAAGCATTTATGTAGAGCTGAAATTGCCCTTGAATGGGCAGAGCCCCAATGGGGTAAATGCTGAGTGGGACACAAGTGCTGTTTTACAGTTTCTGAAACACTCTTGTAAACTCCTTTTTGAAAATGCATCCCTGTAAATTTATTCTTGTGACTCAGGGAATATAAAATGAGAGAATGAACCTGTGATGGGTTGGATCCCAGAACTCCCCCTGGGAGCTGCCACCCAATGTGCCAAGACTACCTCTGCTCCTGTTTTCCCTGCCAGCTCAGGACTGCAGCACCCTGGCTTGCTAAGCCAGACACTCCCATCTGCTCCAACAAAGACCCAGGGTCTGAATTACTTGCTCCAAAGATGCAGGTTTACCTGAAAGCAGCTAACGGAAGTGTTCGTGTCTTTAACACTCGGATGCCCAACTCGCAATGGGGTCTAAACCTAAATAAACCCATTTTACCCTGCATAAAGCTTATACAGGGTGAACTCATAAATTGTTCGCCCTCTATAACACTTTAGAGAGATATGCACAGCTCTTTGCTCTCCCAGGTATTAATATATACTCTGAGTTAATTAATAAGTAAAAAGTGATTTTATTAAATACAGAAAGTAGGATTTAAGTGGTTCCAAGCAGTAACAGACAAAACAAAGTAAGTCACCAAGCAAAAAAAAAATAAAATGCGCAAATCTATGTCTTATCAAACTGAATTCAGATAATCTCACCCTCAGAGATGCTTCAGTAAGTTTTTTCCTCAGACTGGATACCTTCCATGCCTGGGCACAATTCTTCCCCTGGTACAGCTCTTGTTCCAGCTCAGGTGGTAGCTAGGGGATTCTTCATGATGGCTCCTCTCTTTGTTCTGTTCCACCCCTTTATATATATTTTTGCATAAGGCAGGAGTCCTTTGTCCCTCTCTGAGTTTACACCCCCTCCTTCTCAATGGGAAGACACTAGATTAAAGATGGATTCCAGTTCAGATAACATGATCATATGTCACTGCAAGACTTCATTGCCCACTTGCCAGAACACAGGTATACAGGAAGACTTACAGGTAAAACACACCCATCTGCAGACAATTGTCCTGGTTAATGGTAGTCACCAAGATGCCAAACCACCATTAATGGCCCACACTTTGCATAAGTAATAAAATAATAAATAATAATAATTGGAGATATAGCAATCTCCCAGAACTGGAAGGGACCTTGAAAGGTCATCGAATCCAGCCCCGTGCCTTCACTAGCAGGACCAACTACTGATTTTTGCCCCAGATCCCCAAGTGGCCGCCTCAAGGATTGAACTCACAACCTTTATATAGTTAAGTACAACATGAAACAACATGCAGACTTTGTCAAACTGGAAAAAAGTAAGTCCAAGTTCACTTTATTCTTTATCAAGAGACTCATATTTGCTGCAAAAAAAAAAAAGTGTGCAGTATGCCTTGCAGAAGATCATATTGTTTCACAAATATGGAATGGCTGAACAAATACCTATCCCTCTAATTTCATCTACACTGACATTGTTATGATTTCATCATAAAGCTGTATACTAGGGCTGTCATAAACAGATAGCTAAGGGTTAATGTCTCTTTCACCTGAAGCACCTGACCAGAGGACCAATCAGGAAACCGGATTTTTTCAACTTTGGGTGGAGGGATTTGAGTGTCTGAGTCTTTTTTTTTCTGGCTGCCTGCTTTCTCTGAGCTTTGGAGAAGTAGTTCTATTTTCTAGTCTTCTGTTTCTAAGTGTAAGGACAAAGAGATCAGATAGTAAGTTATATGGTTTCTTTTCTTTGGTATTTGCATGAATATAAGTGCTGGAGTGCTTTGATTTGTATTCTTTTTGAATAAGGCTGTTTATTCAATATTCTTTTAAGCAATTGACCCTGTGTTGTATCATCTAATACAGAGAGAACATTTGTACTTATTTTTCTTTCTTTTTATATAAAGCTTTCTTTTAAGACCTGTTGGAGTTTTTCTTTACTTCAGGGAAATTGAGTCTGTACTCACCAGGGAATTGGTGGGAGGAAGAAATCAAGGGGAGATTTGTGTGTTGGATTGCTAGCCTGACTTTGCATTCCCTCTGGGGGAATAGGAAAGTACTTTTTGCTTCCAGGACTGGAAACAGAGAGGGGGAGTCACTCTGTGTAGTTTCACAGAGCTTATGTCTGTGTATCTCTCCAGGAGCATCTGGAGGGGGGAAGGGAAAAAGGATTATTTCCCTTTGTTGTGAGACTCAAGGGATTTGGGTCTTGGGGTCCCCAGGGAAGGTTTTTCAGAGGGACCAGAGTGCCCCAAAACACTCTAATTTTTTGGGTGGTGGCAGCAGGTACCAGGTCCAAGCTGGTAACTAAGCTTGGAGGTTTTCATGCTAACCCCCATATTTTGGACGCTAAGGTCCAAATCTGGGACTAAGGTTATTACATGGTGGCAGTGGGTGGGAGATAGACGGAATCCAGAAGCCAGTAGGAATATTATATTTTTCTTTTCTCTGCTAAGGGCTTTTTAGCAGAGAGAAGCAGTTGGTTTTAAAAGGGAACCAGAGAGAATTTTTTTTTCTGCTCTCTCTCGCAGTTTGTGGCTTGCATGTTAAGGGTCTTTTGTCATGCAATAGCCCTCCCATTAGGAGGCAAGTACCGGCACTTATATGCATGCAAATAAAGTGGTTTTTCTGGTTTCCCTTCATTGAACATTAGCTAGAGAGAGAAAAGGAAAATTAACTAAAGGCACTGTTGCTAGGCAGACTTCAGGAGGCAACAGAGAACCTGCAGTTCAGAAGATAAACACCGGAGGGCACCCCAACACAAGAAAACAGGAACCATGACTTCTAAGGCAAAAATTGACGCCTAAGAACAAATCAAAGAAGCTGAACACAGGCGACAACTGGAAATAAAACAAAAAGAGATGGAGATGAAAGAAAGAGAAGAACAGATCAAAGAGGCAGCCTACCAAAGAGAACAGGCAGCCAAAGAGGCAGCCAAGGAGGCAGCACACAAAAGAAAACTAGAAGAAGAAGAGGTGGCCTACCGAAGGAAACAAGCAGAAGAAGAGTTGGCCCACAGAAGGAAGCAAGAAGAAGAAGAGGTGGCCTACCGAAGGAAACAAGCAGAAGAAGAGTCGGCCCACCACCGAGAAATGGAAAAACAACAAAAAGAGAATGAAGAGAAGGAAAAACAGAGAAAACATGAACTGGAGTTGGCAAAAGCTGGGCTGCCTGTGCCAGCCAACCCTAACAACCCGGCGCCAAATATTGCTCCACAGCCCAGGAAATTTCCCACCTACAAGGCAGGTGATGACACCGAGGCCTTCTTGGAAAATTTTGAAAGAGCCTGTCTTGGGTACAGCATTCCCGAAGACCAGTACATGGTAGAATTGAGGTCACAGCTCAGTGGACCTTTAGCAGAGGTGGCAGCTGAAATGCCTAAGCACCAAATGAATGACTATAAACTTTTTCTAACCAAGGCCAGATACAGGATGGGGATAACCCCAGATCATGCCCGTCGGCGCTTCAGAACCCAAAAGTGGAAACCAGAGGTGTCATTTCCCAAACACTCCTACTACATTGCAAAAAACTATGAGGCCTGGCTAACAGGAAACAACATTCAAACCTTGGAAGAACTGAACCTCCTCATACAAATGGAGCAGTTCTTGGATGGTGTTCCTGAAGACATCACGCGGTACATACAAGATGGAACCCCAAGAATATCGCTGAGGCGGGGGAGATTGGAGCCAAATGGATGGAACTGGCAGAAAGCAAGAAAGCTACTGTCAAGGGGAACGATTACCCCAGGGGGCACACAGACCATAAACCCTACAACCGAGGACAGCCAAAGACCCCACATACCACCCAAGTAAAGCCACAGATACCCTACCCTTCAACCTCACCAGTCTCCAGTAACTCACCTCGGCCCAGTGACCCATCAGATGGAAGATGCTTTAAGTGTAATGAACTGGGACATATCAAGGCCAAGTGTCCCAAGAACACCATGCGAGTGCAATTCATTACACCACCATCACACCAAAGATCCCCAGGCCCGGATGCCTCTCAAATACCCTTGGAGCGAAGGGAAAATTTGAGAGTGGGCGGAAAGAAGGTTACTGCGTGGAGAGACACGGGGGCACAAGTGTCAGCTATCCACCAATCCTTCGTTGACCCCAAATTCATCAACCCAAAGGCCAAAGTTACAATTTACCCCTTCATGTCACAAGCTGTAGACTTGCCTACAGCTCAACTGCCTGTCCAGTACAAAGGCTGGTCAGGAATGTGGACTTTTGCAGTCTATGACAATTATCCTATCCCCATGCTACTGGGGGAAGACTTGGCCAACCAGGTGAGGCGGGCCAAGAGAGTGGGAATGGTTACACGTAGCCAAACCAGGCAAGCTTCCAGACCCATTCCTGTTCCTGAGCCGTCCACAGAGGCCCCGTCTGTGTTACCAGAGACCCAGACAGAGGTAGTGGACCCGGATTCCATGCCAACCACTGAAACAGCCACAGCACCTCCAGTCCCAGGCCCGGAACTGGAACAGCAACCAGCACCAGCCATTGCAACCCCATCTTCAAACTCAACGCCAGAGGGCGCCAGCGAGCCAAAACTGGCAGAAGCAACAGACAGCCATACCCAAAAGGCTCAGCCAGAGCCTGAAATACCCTCCGGTGCACCAGCGGAGAGCGGTTCACCAGCAACGGAAACAACCCCATCACCTACATCGCTTCCAGAGGGACCAAGCCCAAGTCCACAGTCTGAGGAAGAACTGGTGACCCCAGCCTCAAGGGAACAGTTCCAGGCTGAGCAGGAAGCGGATGACAGCCTTCAGAAAGCTTGGGCGGCGGCACGGAGCACCCCACCGCCTCTCAGCTCTTCTAATCGATCCCGGTTTGTTATAGACCAAGGACTTTTATACAAGGAAATTCTTTCTGGTGGACACCGGGAAGAATGGCAGCCGCAAAAACAGTTGGTGGTTCCAACTAAGTACCGGGGGAAGCTCTTAAGCTTAGCCCATGATCATCCCAGTGGCCATGCTGGGGTGAACCGAACCAAGGACCGGTTGGGGAAGTCCTTCCACTGGGAGGGGATGGGCAAGGACGTTGCCAAGTATGTCCGGTCTTGTGAGGTATGCCAAAGAGTGGGAAAGCCTCAAGACCAGGTCAAGGCCCCTCTCCAGCCACTCCCCATAATTGAGGTCCCATTTCAGCGAGTAGCTGTGGATATTCTGGGCCCTTTCCCAAAAAAGACGCCCAGAGGAAAGCAGTACGTACTGACTTTAGTGGACTTTGCTACCCGATGGCCAGAAGCAGTAGCTCTAGGCAACACCAGGGCTAACACTGTGTGCCTGGCCCTAACAGACATCTTTGCCAGGGTAGGTTGGCCCTCTGACATCCTTACAGATTCAGGGTCTAATTTCCTGGCAGGGACCATGGAAAAACTGTGGGAAACTCATGGGGTGAATCACTTGGTTGCCACCCCATACCACCATCAAACCAATGGCCTGGTGGAAAGGTTCAATGGAACTTTGGGGGCCATGATACGAAAATTCATCAACGAATTCTCCAATAATTGGGACCTAGTGTTGCAGCAGTTGCTGTTTGCCTACAGGGCTGTACCACATCCCAGTTTAGGGTTTTCACCATTTGAACTTGTGTATGGTCACGAGGTTAAGGGGCCATTACAGCTGGTAAAGCAGCAATGGGAGGGGTTTACGCCTTCTCCAGGAACTAACATTCTGGACTTTGTAAGCAACCTACAAAGCACCCTCCGACACTCTTTAGCCCTTGCTAGAGAGAATCTAAAGGATGCTCAGGAAGAGCAAAAGGCCTGGTATGACAGACATGCCAGAGATCGGTCCTTCAAGGTAGGAGACCAGGTTATGGTCTTGAAGGCGCAACAGGCCCATAAGATGGAAGCATCATGGGAAGGGCCCTTCACGGTCCAAGAGCGCCTGGGAGCTGTAAACTACCTCATTATTACAAGGGCATACTAAAAGGGGAAGCAATTCTTGCATTCATAGCCCTGTCTTTCACAGCTCCAGCAGGACTCAGTGAAGGTCCATATTAATGGGGTAGTTAAGAGACAAGGCTGAGGGGAGATCTGTTGATACAGACCTCATATCAACTTGATTATTGCTGCAACTGTAAGTAATGGCCCCAACTGGACCTTTGTTTGGAACCTGGAACACATTAGGGCTTAATGGAACCATTAAAGCCGTATCCATGGCATATTACAAAAATAACAATGTTTAAACCTGGTTGTGATCCAATTGTGCTGTAACATAGAAGTCATGTCATAACCCTATCAAACCATGTTTTAGTTATACCTATAGTGTTCTGAAGAAAAACATAGATCTCTATTATGATTATAATGCTTTTGCTTTTGAGAATCAGGCTTGAATGACATTTAACAATGAACACAATACGAAAGCCAATAATGTGTTCTCTTACTACTGGTTTTTTTTTTTTTTGACATCCTGTTATCAGCATGGGCATAAACAGAATATTATAAGAGAGCTGAGTAAGGCAAGATTTGGTCTAAGCATTGTAGAGCTGCTTGACAAATTTATCTTGCACTGAGGTCAGAAGGAAATAACCTACAACCAAGGTAGATCTTGCTGAAGGTTTATTTTATTGGTACAGAAGATCTTCATTACCTGATATCTACTAATATAGCCTCATGAATCATGGAAACAACTCCTTTTGTCAGCCTTCATAAGCCTGATGTTGTTGTTAGGTGAAAGCATGTAAGATCCTCACAGAAGACTGACACTTTCTATTTAATAAATTGAGTTGGGGCATAAGGCACAGTTTTCAGATATCAGTATCATACACTGCTGACTTTAGTGGGCCCAATTTTATATTTTCTTAACTAGTTTAACATTGTTGTAATTCCATTGCCTGAAGCTGGTAAGAGGGGAAAATCAAGTCCAAGGTGTTCAAAATAGGTGTTGGTCTGGTCAGTATCTGTTCATAATTAAACAGCCTAATCCAGGAACTGTGTGCAGGAAATAATTATAGTATCTTAAAGTTACAAATGATGTGTCTTTGAGTGGTGTTTTACTGCCCCCCAAATTTAAAAAAAAATAGCTCCAATACTGCATTCTTCTGTATAGACATTCTTCCTCAAACATCAGCACAAGTCTATCTTTTTTAATAAAAGTGAATGTTTTAGTATCTAAGCCCCTTTTCCCAAAAAAACCCCACCACTCATAAAAACCAGTAGTCTTGATTATGCAGTTCTTGGCCATGGTTCTCACAGATGTTTCCTGAGTTAGAACTGTATAATTACGTCCGATATCAGTATCAAATGACATTTTGTATGTATAGTTAAGATTATATTTTTCCAGTGTGCATTACTTTGCATTTATCAATGTTGAATTTCATCTGCCATTTTGTTGCTCAGTCACCCACAGTTATGATATCCCTTTGTAAGTCTTCTCAATCAGTTTTGGACTTAACCATCTTGAGTAATTTTGTTTTGTCTGCAAAGTTTGCTATTTCACTGTTCTCTGCCTTTTCTGGACTCTTTATGAATATGTTGAACAGCATGGGGACTTGTACGGGGACATGCTATTTACAACTTTCCATTGTGAAAACTGAACACTTTATTCCTACCTTTGTTTCTTTTTAACCAGTTAGTGGTCCATAAGAGGACCTTCACTCTTATCCCATGACTAATTACATTGCTTAGGAGCCTTTGTTGTGGGACATTGTCAAAGGCTTTCTGAAAGTCCAAGTACATTATACAATTGGATCATTCTTGTTCACATGTTTGATCCCCCTCAAAGAATTCTAATAAATCGGCGAGGCATGATTTCTTTTACAAAGCTGTTTGATTCTTCTCCAACATGTTGTGTTCATCTATGTATCCGATAATTCTGTTCTTTACTATAGTTCCAACCAATTTGCCTGGGACTGAAGTTACTCCTACTGGCCTGTAATTGCCAGGATCACCTCTGGAGCCTTTTAAAAAAATCAGCATCATATTAGCTACCCTCCAATAATCTGGTATAGAGGCTGATTTAAATGTTAGATTACAGACTACAGTTGTGCAATTTCATATTGAAGTTCCTTTAAGTACTCTCAGGTGAATACCATCTGTTCCTGGTGACTTACTACTGTTGAATTTATCAATTTGTTCCAAAATGTCCTTTATCGACACCTCCATCTGGGACAATTCCTTAGATTTGTCACCTAAAATGAATGGCTCAGGTGTGAGGGGGGGGGATCTCTCTCATCCTCTGCAGCGAAGATCAATACAAAGAATTAATTTAGCTTCTCTGCAATGGCCGTGTCTTCCTTGAGAGCCCCCTTCATACCTGAATTGTCCAGTGGCCCCATGATTTTGTCAGTCTTCCTGCCTCTGATGTACTTAAAAATATTTTTGCTGTTAGTTTTTGTGCCTTTTGCTAGTTGATCTTCAAATTCTTTTTTGGCCTGCCTAAGAAAAGCTCAGGCCAGTCAAGTTTAAAAGTATATGCTTCTTTCTATTTTCCTCATTAGGATTTGCCTTCCAATTTTTACCAGCTGTCTTTTTGCCTTTAACTTTCTCTCTTAGTCTGTTTAAGATATGGTGGCAATTTTTTTGGTCCTCTTACTGAATTTTTTTTTTTATTGGGGGTTTGATGAAACTGTTTTCTATTCCAAATATATTAATTCCCTGAATGTCTTTAGTGCCTCTGCTCTTCTGTACTAATAGTTGTTGTCTTGGTCCTCTGTAGAATGATATTGGCATATTGGCTCAGTCTTTGATGTTTCCCAAACTATATGCCATAAGCTTTTTTTAGATTATTTAATTCACTTCACAAAGTGCTCCCCAAAACCTTATTCTCCAACATTCTAAAAAATGGGCCTTTTATTGAGTTGAAAGCTTCTTCTGCATCCAAGGTTAGAATGTAGGCATTCTTATTTGTTCTCCTGAGATGCTGAGGAATGGAGTGACTGGGAGGTCCCTCTCCCTCTCCTCCAAGGATCACAAAGAGCAGTGACTCTGCCAAGACACTGAGGGTAGGTCAGCCCTCTAACAGCCATTAAAGACATGGACTCTATAATCTGCATTGGGGAGGATATGCAGGGTTGAGAGGAGATACTTGCAGCCTTGGGGGTATCATGTCAAAACTCTGATGGGAAAATAGGAAGACATGGCAAATAGGAGCCATAGAAAAAATATTAGGATTCTTGGGCTGCTGGAGGGGATCAAAGACAAATACTTCATTAAAATACTTTGAAACATGGATTCCAAAAACCTTGAGTGTGTTGATCAAATCAGGTAAAACTAAGATGGAAAGGACTCATTCTATCTGGGTATGAATGCACAACAGAAATTTGACTAGATCCCATCAGAGACCAAACTTCAGAGACCAAGCCTCGAATCTCAACAGAACCAGGAAGTTGAAATAAATAGGAAAGACTATTGCCTTTCACTCTTATCAAAACTATTCTATAGATATTGTGAACCAGGGTGCCTGGGGCAGCCCTCACTGGAAATGCCAACATCTGGGCAGGCTGCAAGAGGAAGAGTAGATACTCCCAACACTGGTGGGTAACACTGAAGTTAAACTCCCCACCCAGTCACAAACTGTGCTTTTGATCCCCCACACTGGTTATCAAGAAGTAAAAAAAGAAATAAAAAAAAACCTTTATTGCATTTCTGTTCTCTGGCTCCCAATCAGCACCTAGGTCCTGTACAGTGAGAAGTTTATTTAAAAAAACTCCACTCACCTATACAAAATGTTCTTCTGACCCCAAAGAGTCAGCCACATTACCAGGTCAGTAGAGGTTTGGCTCTTACCCAAAATACCATGCTGCCAGCCAATCCTTTAGTGTCTAAAACTAAAGGTTCATTATAAAGAAAGAAGAAGAAGAAAGGTGTTAAATGATAAAGCAGTCCCATACATACAAAGATTCAAGGTCCATGAGATTCCTAGCAGTATTGGCAAGCTTTCTGTGGGGGAGAGATAGCTCAGTGGTTTGAGCTTTAACCTCCTAAACCTAGGGTTATGAATTCAATCCTTAAGCAGGCCAATTGGGGGTGGGTTCTCCTTTGAGCAGGGGGTTGGACTAGATGACTTCCTAAGGTCCCTTCCAATCCTGATATTCTATGAAAGTCCCTCTGGAATTCATCCACAGCTTGGATGGGTTGTTCAGAGCTTCACTGGTAGAAAGGTTACACCCAAAGTAAGAAGCAGGACTGAAGACAAACAGCAGAAGAGGCAGCTGCCTTTTATAGTCTTTTGCATGCAGCTTGTGCTTGCTTTGTCTCAAACACAAGCTGCTCAGCACATGGCTTGGAAGCCTTAGAGTTCTGTCCATAGGCATGTCCCTGCATGTCTTGCTGAGTCATAAGGTGTATCCCTTGCCTTCTGTCAATGGGTCAGTTGTATAGCTGATGTTCCTTAATGGGCCATCAAGCAGTCTAGGCCATGCTGATGCCAAACTGTCTGGGGGGCAGAAGCATAGCACAAGTTTTGAAATACAGACATACATACATATCTATAATCCACAATACAAAGGTGATACAAACACATAAATGAGATTATCATATCTGGTATATTATAACATTTTTGAAGATACCTTACATGTCATATCTGGCATAACTCATTGCAATTTTACAATATTGGAATTCATAATATCCTAAAATGTTCCCCAGATTCCATACAACATCACAGATCTACACAGGAAAATGGTTGAAATGACAGAAGTCTGTGAACAACTCCATAGGAATAAAGCTCAATTTGCATTTTGTTTCTAGCTACCACGTTTTCAGTTAATTTGGGGAAGAGAAGAGGTGCTGTGTGTGTGTGAGAAAGAGAGAGAGAGAAAAGTCATAGCCTTTCTTTATGTATATCTCAGCAGTGAGACAGATGGGCCTCTCACCTCCAGTATCACAGACAGTGTCGCTCCGGTAGGTTAGGGAAAGGAGTGAAAATCCTCAGCTTGCCCTGATCTTCTCTGCCCCTTCCCCTTCCATTGTACTCTTACCCAGTGATTTCCCTACACCCCCACCGAATTTCACCAACACCCCCCCCCAAGTTTTGTGAGCTAGTTACATACCAATTTAGTGACTGTTTGGAAATCTGAATATAAACTGAAACATTAATACACACTTAAAAGCTTACACAGTGTACGATAAAATATGTGTATCTGAAAAAATATACTAGATTTGAAAAGTATGAACATAGACTAGCTTCCTTGCTTCCTTATACAGCTGTTGTTTTTTTTTTATGTCAGTGCATTCATGATGTTGGCCAACCTAATAATAGCAAATGATGATTTGTAAGCAAAGTCTAAATGAGCTCACCCTGACAGCTAGTGATGAGCTAGGGCCGTGAGGCCAGATTATATTTACATTCACACCTAATCTACCTAGGTATCCAGCAAACAGAGCTGTGTTGTCCAAGTGATAGATTTTGGCTGGGGTTGGGTTACAAACCACTTGAATGTGGGGGAAAGGGGGATGAAATGTTGTTCTTATTGTATGAGTAAAGGGCAGTAGAACTGTACCTAACCTGTGATGATTTGAAGGCATCAAGAGAGAGAGTGGGGACCTGTCCCTCTCCACTGTTTAAAGACAGAGCTGATTAGGCTCCATAAAGAGTCTTTTGTTCTGTTAAGTGACCACTGCAGCTGAAATCACTGACAATCAGGTCTAAGTGCTTAGTCCTGTTGTGGGGACAGTGTTCCTGTGGGTTTTTGTGTAAGAGACAGCCCAGACTGCACTAGCAGTGAGCGAGGTTCCCACACTGAGAGCTCAGCTGAAATCACTGCGAGCTGGTGGAACCTCAAGAGACCAACTCGCAGAGGTCACAGTGGCAGGTGGCAGCAGAAGGTGACTGCACAGGGCCATTGGCAACAGAGTGGTGGAGTGAACGGTGGTCCAACGAACAGCCGTGACCAGAGCGAACAGTGAGCAGCTGAAGGAACAAGCAAGGTGCCTTCTTGTCCCCCACCTGGAAGATGTACTCACGTGAAAGCACCTCTGAACTTTGAGTCTCCACTGACCAAGGACAACACCGGTGAGTGGAGTGCGGTGGACGGAAAAGTGAGGGGCATGTTAAATAAACATTTGTTTGTTGGACTATATTTTAGTCACTTTGCTCCAGATTGCTAGATTTGTGACTGGGAATGGAAACTTATATAAATATGTTTCCTAGTAGGCCAAGATTTTTAAAATGCATTATTTGCCAAGGTTGTTATCTCACATTGTTGCTATCTTGGGAGGTCGTTATGTTGGGGAGTTTCTGTACTAAACATTTTTATTATTATAATTAATTTTTACATAAGAATGGTCATACTGGGTCAGACCAATGGTCCATATAGCCCAGTACCCTGTCTTACAATAGTAGTCAAGGCCAGGTGCTTCAGAGGGAATGAACAGAACAGGTAATCATCAAGTGACCATCCCCTGTTGCCCATTCCCACCTTCTGGTAAACAGGCTAGGGATACTCAGAGCATGGTGCTGTATTCCTCCCCATCCTGGCTAATAGCCACAGATGGACCTATTCTCCAGGAATTTATCTAGATCTTTTTATAATCCTGTTATAGTTTTGGCTGCACAGCATCCTCTGGCAAAGAGTTCCCTGAGTTGACTTTATATTGTGTGAAGAAGTACTTCCTTTTGTTTTTTTAAAACCTGCTGCCTATTAATTTCATTGGGTGACTGCTGGTTCTTGTATTATGTGAAGGATTAAATAAAATTTCCTTATTCACTTTCTTCACACCAGTCAAAGATTTGTAGACTTCTGCCATATCCCCATTAGTCATCTCTTTTCTAAGCTGAAAATTCCCAGTCATTTTAATCTCTCCTCCTGTTTCATACCCCTGATCATTTTAGTTGCCCATCTCTATACTTTTTGCATTTCCAGTATGTCTTTTTTAGGATGGGTGACCAGATCTGCACACACTTTTCAAGGTGTGCACGTACCATGGATTTATATAGAGACAATATGATATTTTCTGTCTTATCATCTATCCCTTTCTTAATGATTCCCAACATTGTTTGCTTTTGTGACTGCTGCTGCACATTGAGTGGATGTTTTCAGAGAACTATCCACAATGACTGCAAGATCTCTTTCTTGAGTGGTGATAGCTAATTCAGATGCCATCATTTTGTATGTATAGTTGAGATTGCTTTCCAGTGTGCATTACTTTGCATTTATCAACATTGAATTTCATTTGCCATTTTGTTGCCCAGTCACACAGTTTTGTGAGATCCCTTTGTAGCTCTTCGCAGTCTGCCTGGGACTTAACTATCTTGAGTAGTTTTGTATCATCTGCAGATTTTGCCACCTCACTGTTTACTCATTTTTCCAGATGAATATGTTGAACAGTACTGGTTCCAGTACTGACCCCTCAAGAATACCACTATTTATCTCTCTCCATTCTGAAAACTGATGATTTATTCCTACCCTTTGTTTCCCATCTTTTAAACAGTTACTGATCCTTGAGAGGACTTTCCTCTTACCCCATGATGGCTTACTTTTCAAAAGTCAATTTAAATTAAATACTTTTTTTTTTAAATGTATATTTTTTTAGAAATCTAGACCTGTTATGTGTTTTAGTGTAACTTGCATTATTCTTATGTTAAATTTGCATAATCCTAACAAAACATTTACTTTACTCATGTCTTTTTTTATTTATCTCATTGGTCCTGACACCCCCCCTGTAAATTCGAACACCCCCCCCCAATTTCAATTCCTGGGGAAACCACTGCTCTTACCTGTCCTCTGCTCTCTTAGCTGACCCTCTCTGTCACATCTAATCAGAGGGATACGGTCTAATTGGAGGGCTCTGGTGCAAATGTTGCAGAACATTAGGGAAGGAGTGAGTAGGAGCTCAGCAAGTCTGCTTCCTTACTCCATCATGATAGTCAACTCAGCCCAAGTTAATCAACCAAGTGAACCCTGGCTGAATTTCAGGCTTGTAATTCAAATCTGAAACGAAGTAAGTTTCACATTAATTTGAATGGTGTTCGCAAAGATTTTGCCTGGTTCTAGACTTTTTGTTTACTGTCTCTATATAAATCTTTGTTTCCTATAAAATAGTGTGAATATATCCACATAAAGCACAAGTAAAGTAAGATGCTATTTTTGAACATGAAACCTTAAAGCATCCTACAAGGTGTTTATACAAAGTTGGTTGCTTTGGCGCGGATTTTCATAGGAACTTTTAGTAATATTTTTATCTGAGGACTCAGCAGCTGTATGAATGTACAAGATAATGCAGCCAAATCAATTTGCTGAATGTGCATTTTAATAATGTTAACAAAATAGCTTGTCCTTAAATGTTGTCTTAAAAATGCTTCCAGTGTTTTTGTGGGAAAAGCAGTACAAAATCCAAAAAGCAAGTATACAATTAGTTTTTTCAAGTTTTGCAGCTAGTGGGAATGATCTTGGAGTTGATTAAGTAATGCCTTCTATTTTAAAAAAAGTTTCACATTAAAGTGCTTTTCAGAGTGCTAGACTAGCTTGGCTGAAATCCAGCTTAAAAAGCACTTTTAGAGAACTATTGTTAACAGAAAAGATCACTTTGGTAAACTATTGTAATAGTTGCAATTGTATGCAAATTCTGGAGTTTGCCACAGATTTACTATTTGTGATAAAATTGTGGCAATTTTCTTAACAAGACTGACGGAAGATTGCCAGTAGCAGGAATTGTTAGCAACCACAAAACTGCATTTGCGGCTATCGTCTCAGATTACTGAGAAATTATAGCAGAGTTTGTAACAGTTTTAACCCTGAAAAGAGACACATGTAAAGGAAAGGAGCAAAAACAGTTCATCAACTCTGGGAGATCCAAATTCAACTCAGTAAGCACAAAGGCTGTAGGTGATGGTGGTTGTGATATTACACCCCATATACTACATAGAAATGTTGTGATATGAATATGGCATAACCAAGATATGTTTTATGCAAGATGGGTTGTCATAGTATAATTCCCAAATCTGGACCTTAGCGTCCAGGATATGGGTACTAGCATAAAGTCCTCTAAGCTTAATTACCAGCTTAGATTCTGTAGTGCTGCCACCAATCAGGAATTTTTAGGGCCTGATACCCTCTGGTCCCCCCA
Organism: Gopherus flavomarginatus; assembly: GCF_025201925.1. Classification (NCBI taxonomy): domain Eukaryota; kingdom Metazoa; phylum Chordata; order Testudines; family Testudinidae; genus Gopherus; species Gopherus flavomarginatus. The sequence goes on along the minus strand of NC_066620.1, from coordinate 119,930,902 downwards.
AAACCTTCCCAGGGGTCCCCAAGACCCAGATTCCTTGAGTCTCACAACAAAAGGAAATAAACCATTCCCTTCCCCCTCCCTTCTTCCTCCCAGCTCCTTCCCGCCCTAGGAACACTAGGAGATCGCCTGATTCAACTTCTTGAATCACCACACCGATAGGAGTGTTTCCTTCCCCCTCACCCAGAGGCAATACAAGCTGCGTGAAACACAAAGAGAAAATTTATCCATCCCTTCTCGCCACCAATTCCCTTGAACCTTAACTAGGAGAAAAAAAATCAAACAGATCTTAAAAAGCAAAACTTTTAATAAAAAAGAAAGAAAAAAGTAAAAGGTTTATCTCTGCACTTTAGATGGTAAAAAGTTACAGGGTCTTTCAACTTATAAACAATAGAAAGAAACTTTCTCCAGCAGAAACACAATTTAAGCTACTTCCAGCAAGTACACATATGTAAATGAAAAAAAACAAATTAAAAGACTATGGCCTGGTCCACACTACAGCGTTAAATCGATTTAAACAGCGTTAAATCGATTTAACGCTGTACCCGTCCACACTACAAGGCACTTAAAATCGATTTTAAGGGGTCTTAAAATCGATTTCTGTACTCCTGCTCAACGAGAGGAGTAATCCTAAAATCGATATTACTATATCGATTTAGGGTTAGTGTGGACGGAAATCGAAGTTATTGGTCCCATTCTTTTACTGAGCTACCCAGAGTGCACCGCTCCAGAAATCGATGGTAGCCTGGGACCATGGACGCACACCACCGAAGTAATGTGCCCTAGTGTGGACGTGTAAAATCGATTTTATAAAACCTGTTTTATAAAATCGATTTTATTAATTTCGATTTTACTCTGTAGTGTGGACGTGGCCTATGACCACCTTTTCTTACTTACAATTCTGAATAGATAAGAGACTGTAGCAAGGAGATTGGCAGAAACCTCGTTGCACCTCTAGTCCCGTCCAGGACCCAGACAGAACAAAGCCAGACCCAAAACCCACAAACAAAGGCTTCCCTCCCATGAGATTTGAAAGTATCTTGTCTTCCGATTGGTCCTCTGGTCAGGTGTTTGCAGGTCACTGTTTGTTAACCCTTTATAAGTGAAAGAGACATTAACCCTTAGCTATCTGTTTATGACATGGGTCATGTGAGGTATCATTGGAAAGGTTATGATTTACTATGATGATCCTATTTGTATCATGTACCATTTCTGTATCTGAAGTTAGTCAATATTGACTATGTAATAATTACACCTGTGTTTTCACCTGTGGAATGCCCACCAGACAGTATGCAAACAGCGTGGATGGCCATTAGGAAGGACAATAGGACTTAGAAGATACTAATCTCCCACCTTCCTGAGAACTTTCCTGGGATGTTGCTTTGACACTGCAAGGTCATGTGATCATGTCACTTCGTACAGGATACCACCTTGAGCTTTTCCACTGGAAAGGGGTGGGGGTATCAAACTAGGAAACAAAGGGTTCCTGCCATATGCAAATCCTATTAAAGACTGCTAAGTGAGTTATTCTTGGCTCTTGTCCACTGCCCCCCTGCCCAAGAAGGAAGACTGCTGAAAACACCTGAAGAAACAAAGGAACTAAGCTGCGGGGGTTGGGGGGCAGGAGGCAGGGGCTGAGCCCAGGCAAGAATAGGGTGACCAGATGTCCCGATTTTATAGGGACGGTCCCGATATTTGAGGCTTTTTCTTATATAGGTGCCAATTACCCCCCCACACACACCCTGTCCTGATTTTTCACACTTCTATCTGGTCACCCTATGCGAGAAAGGTCAGCCTGTGAAGGGTATACCTGGAGATTTAAACTGCAAGCAGTGCAGTTTACCTTCAAGAGCTCTGCAACCTGCATAAAACAAAATTTAGGGTGAGAAATTACTACTTGTACTCAGTTTCTTTAATGTATTAAGCCTGTTTGCGTGATTGTTTTATTTGCTCAGTAATCTGCTTTAATTTGTTTGTTATCCCTTATAATCCCATAAAATTTTCCTTTTTTTAATTAATAAACTTGTTTTTTGTTTATTCTATAACCAGTTTGTGCAATTCATAATGGAGGAGGGACAAAAAGCTGTGCATGTCTTCCCCTCCATTGAGGAAGAAGGCTAATTGTATGAGCTTACGCAGTATAGAGCTCTGTACTTTGCAAGACAATAGAATTTTGGGGTTTACACTCCAGAGGGTGTGTGCATCAGAGTGCTGGGCAACTCCCCAAGCTGAGTCTTCTGACACACAGAGCTGATTGCAAACTCTGTGAGATTCTACAGCTGGGTGCATCCCTACGTATGTACGTGTGTGTGTGTGTGCGTGTGCGTGTGTGTGCGTGCATGCGCACAACAGGACAGGATGAGGGAACCCAGGTGGGGGGAACGGACAGGCTCAGTGGGACCCCAGCACATCAGGTGGCACCCCAGAAGTGGTGTCCGACCCATCACAGTGGTAGTTTAAATTATTTTTTAAACCATTTATTTTATTTTGAAATCTTACCCTTGGACTCTACTGTCCTTCCTTATGGTGGAGCAAAAATGATGCTTGGGAATTAGAAAGAATACAATTGATGATTGTGAATTACACCCATTTAATTCAAAAGGGTTTCCTGGTACATTTTAGAGCCCTGATCCTCCACTGAGATTTGCTGTTAAAGCCAGTAAAACTCCATGCTGGTTCAAGTATCCAGAGTCAGAATGAATGTAAATACCTCCACTCCAGCTCACTCCAGTTAAATTTTACCCTGAACTCTCCAAGATGTTAATGACAGAGCCCTTAGAGAACTGCTGTGGAACAGAAACAGACCATGTTCAGCAACATTTACTTCTATAGTTTCACTAAAACACAGACAATCCTATAAGATTCTAATTCTGCTTTGAGTCTTCATTGTACATCATGAGTAAGATTTAATGACTATCGGAGTTGACTGAGCACAATGAATGTAAATCTAATAGAGAATTGAAATAATTGGTTTACTGAGGAATAGTAGCCAATTTTCTTTTTTAGTATTGAAAGTTGAACTATTGTTTGATAGTACTATTTACCTCCACAAATGATATCTATGAAATTCCTTAGGTAAGGATTAGGTTTTCCTCTGTAGATTCTTACTTTTTATTTATTTTTTCTTTCACCTGTGGCCAACACTAATTCTTACCATAGTCTTTAAACATTTAAGTTAATTCAACTTTTTAACATCAATGAGTCTTCCACTGTGACAGACAGAATTTGCAGTTTTTACCTGCATACTGCACTGCTCCTTGTTCATGAAGACTACTTCATCAAGCCTAATGGTTCTTGATACACCAATAAATTAAAGATACAGAACGTCCATAGTTCTTTAGTTAAAAGAATTTGAAGACTTCTCAAATCAACGGTCAGGCATATCATTATAATGCTTAAGAGTTGAGAACACTTAAGTGAAAGACACTCCTATGCCAACGGTGAGCTTCTCCCATCAGCATAGTTAATCTACCTCCCTGAGAGGCAGTAGCTATGTTGACAGGAGAAGCTCTCCTGTTGACCTAGCGCTGTCCATGTGGCGGGTTATGTTGGTATAACAATGTTGCCCAGAGGTGTGGATTTTTCACACCCATTAGTGACATAGTTATACTGATATAAGTCTGCAGTGTTAGACCTGGCCTAACACAAAAGCTATGTCTACACTGCAGACTCCAACTAACAAAACACACCCTGACCAAGAAAAGTTTTACTGAAGTAAATCACCAGTGTGGGCCGCACTTTGGTCGGCGGGAGATGCTCTCCTGCCAGCTACTGCCTTTTCTTGGGGGTGGTTTTATTTTGTCCACAGAAGAGCTCTTTCCTGCTGACAAAGAGTGGCTACACTGAGTACCTTACAGGGTCAGCTTACAGCTGTAAGGTGCACAGTGTAGAATAAACTACACAAGTGATCACTTTATAACTGATGTCTCAGTCCTCATACTCTAAGGAAACCATCACAACACTTTCAAAAGATGAACCTGGGAGTTTAACTCATAACTTTGCTAAACACTAATTATCACAGACTGAGTAGCCACTGGCTTTATGATTTATTACAACAATCTGTAATCAACTATCAGCTCCCCAACTGCTTCCCATCCCTCTTTCCTCCCTGTGACTGGAGAGGTGATAAGGGGCCACTTCACCTTGAATAGTCCCTTGTCATATGTGTTAACTATTATGCTAAGTAATCTGTTCCAACCTTGTATTTAGCAGTGAAACTTTGTGTTAGAACTTGTCTACATTGGCTTGTGTAGTCGCAGTGTTCTAAAAAACCCACCCTCCTGAGGGGAATAGCTCCCAGCGCTGGTGCACTGTCTACACTGGCACTTTACAATGCTGAAACTTGCAGCACTCGGGGGTGTTTTTTCAAACCCCTGATCGAGAAAGTTGCAGTGCTGTAAAGTGCCAGTGTAGACAAGCTCTTGGTTTCCCAGCGCATAAGAAGAGCTTTGTGTACACTCAAAAGCTTGTCCCTCTCCCCAATAGAAGTCAGCCCAATATACCTCACCCATCTTCTCTCTCTAATATCCTGGGACCAACATGGCTACAACAACATTGCATACAACTGTCTGATTGTTGTCATACTGACTGCTTTGCTGGTTTTTCCACACTCGAGAGCCAATATTCTGGTCAAAGATTCTAGATTTTTTTTAATGCCTTGTCTTTTTGTCATTTATTGCTTGTTTACAGAGCAAAATGTGCAGTACATTCCTGCCATCATGTGTTACTTCATACTAATGCTACTGGGTTTTAACCCATTGGGCTTTTATGTTTCAAAAAGGGAGAAACATGCACACAGCAAATAAATGCTTTCAGTCAGAATGAATACATTCCTTCCCCACTCCTGCCCCCAAAATGGGTAGGCGGAGAGAAAATATAGGCAGAATCAGTAGAGGATATACTTCAGAGTCTTATGAGCCCCACTGACATTACTACTACTAGGTTTTGGGGAATAGATCATCTGAGCACCTTACGCTAGACAGGCAACAACAATGACGTTTTCTATCTTCCCCCAATTATGGGTCTGGCCAGAGACTGCTTTAACTTATGTCAGCTGGAATGGTGTCCTGGGGCCATTCCACTGGTTGATGCTCACCAGAGCAGAGTCTGTTCGGTTACCCATTGCACATCTTCCTCCAGGCACCCTCAGACATAAGGATGGGATGGGAAAACACAGGTGCCATGGAGGCAGTGTGGTCTAGTGGCTTGAGCACTGGACTGCACTAAAGAGGTATGGAATTTGTTTTCCTGATTTTGCCATGGATATTCTGAGTGGCTTTTGGTGAAGGGACTTGATCTTCCCGGACTTCTTTCCCTTCATGACCCCTTGTCTATTTGAACTGAAAACTCTTCAGGACAGGCACTGTGTCTTACTATAGGTACGTCTACACTACGGTATTATTCTGATTTTACATAAACCGGTTTTATAAAACAGATTGTATAAAGTCAAGTCCACATGGCCACACTAAGCACATTAATTCGGCAGTGTGCGTCCATGGTCCAAGGCTAGGGTCGATTTCTGGAGCATTGCACTGTGGGTAGCTATTCCGTAGCTATCCCATAGTTCCCGCACTCTCCCCCGCCCCTTAGAATTCTGGGTTGAGAGCCCAGTGGCAGATGGGGCAAAAATCATTGTCGCGGGTGGTTCTGGGTAAATGTCGTCAGTCATTCCTTCCTCCGGGAAAGCAACGGCAGACAATCATTTCACGCCCTTTTTCCCTGGATTGCCCTGGCAGATGCCATAGCACAGCAACCATGGAGCCCGTTCAGCTTTTTTTTTTTACAGTCACCGTATGTGTACTGGATGCCGCAGACAGAGGTGATACTCCAGCGCTACACAGCAGCATTCATTTGTTTTTGCATGATAGCAGAGACGGTTACTAGTTGTTCTTTATGTCTGCTGCCGGTGTAAATTGGCAATGAGATGATGGTTATCTGTCCTTCTGTACTGTCTGCTGCTATCATGGGTGCCCCGGCTGAGATCAGCCAGGGGCGCAAAGGCAAAACTGGGAATGACTCCCCGAGTCAGTCCCTCCTTTATGGTTTCTAAAAATAGAGTCAGTCCTGCCTAGAATATGGGGCAAGTGTACTAGAGCACCAGTGTATCAGAGAGCACAGCTGCTCTGTGTCAGATCCCACAGAAATGATGAGCTACATGCCATTCACGGGGGTGCCTCTGCAACAACCCCATCAGTTGCTTCCCTCCTCCCTCAGCCTTCCTGGGCTACCGTGGCAGTGTCCCCCCCATTTGTGTCATGAAGTTATAAAGAATGCAGAATAAGAAACATTGACTTGTTAGTGAGATAAAATGAGGGGGAGGCAGCCTCCCTGTGCTATGACAGTCCAGGCAGGACATTAAGCTGTGCGGGGGAGAGGAGCCCAACATGCCGCTGCTCTGATAGTCCAGGCAAGACAGAATCTTTTCTTTACACAGGAAAGGGAGGGGGCTGATGGAGCTCAGCCCCCAGTTGCTATGATGAGGACGGTTACCAGCCGTTCTGTACCATCTACTGGGAATGACCAAGAATCATTCCTATTTTCACCCAGGCGCCCCCGGCCAGCCTCACCTGAAGCCAGCCAGGAACACTCATGGGTTGATAACAAGGACGGCTACCAGTCCTACTGCACCATCTGCCACTGGGCAGAGGAGAGGAGTGGATACTGCTCTTCACTGCTGCAGCATCGCGTCTACCAGCAGCATTCAGTAGATATAGGGTGACATTGAAAGAAGTCAAGAAACGATTTCTTTCCCTTTTCTTTCACGGGGGGGGGGAGTAAATTGACGAGTTATTCCCTGAACCATGCCGGACAATGTGTTTGAACCTACAGGCATTGGGAGCTCAGCCAAGAATGCAAATACTTTTTGGAGACTGCTGGGGACTCTGGGATAGCTGCAGTCCTCAGTACCCACTCCCTCCCTCCATGAGCTTCCATTTGAGTCTCTGGCTTCCCGTTACGCTTGTCACGCAGCACTGTGTAGCCTGTAGATTTTTTTTTCAAATGCTTTGGCATTTCGTCTTCTGTAACGAAGCTTTGCTAGAACAGATTTGTTTCCCCATACAGCGATCAGATCCACTATCTCCTGTACGGTCCATGCTGGACTCTTTTTGGATTTGGGACTGCATTGCCACCTGTGCTGATCAGAGTTCCACGCTGGGCAAACAGGAAATGAAAATCAAAATTTCGCAGGGCTTTTCCTGTTTACCTGGCCACTGCATCCAAGTTGAGATTGCTGTCCAGAGCAGTTACAGAGGTGCACCACCCGGAGGCCAATACCGTCGATTTGCAGCCGCACTAACTCTAATCCCATATGGTAATACCGATTTTAGCACTACTCCTCTCGTCGGGGAGGAGTACAGAAACCGATTTAAACAGCCCTTTATATCGATATAAAGGGCCTCGTAGTGTGAACGGGTACAGAGTTAAATCGGTTTAACGCTGCTAAAATTGGTTTAAACGCGTAGTATAGACCAAGCCTTGGTGTGTATGTAACCCACTGGTCAGTATATCATAGACCTCTCCCAAATAGCAACCATCAGACTTTTACAGTGCCTTAATGAGGCTGTGGTCCTGATTTCAGATGGCACCTGTAGGTTCTTCTGTAGCACAAATAACTAATATGTGACTTGCTCCAGGAAATAAGCAGATTGAAATAGTGGGGCATATTCCCCTTGTACACCTAAGAACTCCCAGAGAGATTGTGTCTTGGACTCTGGCTCTGCACAATTTCTGGTATTGCCTGTCAGACCTGATCCAATGCCCACTGAAAGTCATTACACTGATTTCAGTGACACTGGCACAAGCTTTCCAGGCACAACTGAGCCCTGAAGATGTAATACACAAGTTAAAGGCCTATAAGGCCTGGTCTACACTATGCGTTTAAACCGAATTTAGCAGAGTTAAACCGATTTAATCCTACACCCTTCCACACAACGAGGCCCTTAATATCGATATAAAGGGCTCTTTAAACCCATTCCTGTACTCCACCCTGACGAGAGGAGTAGCCCTGAAATTGGTATTGCCATGTCGGATTAGGGTTAGTGTGGCCGCAAATCGACGGTATTGGCCTCCAGGCAGTATCCCACAGTAAACCATTGTGACCGCTCTGGAAAGCAATCTGAACGCGGATGCACTGGCCAGGTAGACAGGAAAAGCCCCGCGAACTTTTGATTTTCATTTCCTGTTTGCCCAGCGTGGAGCTCTGATCAGCATGGGTGGTGAGGCAGTCCCAAATCCAAAAAGAGCTCCAGCATGGACTGTACGGGAGATACTAGATCTGATCGCTGTATTGGGAGACAAATCTGTTCTATCTGAACTCCGTTACAGAAGACGAAATGCCAAAGCATTTGAAAAAAATCTCCAGGCTATGATACAGAGTCCACAGCACAGTGCTATGTGACAAGCGTAATGGAAAGATAAAGTATCAAATGGACGCTCATGGAGGGAGGGAGGTGGGACTGAGGACTCCGGCTATCCCACAGTCTCCGAAAAGTATTTGCATTCTTGGCTGAGCTCCCAATGCCTGTAGGGTCAAACACATTGTCTGAGGTGGTTCAGGGTATATCTCATCAATTTACCCCCGCTTCCCCCCCATGAAAGAAAATGGAGAAAAATTGTTTCTTGACTTTTTTCAATGTCACCCTATGTCTACTGCATGCTGCTGGTAGACTAGGTGCTGCAGCACTGAACAGCAGCATTCTCCCCCCTCCCCTCCCCAGTGGCAGACAGTACAGTACAAAGGACTGATAGCTGTCCTTGTCATCATTCCGTGAGTGCTCCTGGCTGGCCTCGGTGAGGTCAGCCAAGGGCGCTTGGGTAAAAATAGGAATGACTCTCAGTCATTCCCGGCAGATGGCGCAGAACAGTTGGTAACCGTCCTCATCATAGCAACTGGGGGCTGATCTCCATCAGCCCCCTCTTTTCATGTCTACAGAAAAGATTCTGTACTGCCTGGGCTATCATATCAGGGGCATGCAGGGTTCCTTTCCCCTCCACCGTTTAATGTCCTGCCTGGACTATCATAGCAGCTGGACACTGCCTCCCCCTCATTTTATCTCACTAAAACCTCAGTGTTTCTTATTAGTGCATTCTTTATTACTTCATCACACAAATGAGGGGACACTGCCATGGTAGCCCAGGAGGGTTGGAGGAGAAGGGAAGCAATGGGTGAGGTTGTTGCAGGGGCACTCCCTAGAATGGCATGCAGCTCATCATTTCTGCGGGATCTGACACGGAGCGGCTGTGCTCTCTGGTTCTCTGATACACTGGCGCTCTAGTACACTTGCCCCATATTCTAGGCAGGACTGACTCTATTTTTAGATAAAACATAAAGGAGGGAATGACCCAGGGAGTCATTCCCATTTTTGTCTTTGCGCCCCTGGCCGACCTCAGCGAAGACCAGCCAGAAGCACTCATGACAGCAGCAGATGGTACAGAACGACTGATAACTGTCATCTCATCTCCAATTTACAATGGAATAGCAGACGGTATAGAATGACTGATAACCATCTCTGCTATCTTGCAAAGGCAAATGAATGCTGCTGTGTAGCACTGCAGTACCGCCTCTGTCAGTGGCATCCAGTACACATATGATGACAATGACAAAAGGCAAAACAGTCTCCATGGTTGCCATGCTATGGTGTCTGCCAGGGAAATCCAGGGAAAAAGGGTGTGAAATGACTGTCTGCTGTTGCTTTCACAGAGGAAGGAATGAGTGATGACATTTACCCAGAATCACCTGTGACACTGTTTTTGCACCATCAGGATCTCAACCCAGAATTCCAATGGGTGGGGGAGACTGCAGGAACTATGGGATAGCTACCCACAGTGCAATGCTCCAGAAATTGAAGCTAGCCTCAGTACATGGATGCACACTGCTGAATTATTGTGCTTTGTGTGGCTGCATGCACTTGACTTTAATCATAGATTATTTGGGTTGGAAGGGACCTCAAGAGATCATTTAGTCCAACCCCCTGCTCAAAGCAGGACCAATCTCCAAATAGCCCCCTCAAGGATTGAACTCACAACCCTGGATTTAGCAGGCCAATGCTCAAACCACTGAGCTATTCCTCCCCCCACTTCTGTTTTACAAAACCAGTTTGTGTAAAATCGGAATAATCCTGTAGTGTAAACGTACCCTAAGTTACAAAGCTAAATATACCAACCACTGACCAGCTCAAATGAAATTCACATTTTCCTTGGAAAGCTGTTGAAATGGGAACTGCTTCTGTCTTTAATTATGAGGCACTGTTGTCTAATGGTTAAGAGTTGGTAGCTAAGGCAAGACTTCTGACTACTGTTTTGGCTTTGACAGGCTTGCAAGTCACTTAATTTCTGTTTATCCGTATGGGAAATGTGTTACAATCTACCTCACAGGAAGTGCTTTACAGGCATTAATTAAGTAAGCCTCAGCATGTCTTAATAGCCTTGGGTGAAAAACACTATATAAAAGTTATTACTACCTGTCATGTGAATAAATAGAGGATCTGAGCTCTAAAATTACTTTTAAAAATATCTTTTAATGTATTGGAGTTCAAAAAATAAACCAAGTTTGACCATGCATAATAAACTGTTTTTGAATATTAGACAGACTTACTTTTTTTGCAGATTTGTTTTAAAAATATATTTGCTGTCAAGTTAGGACTTGGTGTGCCAAGTTACACCCAGGAAACACTTTTTACAGCCAAGTTACAGACACCTCAAACAGAGTGTACAATATAGAAACTGATATAACCTTAAGTATAATGGTGCCAGCTAGGTCTCTTATAATGCTACCCTTATAATCTCCCGTCCTCCTCTGCCAGTTTCAGTTTGAAGCTTCATGAAAGCTGGGTTAGAAGGTGAATTTTAAACTTAATTTTGGATGTAGTTATTGAATAGGACTGTAGAACTCTTAAACACACTGTATATACTTGGAAAACACTGCAGAAAGACAAATATTTCACTTGGACTAAAAGGAGATATAAATTGCCCACAAAATGCCTGTCAGAAATTTAGTTAACGTATTAATTGTCTAAGGAGTGGATTGATAGAATATTCCATTTAAAGACATTGATATGGAAAAACATATAGTGGTCTTGTACTGTGAATTTTATTAGATTCCTATCACTCCTGATTACTTTATTTTATTTTAGATGAATCACAGAAAGGAATGATCCTAGTACTAAAATTTATTCAGTATTTGTAAAGGAATAATTTATCAGTAATATTTCTTAGCACAGTTCTAATATCTCTTGTTTTGGGTCACTGGCTGAGCTATAAATTTTCATTTTTGGGTTGACCCAAAGCATTGTTTTTTTTCAAATTATTTGTCAAACCAAAAAGATAACTTTGGGTCAAATGAAATGTTTCATCCAACCCAAAATGAAACATTCCATTTATTGAGGGTTTTTTAAAACATTTAAATAAGTGATGTAAATCTCAAAAGAAAGTTGTTTCAAATAAAAAAAAAGGAACATTGTTTTGGTAAAATAAATAAGTCAAATTCATTTGAAAAAATTCACCCAGCTCTAGTGTCATAGAAATGTAGGGCTGGAAGGGACTTTGAGAGGCCATAGTGCAGGGGGCTGGACTCTGAGGCAGGCCCAAGTAAATCTAGTTCACCCCTGACCACGTATTTGTCCAACCTGTTCTTTAAAACCTACAATGATGGGCTTTCCACAACCTCACTTGGAAGTCTATTCCAGAGCTTCACTATCTTTATAGTTTTTCTTAATATCTAACCTAAATCTTCTTTGCTGCAGCTTAAGCACATTACTACTGGTCCTATTTTCAGTAGACATGGAGAACAATTGATTGCTGTCATCTTTATAACAATCCTTAACGTGTTTGAAGATTAACATGTCCCCTCCAACCCACAGACCTTGGGGTACAGTCCTCTTTTCTCAAGACTAAACATGCCCAGTTTTTTTTAATCTTCATAGGTCACTTTGGTGCTATATTTTGGTGTTTCTCCAGTTTGTCCACATCTTTCCCAAAGTATGGTGCCCAGAACTGGACACAGTACTCCATTCAAGCAGAGCCAGATAATTACCTCCTGTGTCTTGCATATGACTCTCCTGTCAATACACCCCAGAATATTAGCTTTTATAGCAACAATATCATATTGACTCCTATTTAGTTTGTAATCCACCATAACCCCCCAAATCCCTTTCTACAATACTACCTCCTAGGCCAGTTTATTCCCATTTTGTAGTTGTGTAAGTGGGTTTTTTTTCCCTTATTGAATTTCATCTTGTTGATTTCTGACCAATTCACCAATTTGTCAAGGTCATTTTAAATTCTAATCCTGTCCTCCAAAGTGCTTGCAATCCCCCGCCCCCGGCTAGGTGTCATCTGCAACTGTTATATGCATACTCTCCACTCCATTATGTAAGTCACTAATGAAACTATTGAATAGTACTGGATGCAGGATAGACCTCTGGGGGACTCCACTAGGTAAGTACTGTATGTTTGATAGTGAACCAAGGGTGGCAGAACTGGGCGGAGAGTGGCTAACACCCCCACAATGGAAATATTGGTGGATCTGTTTCCACGTACCCCATATTTTCTGTCTCTACAAAACCTTATTGAGGTGAGAGCCAAATGACACCTGGCTATGTCCTGCCCCTGTTCACGTGTGTGTGTGTGTGGGGGAGTAAGGGAGGTGGCTGTGTTGTCTTGTGTATTCATAACAAGACTGCACAGTTCTGGACTCCTAGAAGTAAGGCTTTATTAGAACTAAAACAGAGTTCCATGAGGCAAAGGAGAGCCACATGCACCTAGCTGTGTATCTGGTGAAGCTAGACTGCCTCCAACCAGTTCTTCCTAGCATGTTCTCTGTTCATAAAGGCACAGTACATACTTCTAACAGCAGCAATGAGAGTGGGACCTAGCAGCGGGGGGCCTGGGTCTTTGGCACATGAGATAGGCTGGCTGCCAGGTAGCAGGTATGACTTGCCAGCCCCACCTGGTCCTGCCTTCCATACACTGGGTAGTATCAGGCACATGTGCACTAGCTGTCATGGTGAGGTGGGGGATGGGACAAAGCACCAACACCTAGGCGGGGGAAAAGGGGATGCACAGGATGCCAGCTACTGAGGAGAGGTTGGGGAGCACAGGGCACCAGACTCAGTAGCCTCGCTCTCCCTCCTATCCCTCCATGACCCCCCGCTCCCCCATTCACAGGGAGCTTCTGCCTCCCACCTGTCCCAGCCTCTCTCCCCTGCTAGAAAATGATTGATAACTACTCTTTGAGTACGGTCTTTCAACCAGTTTTGTTAACCACCTTATAGTAACTTCATGTAGACCACATTTCTCTAGCTTGCTTATGAGAATGTCATGTGGGGACTATGTCAAAAGCCTTGCTAAAATCAAAATATATCGTGTCTTCTTCCCCTTCTCTCCACTAGGTCTGTAACTGTTAAAGAGGGAAATTAAGTTAGCTTAGCATGATTTGTTCTTGACCAGTCCACACTGACTATTACTTATAACCCTATTATCCTCTAGTTCAGTGGTGGGCAGCCTGCAGCCCATGCCGCTTCCTGCAGCTCCCATTGTCTGGGAACAGCGAACCGTGGCTAGTGGGAGCTGCGGGGGCTGGAGGGTGGGGGCATGCTTGCAGATGGTCAACATCAGCAAAATGTCTTGTGGTCTGCAATCAGATTACCCTTATTGGCTGCATGTGGCCCACAGGCCACACGTTGCTCACCACTGCTCTAGTTGCTTATTGGAATAAATGATTAAACACCGAATTTGAATCTTTCCAGGTATCGAAGTTAGGCTGACTGATCTATAATTTCCTGGGTCCTCTTTATGTTAAAAAGGGAATATAGGTATTCTGTTTGCCCTGCTTCAGTCTTCTGGGACCTTATCCATTCTCCATGAGTTCTCAGGAGTGGTTTCAGCTGATTACTTAAGTACCTTAGGGTGCATCATCAGAGTCTATGGACTTTAATATATCTAATTTATCTAAACAGTCTTTATCCTGTTCTGTCTCTATTTTGGTTGCAGTTTCTTCACCCTTGTTAGTATTGTGTTATGTTGTGTATGGTCACAATTTACCTTCTTAGTTAAGACTAGAGCTGTCGATTAATCGCAGTAATTCACACAATTAACTCAAAAAATTAATCATGATTTAAAAATGGCTTGTACTGGGGCCAGTGCTGTTCAACATGTTCATAAATTATCTGCAAAAAGGGGTAAACAGCGATGTGGCAAAATTTGCAGAGGATACAAAATTACTCAAGATAGTTAAGTCCAAAGCAGACTGAGAAGAGTTACAAAGGGATCTCACAAAACTGGGTGACTTGGTAACAAAATGGTAGATGAAATTCAGGTAAAAACTGGAAATCCTGTCTGTCAGAGTGGACGCTACAGTGAGACGTTAGTGAAGACAGCTTGTAGGTGATTGCAATGATTTTAATATATTGTAATTCATGATAATGTAATTATGTAGTTCATAATTTAATCATTATTAAAATAGTAAAGATACCAATGATAGACACATTCAATAACTAAAATACGAAAGAAGTGTATAAATATGCTGAAAATAGCCTCCTGCCAAAATTGGCAGAATACCCCTCCTCTTCCCCCCGTCCCCAACACACCCCTCTTCAAAAGCACCCACTGGCAAAAACAAAAGTCAGTGCCTGTGAAGGGAGACTTCCTTTTTTTAGACTATAAGGTCACTGCTAGGGTACAGTGAATACTGCAGGGTCTATTTACAGGAGTGGTGGTGAACCCTTTCCTGCTTGTTTATTTGGAAGCAAGGACTCCACCAAAGGCTAGGGAATATGTAGCAATTGCGTGCTAAATGCTATGAGGTGTTCTCTTTGAGGAGGTACTTGCTGTCTAGCTGCCTTTTGCAAATGAAGGGCTGTTTTTCTTCTAATGCTCCCTCTTGGAGGCAGGTCAGGCTACTTCTTGACCTATGGATGACCCCATTGACTGAAGGAGTATCTTGGCTACTTGAAGAAAGAAGGAGGAGGTGCTGTGATTTAGGATGGAGTAGGGCTCAAGACACTGTTATCTCCCAAAAGAAGTGGAGAAAGGTGTGACCAAGGGAAAGCCCCCTCTGAGGGGAGGCAGGGAGAAAGCTAGGGCTGCACAAACTGCTGTAGCAGCTGTGCAGAGCGAATTCCTATGTGTAAGGGGACTGTTACCTCCTTACTAACATTCAGTAGGGGTGTTTTGATTGGCTAGCTCCCTGCACTAAAAGATTGGGGAGAGGCCAATGCTCCAGGTCAGCCTCTGCCTCTGAGCCTGATTGACAGGGTAGGCAGGCTAATCAGAGAGTAAGGAGGCCAGGGGGGGTCCCATCCTCCATGTGAGTTGGAATTGCCTGGGTCAGATAGAGTGGGGCTGAGCTAAGGAGAAAGCAGGGGCCCAAGCTGAGCTGGGGAGCAGAGCTGAAAAGCAGCCACAGAGTCAGAGACATGGCCCAGAAAGAGCAGATCCTATGCTGGGAGCAGAGCTGCAGCCACAGAACCAGAGACAGCCCAGGAAGAGCAAATCCTGTGCTGGGAGCAGAGCTACAGCCACAGACCCAGGAGTGATGAGCAACTGGGGCCAGCCAAGGGGGGACCTTGGGCAAAGGGCTCCGTGCAGCTAAGGGTCCTTGCAGGCCAAGCTGCGAGGAGGATCTTAACCTGACGGGGTGCTGACGCTGGGAAGAGTCCCACCACCCAAAGCCCGAATGTGCGTGGCCACCACCATTGCAATTGTCCAACCTGCAGCATCCCTGCACAGTCAGGGCCTGAGAAGGAGATCTGGGACCTACAGGGAACAGACTGTGAAGTGCCCTGTTGTCCAGAGACACTCTTTGTCATGTTCCCTGCCACAGAGCGGGGTTATGTATTTTCCTTTAACCTTTCCCATTTTTCCTTATTCTTTTTTAAAATTAATTGTTAATTAAACAACTTGTATTTGCTTTAAATTGTATGAAATGATCAGTGGGTTAGGGAGGTGCCCAGTGCAGACAGAATACCCCAGAGTGGGGACACCCTAGCCCCTGTCCCAGGTGACCACAGCAGGGTTGGGGGTTGAGCCCCCTCAGAATCCTGGGCCCAGCCTTGTTGGGGTTACGAGGACTCTGCCAGACAGGAGAGTGGAAGGGGAGTCCTCGAGGGCAGGGAGGCCTCTGGGTAAAGAAAGTTGGAGTGAGGACTCAGATCCTTTCGCTAGCCCACTTCACCGGGGTAGGGCAGAAGGCAGGAAAGTTCCCCACAACAGCAGGACTATTCCCCATCTTACATATGCGCTGGCAATCCCTTGCTGTCAGAATGCCTTTGTGGGGAAAGGTGGCTTGTGATGTGGCTGTAGTGCTAGGTTTGCTATTTACTATAATACCCACTCTTGAATTACTATGTCTATTTTGTGTTATATTTTTGGCCCTATGGTTGAATTGAAAATGAACTTTATTCTCTTTTAAGCTTTAAAACTTGTCAGGACTGAAGTCGAAGTGAGGAGCACTGTGCTAATCACATGCCAAATGCTTCAGAAGCAAATTCCGCATTGCATCAGAGACACTCCCAGGCAGTGTCTTCCGAGCACGTCTTTGAAGTCTTTTTGCTGCAGGATGGTTACCTTTAAATCTGCTAATATCAGATATTAGGAATGGCAATATACAAAAACCTGTGGGAGAACACTTCAACCTCCCTGGACACACAATAGCTGATTTAAAGGTAGCCATCTTGCAGCAAAAAAAACCCTCAAGACCAGACTCCAAAGAGAAACTGCTGAACTTCAGTTCATTTGCAGATTTGACACCATCAGCTCAGGATTAAACAAAGACTGTCAATGGCTAGCCATCTACCAAAGCAGTTTCTCCTCCCTAGGTGTCCACACCTCAACTGCTAGAAGAGGACCTCATCCTCCCTGATTGAACTAACCTCATTATCTCTAGACTGATTCATGCCTGCGTATTTATACCTGCCTGTGGAAATTTCCACCACATGAGTCTGACGAAGTGGGTATTTACACATGAAAGCTTATGCTCCAATACTTCTGCTAGTCTTTAAGGTGCCACTGGACTCTTTGTCGCTTCTATTAAGAAGTGGGTCCACATTATGGAAATACTTGCTCAAAGCTGTAATTTATCATACAGGTGCAAAGACTAGCCCATTGTATGCATATTAAAGTTATCAAAAATATACTGCAGATGTTCTTTAGGTCTCCTACTTCTCTTCCAACTCTTTGGGCCTGACTCCAAAGAAATCAGTGGGTTTTGGATCAGGCTCAAAAAGTCTGGTTGATATAAGGCTGAGCACAATGGTGGCATGCCGTAAATTATGTAAATATGCAATGTGGGTGAGTTAATGCTGCAATGAAAAATTTAATATTTTCCTGATGATAGCTGAATGTATAGACTTAATATTGCAATAACATAAGATTTTTTGCATTAATTTTCTTTTTTTTAAACGATGGGAAGAAAAGCCTTTGTTGCCACCCAAAAGAGTTTCGTAATTAGTTTGCACAACTTCTCTCACACTGATAATAATTAAAATTATTAGCTACAACAAATAGTTGTGAAAAAAAATTGCATAATTCCATAAGGCTGTAGGAAATGGACATCTTTAAAAATGAAGGTCTCAATCCTGCAAACGCTTAAGCATGTGCTTAACTTTCTTCATCTAAGAAATTTCACTGAGGTCAGTGGGAGTTTGACTGTTCATGTGCAAAAAATATTTTCAATTGGATACACATTTATCATTCAAAATATTTTTCAAGCTGACAGTGACTGTCCCTCCATGAAATAGTTATATGTAAAGTTAGAAAACTTATATCTGCTGTTTTCTGAGATCTGTCTGCAAAAGAGTCAAATACTTCTGGGAAGTTTTTTTTAATAAAGAAATGAAAATAGGAGGGTTGTAAATGAGTCTTGCAACCTTAGCTCTATTTGCCATGGTTCAGATATTAAAATGAACCATGAACCTTAATTGAAACCACATCCAAATTTCAGTTCTTCTGAATTACAGATGACTTGTAGCTATATGCGTGTGGTTGAAAAGTTGTCTTGATGGATTATTCAAATGGATGATGATTTTTTTTCTTTAGTATACACCAAAATGAACAGCTCAGATAGTCAATGTCCAATCCTTTTTGTTACTTCTATTGTTCTGGATTGAAATGGAAAAGCGATAGCACACGGGTGCTCTAAAACTTTATTAGATATTTATGATCTTCATGTTTGTAGTAATCTGTCATTTGCAGGCTGTTTGAAGACCGGTCAGGGAGTTGCATGAGACAGTACAGTTAAATTTACAATATTTTGCACTTCCAGAAAGTGAATTCAGCACAACCAAATGTGAACAGAGTAAATGTATAATATTAAAATAGGCCAAAAAGGTTAAGGAAAAATCACTCACACTTTGGCTAACTGACTGATGTGTTGGCAACTTGCACAAAGCTGAAGATGTCCATCTGATATGCATAAAATGGAGCAGATTGTAATTGATCTTCTTTAATATGAATGGATGTCCTACAGGGGCTGCTACTCCCAGTCTACAGTTGTAAAATTGCATCGATCTCTGATACCCTTTAGTTGCACGGCTTAAGATCATGATATATTCTTTGGAAATAAATAATGGCTCATCCATACACTGTTTCAGGGACTGATGGGAGTTACATCTATGTATGTGTAAAGTAGCTTGCAGAGGCTTGAAATTATATCAATGAATAGCTTTGCCTCATTGCACGTTTTTAAAATTGGTTGATGCTCATTCTGGTCATTGAGCTATGATACTGTGAGTGAGAGATTTATTATAACAGCACAGAAATTAATCAACCGAGAAAGTTTTATTTTCATTTTTGGCAGGGAGCTTGTTACAATAAAATATATACTCAAAAATAGAGAGAAAATAGGCCAGGGCTATGATTAAAAAATGAGAAAAAGGCAATGTTTTCAAACACATTAAAGCATTTGACAAGAAAAACATAAAATGCATATGGACTAGTCTCCAATAATTAAACTAAAACTAATAAACAGGTAAGGTGTGATTTTTATTTATTTTTTAAAAGTTGTGTAGCTTGCATCACCTCAAACATTGTGCTGTCTGTTAAGGCCCCAAACCTGCAAAGAGAACTTGATGGATGGATCCCAGTGCTTGCATGGAATCCTGCTGACTTCAGCAGGGCTGCATGTGGGCACAAGGGATTGCTTATGTCGTTCTTTTTCCAGGATAGGGACCTTACATTTCTAGTGGCAGAGACTGGTTTAACTTGGATGCTGAAAGCGCAGCCCCTAAATGCATATTTAGATGCCGTATATGAAATGAGTAAGTACACCTATATATTCCCAGTTTTCATCTAGGAATAAAGTTTGAGTGTATGTATCAGTAGTGATTTAGCAAAAATACATCATAGAGATGTTGTAATTAACTCTAAAACAAGCAGCATAAACCTAGAAAGTTAGTTATTACACTTGGGGGAGGGGAAATACAAACATGTTAATATATGAAAATGCAGTTAGAGCAACCAATTAACTCTAATTCTGCCCAGAAGTGACCTTGTGTCATAACTATATTTAAGGCATTTTATGGTTTGTAGTCCCAGATTATATTAAACTGACTGCTAAAGACATAAAATATTATATTTCCTCCTCATGATGCCACTGTAGGGCAAAGTTAATGTTCGTGTGTCTTAAGTGTGCAGTTTCATTCTTTAATATGGCTGGATTTTAATTGTAACCTTTTACTATGTATTCCTTGGGTTAAAAGGTTTGTCCTGGGGATAATTATATCCTTGCAATGTATTTTACCCTAAATTACAGAAAGAATTCTTAGCCTTAGCTCCACTTCCACAGAACTTTTTGTCAAGGATTTTTTATTGCATTTTTATATATGATTACTGAACATGAAACCCTAAGAGAATGTTACCATGTGGTTTTTCTAATGATTTGAAAATATTTGTTATTAAACTTAAATTTCATTTTAACTTTTAGGGCCAGATTCAGCAGTGCACTCTAGCTGCTTTATGCTTCTTTGGAGTGCACAGCAGCCAGAGTGCACTGGCCACTTAATATGGGTTTATGGCTGCTGCGCATTGCCAGAACAGCACAAAAACAGCTGAAGTGTACATTCCAGTTTACCACTCCTGTCTGTCCTTCACATTCATGTGTGTGCACATAGCCCATATTCCTTTTCCCTTCTGCACCCTTCCATGCTTCCCCCGTGCAACACATCTCAGATTCTTGCTGCCCTCTCTGCTGTGTTGATTGGGTGCACAGATCACTCTTGAACTTTAATCCTAAATATTTCATTTAGCTTCTTGAGTTTCATAACTGAAAGTTTATCAGAAGAGGCTAGCACATGAAAACTCATAGAGAACTGTCTGTGATGGGGGAGACAAGCTTCCACACAAGGTCGGAAGTGGTTAATGGGCTACTGAAGCTCAAATTGAGACACCTGGAGAGGAGACAGACTTCTTGGGAGGTGCTTAAAAAGGAGAGCCTGCCCCTCTCTGTTGGGGGGTGGGGTGGGGTGGGGTGGGTAGGGTAGGGTAGGTAGATAGATAGATAGATAGATAGATAGATGGTAGATGTGGAGTTCTTGCTGTGGAAGAGAAGGCTGGCTGGGGCCACTGTTGGGGGGAAAGACTGGTATCTTGCAGCTCTCCTGGAGGAAAGAGAGGAGTGCCCAGGGAGGCAATCAGTCCCCAGCACTGGAGCAGCCCCTCCCCCAGCAAGGGTCCCTCTGATCAGTGAGACACCAGAAGCAGAGTTTTAGTCATGGGTATTTTTCATAAAAGTCGTAAGCAGGTCATGGGATGTGAATTTTTATTTATTGTCTGTGACCTGTCCATGACTTTTACCAAAAATACCTGTGACTAAATCTTAGCCTTAGCCATGACCCTTCATAATAAATGTCCTGATTCTGAGATGCTATACCTGTTCAGCTACTATTAATTTCTCTGGGACCTGGGGGTGCTTAGCACCACTGAGAATGAGGACATATTTTACATATAGGTACCTGAATACATCTCTGATCTTAACTTTAAGCATTCATGTTTTAAATATTAAATATTTGGCTTGTGTAGAATGAGTTCTATTGCAGTACAAATAATGATACAGATAAATGCTCTGAAGGAGTTTATAATTATAGTAATGAATGACTATCTCTAAAACTGAATTTTTTATCTCTATGTTCAAGAAATCTGTATTCTATTATCAATCTTTTTAAACTGGCCACTCCTATACCTACATGGATATTGGATGATGGTAAATATCACACAGACAATGCAACAAGCTGGCAATGGAGAAGTACTTTGCTATTGCATTATCCTGTTTGAATTCTGTAATCTTAAAATCCAGTTTTCAATCGTGCCTAAAACTGACATCTAGATCCATACTTAGATGCCAAAAATGGATATTTTAGGCTCTTTAGTGCTGATTTGGAAACCTAAATAGTCTTCTGAAACTGATATTCAGGTGACTAAATACAGATTTATTCATCCAGTTCTAAGCATTCAATTTTGAAAATGTTCTTGTTACTGTTTGGGACCAAATTCAGCCCTGGTGTAACTCCATTGATTTAATTGGGAGTTAACACAAGATTGAAATTTGGCCCATTAAGCCTGTGTTTGCAAGGAAATGGTAGACTTGTTATACAAGTGCCTGAGTGAAACTGATTACAAGGTGATTCTGTGTATAGGCTTTTGGGGAAAACTGGAGTGAAAGAGGATGAAGATGAAATTAAACACAGGTGGTACCTGTAGAGGTGTACCTATGGGGTGTCTGGGAAGTGGGCGGGCGAAGCCCGCCCACTGCTAAAGGATCCTCCCCCAGCCTAAAGGGAGGAACCACAGGGCCACAGAACCCACTGAGTGCGGGGGACAACTAATAAAAGAACAGGGACAGGAGTGAGGTCAAAGGGTCAGAAGGAGAGAACCTAATGGGGACACCGAGCAGAGAACCCCGGACAGCGCCCACTGCTCCTCGAAGGCGTCAAGGGAACCAGTGGACGCCGCCCAGAGGAACTCCGCCCGGATGCGTGATCGGACCATGGAGCGGAAGCAAGCCCCACAGTCACCGGAGTCTCCATCGGCCAACCTCCCCTCCCTGGTCGCGTGGATGGCCTTTTTCGCCAGGGCGAGGAGGAGGTTGACCAGGAGGTCCCGGGACTTCGTGGGGCCACGGATAGGGAGTGCATACAAAAGGAGGTGAGGGGAAAAGTGTAACCAGAAACGTAAGAGGATGGCTGTGAGGAGCCGGTGTAGGGGCTGCAACCTGGCGCACTCTAAGTAAACATGCGCCAGGGTCTCCCTCACGCCGCAGAAGGGGCAGGTGTCCGGGACAGGGGTAAACCGCGCCAAGTACACGCCCGTGCTCACGGCCCCATGGAGGAGCCGCCAACTGATATCCCCAGTGGGCCTTGGGACCAGGGTGGAGTAGAGGCTGGCCCACCGGGGCTCCTCACCCTCCAGAGGTGGCAAGAGGTCCCGCCACTTCGTATTAGGGTGGGACACGAGGGTGAGGAAGTGAAGGGTGTGGAGCACGAGCGTGTAGAGCTGTTTTCTCGGCGCGGTTTGGAAACGGACCGGCTGCAGGTCGTGCAGCCGGCTTGCGGAGAAGGGACGGGGGGGGCAGGTCGGGCCAACGGGGCAGAGGCCCACCTGTAGAGGTGTAACAAGGTAGTTTGCATGCACCTTAAGGACAGTACTTCCTAATGGTCAGTTCACCTCAGCACCTGGCAGGGCTTTCTAAGGAGTTGAATATTGGGAGACTGGAAGTGATCCCAGGAGTAAGAACAGTTTGGGAGGAGCTCCTGTTACTGTTTCTTTAAGGGCTCAGGCCAGGAGCCTTGCAGGAGAGGATAGGCAAGACTCCCCTCTCACCCAGTCAATGGGGGATGAGCTGGGAGGGGATCAGTATAAATGCTGCTTCCTGCCTAATATCAGGGCAGACACCTGCAGAAGGAGGCTGTAAAGTCCTCTGAGGACTAAATGGGGCCAGCTGAGGAAGAAGCTGGATGAGACCCTACAGTGGGCTGAATTGCAGCCCAGCTCCAGGAGGAAAGCTGAGGACTCTTGGTAAGTAGAGGGATAATAATTGCTTGATTTCCCCAGTTCTAGGAGGAGAACTGTGGCTCCTGCTATAAGGAGAAAGAGACTGATGGAGAACCCTGAGGGTACTGGGAACAGAGCTTGGAGGGAAGGCTTCAGAGGAGTATTCAAAGCCAGAAGCAAATCTTGTTTCTATGGGACATCTTGTTATGGACCCTTTTGCATGAGTTTTTATAATAAACCAGCCCCAAGGAGAGGATTAGAGAGTCACATATCAACAGTCTCTGAAGGGGAGCTACTGGCTTTCTGAGGAGAGAAACTGAGACAGGGAGTACATGCAGCACCTCACTAACTCAGCAGGGGGTGCTATGGGGAGGCATGCACTGTCATACCCACTGTAACAAGTGGGTTATATAAATGGGTGTTACTATGGATATTTTAAAGCCTTGATTAATCCTTAAGTATAAAAAGTAGATTAAGTGTGTATAATCCTCTGCTGGTCATTTCAAATACTGAAATTGACTCTTTGGCATGCTAGGATGTATACTAGTGCTGCCCAAGTCGGTACATCAAGTCGTACAGCAGGTCTCATAATGGTGCTTATCACTGGCTGAGTAATAGAAATTTTTTTCCAGTATTTATGGGATTCAAAAGTAACTTTTTTTGATTTAACTGTATTTGCTGTCCTTCGTTTTTTCCAGGAAGACTAATATGCTCTGTTTTTGTTGGTGCAACTATTTGTGAGAAGTGAATTTATGGGTGTGTGTTTTGGTTTTTTTTGGAATATTTCTTAAAAGTTAACTTTAAGTTAAGGATTGGCTACCAGGCTGGAAGTGAAGAGACTTGAGTTCTAATCTTGGCTCTGCCACTGACTAATTATGCACCTGGGTTTCACATCCTTTAAAAGGGGAAAATAATCTTCTGTTTAACCCTCAAATAGCAATATATAAAATCAATGTGCTACATGTTAAATGGAGTAAAAACTAATTAACTGGTAAGTGATGAATCATTACTGGCTATTGGAGGCATTTTAGTAGGATCCTTCAGGGATCTGTTCTTGGCCCAAAGCAATTCAATATCTCTCTCAGTGACCTGGAAGAAAATTCAAAATGATGATAGCTGGTAAAATTAGCAGACCCCCAAATGATCAGAATGGTAAATGATTATATGGACAGGTCAGTATACAGACTGAACTAGATCACTGGTGAGGTGAACTCACCTGCATCTTCAGCATGTGTTTTCAGTACCAAATGCAAGGTTGTACATCAAAGAACAAAGAATGTCAGTCATACTTATAAAACTGGAATGCAGTGATACTGAAAGGACTTTAGGGTCATGGTAGATAACAAACTTGAAAATAAGTTCCCAGTGAGATGCTGTAGCTAACAAGGGGAACCTGAGCCTTGGCTGCATAAGCAGGGGAATATCAAATAGGAAGGAGATAAAATATTACCTCAGTATTTGGCATTAGTGCAAGGTTATTAGTATAATACTTTGTCCAGCTCTGGTTTTCATATACCCAAAAGTATATTGACAACTTGAATCAGTTTTTTAAATCTCATTTCTAAACCAATTCCAAGTTCTAGAAAACAAGACTTATAGTGAGAATCTTAAGAAGCTGAAACTATTTAGATCATTCAGGAAAAGATAAGATGTGACTTGATCAGTCTGCAAGTACCTGGATGGGGAAAAGAATTCAGGCTCTCTTTAATCTAGCAGAAGGAGGCATATCTTTGTATAGCTCAAATGGACATTGTAGGCTTGATGCAAAAAATGCTGAGTAAGGATTATGTGGGAAATTAAATTTAAAGGTGCTGTTATGATCTAACTTTTATTACTAGTATGGTGAGTGACAAAAAACCACTATTACCTTCTTGTTTTGGGGAATATCAAGACTTTAAGGGAAGGTAGAGGTCAGCTTAGCCTATACTCTAATCAGTATTTACATTCTTATGCTCAAATCTTGATGCCTCAAAAGAAGGCAGTAACCATTAGTAGAACTGTCTGCTTTTGGCACTGTTGGCAGGTTAGTACCAATCATAAGCCTGTTTCTGAAGTCTTTCCTTTGGTAAGAGAAAGCATGGGACAAAACCTGTTTTGACTCTGGTCTGTGCTTGCATCTCCAGCCAGCAGTCCGGGACCATTTAAAACTCTAGTCTCACCACCAGATGCTGTAGTTTAAATTTAGCACAGTATGGGCCTGGCTCTAAGAGGTGCTGAGCATGTGCAACCTCCATTAAAGTAACTGGGTGTCCATCACCTCTTGCAGGCCTCAGTTCAGGAAAGCACTTAAGAACAGATTTCATGCTTTCATAAATAGGAATAGTTTATTGAGCTAGAGCCATAGTCATGCCATATTTAAGGTATTTCTCATTGTAAACATAAGGAAGATTGATAAAGGTTCAGTAGTATCCATTTTTAATGGTACCCATTCAATAAACTATGGAATTTAAAAATGACACTTTTAATTGGAAGAGTAGAAAATACATTTAGTTGGAACTTAGTCCAAGGGCAGAGGCAATGCCTGATGGGATTGCAAAATGCCAATTAACTTTCTGCCCCCTTTGTGGATTAAAAACACAAGGTGTAGAAATCCTGGCCCAATTATTGTAGCCAATGGCAAAATTTCCTTTGACTTCAATGGGCTCAGGATTTCACTTAAGGAAGCTTACCTGCAATTTCTAATTTGATTCTGAAAAACGCTCTTCATTGCAGTTTAGTCAGGCAGCTTTTCAGTACTGAGTTCAAAGTGCAAATGTTTACCTATGTGCTGTTACAATGAGTTATAAAACAAGCTGCACTTTCAGCTACACCAAAGCTCTAAAGTAGGCTATCCTTACAGTAGAACAGAAGGCAATTTCTCTTGCCCACAGGAACCAAAGTGAAATGCTACCAGTAAAACCTTTTATTTATTGACCTTTCTTTTGTTGCTCTTATTTCAATGACTATATGCAATAGCTTAAAATACAACTTCAGCTCTTCTGACATCTGCATGGACTAAATAAATGAGTTGTTGAAGGATTTGAACAATTTTTCAGAATGTATTAAGTTTTTCATGACTTCTGCATGCACATACGCATTCACTTTGTTACACATAGGACATTCAGAGCCAACAATACCTTTGGAATTTATTAAAAGCAGGTCACAGTTTTAATGGGAAAATATTTTTATGCTACAAGTAATAATGACTCAACACAACTTGTTAGACTCAAAAGAAGATTCTTGAGATTGGTGGTGGGTTTTGCAGATCCTGATTCTTTTTCTACTGGCGGAACAAAACTTTTTGTAATGGCTGCAACACTTATTTGAGTAACAGATGAATTGGAACATTTTAACTTTCAAAATATGGAAATCATTCTGCAAAAAACTAGAAATGAGCAAGTATCATAGAATATCATGGTTGGAAGGGACCTCAGGAGGTCATCTAGTCCAAACCCCTGTTCAAAGCAGGACCAACCCCAACTAAATCAAAAACTGGCTTCCCTGACCAGGAATGAAACCCAGGCCACAGCAGTGAGTGCACCAACTCCTGACCACCACGAAGCTCATAGATACCTTGAAATTGCCCACTTCTCATAGAATCAGTGACTGCCAAGATGTTGGTAACATGAAATTATTAGCTGAACCAGTGGTGGGCTCATACCTTGTTAGTTGGGCAACTGTAGGGGTTCCTGAAGCAACCTTTTCCCCCCTTGATATCCTGTTCTAGTGCAATTGGAAACTCTTTACTGAAGCTGGTAATACAACTCTATTTGGGCCAACTGCTGTTAACCTCTTTTTGAGAACAGATCTCTCCCATACTGTTCAGCTGAGCAGAGAGATGGGTCAGTAGTAGCTACTATCCCCATTAATGTAAGAACAGAGAAACTTAATGGAAATATCATGGCTGTCGCAATATATACTCAAGTATAAATCACTGTTGATGCTACAGTTGATTCCACACCAACTTACAAAGCTTTGTAAAGAAAAGAATCTCACAGCAAAGCTAGAGTCTAAATTCTGCCAAGGGTTTTGGCTAAATACTGTCATTTATGTCATTTCTTGCAAAACTGGAGGGATTATTTGTGTAATAAACTCCACTTACCTAGCTGTTAATTGTACCAGTGCCTATGATATTTGGGTTACAATGAGGCAAACTTTGTTCAATTTTCCCTGGCTCACTTGCTCTGCTTTCTGCTACCTCTGTTACTGTATTGGTAATATGGCTGGGAGGGAGTGGTAGTGTGAAAATATGTTTAAGGTCACGTAGTTGATTTTTCTCATACCTATTAAGAATGAAGATGTGGAAATTGCGAGAGACTCAAATTGCGATTAGGGCAGACCTGCATAACATGCGGCCTGCGTGGGCTCATTGTGTTGCTCATGGAGGGTGAGTAGGCAAGTGGTGGGTGAGGGAGGGGGGGCTGAAGAGGCAGGTAATGAGGATGAGGAGGTGAGCTGGAGGGTGAGGAGGCAAGCGGGGGGGGGGGGCAGTGGCCGGGGATGAGTAGGCAAGCCAGAGGAGTAAGGGGCTGAGGAGGTAAGCAAGGAGTCAGTGGCTGACCTGATCTGGCTCCCATCCCCTTTCCAAGGGTTGCAGCTGTCTGGGAGGTGCCTGCCTTCAATGCCTTCCTCATTCATTCATCAGGGCAATTGATTACAAAGTTGGGGGAAGAGCTTATTCTACTTCTAGCAAAAAGACATTTTTTGTTTACGTTAATTATACTACCTTAGGGGCCCACTATAACATATTTCCAAGGTTCAATACCACTGTTTCGATGAGGCAGAGCTGGGGAAGGAGGGTTTGTTTCTGTGGGGCGGGCGGTGCTGGGGGGTGAGTTGTGGGGGCGGGGTTCAGCCCTCAGATGTTTTCTTTGGAGTAATATGACCCTCGCCACTTTACAAGTAGTGCAGGCCTGGATTAGGGGCTGTTACTTTATTGCATTCTGTGTCCCCTACACCTTCCCCTAACATGATTATTATGAGTCTGAAAACCCCCTTGCAATTTCTCCTTCTTTCTTTAGTATAAGTATTGCCCCTCCTCCAACCATGGCTGTTGTATACCCCATCCTGTGTCTCTCCTCTGACACATTACTTCTATGTGTGGCTTCCTATTCAAACACTCTCCTCACTTCCTGGAATCAACTGATTTTTGCCATGCCCCTCTGCACATCCATTTATGTTGCAACATTGACACAACTGTCCACAATGTTTCCTCTTGATGTTACTAGGATTGGTGTGTGGGTAAATTGAGACAGGTATGTTCCCCCGCCCTCCACATATCTAGGGCCTGAATGGACCAATGTGGTCTTGCCCAAAAGCTTTGGCACCCACTGATACATCTAAGTGCCCAATGGGGTTTTCCTCCCAACTGTCCCTTCCTCATTCAAGACACATTCTTCCTTTCAGCTTTACCCTTCCATCCTGTCATCTCACCACCTTCCCTTGGATCACTCCTAGATATCTCTGTCAACATTTGGGCCTGGCCAGGTGAGAACTCCCTGCCCCCACACCCCCAACTCCATCTTAGCCCTTCCCTCAATTTTCATTGAGATGGAAATGATATAACCTGGCACCATGGTAAGTGTGCCTGTGATCCCCTAATGTTTGCTTGATGCTGATAAGCAATAAGCAAACAACCCTCTGTACTCACAGCCATAGGAAAAAGCATGATGCAGAGAACCACATTGGGTGGCATGCTACCTGTGAAAACTGGCTGAAGAATTTAGAACTTACTATTAACCTCTTTCTAAATATTACTACAGTAGAAATAGGGCCTATAGTGGCTCTGTGGGTTAACACACTTCATTAGCAATTGGTCTGGGAAACAGTACTATCAGCTCTTGGGCTATTTGCAATAAGACCTACTCCAACTTCTCAGAGGAGCTAAGAAAAACTACAAATGCATAGTGGTTGCTATGCACGTTGGCTTTGGTTGCATCAGTAAAGGGCAGATCTGTAACCTGAAATCTAGGAGAGCTTTTTGAACAAGTAAAGATGGATCATGCTGCTCATAAAATCCCCCTTGACTACTTAACTGCTATAGCATGTAGCTTATGT
Source organism: Gopherus flavomarginatus (assembly GCF_025201925.1). Classification (NCBI taxonomy): domain Eukaryota; kingdom Metazoa; phylum Chordata; order Testudines; family Testudinidae; genus Gopherus; species Gopherus flavomarginatus. The sequence goes on along the minus strand of NC_066620.1, from coordinate 119,901,889 downwards.
CTCCATCTTCTGAGCAGATAATAAATACTGTGGTCACCGTTTGAACACTCACCACTTTCCAATAGTTACCTCACAGTGACATGTGAGATACCAGTTATATTCCATTATAAATATGGAGAAATATTGTACTATCTTGGATACCAAAGTGCAATAACGTGACACTTTAATTGGGGACCACTATATGACATCACAAATAATTGTTTACATATGATCCTCCAATTCTTCCTATTTTCCCTTTCCATCTGTGGATAGAAGTGGTTAACATATGAATTGCTGACCAACAGAGACCAAGGCAGTGTTACATTGGGGGTCTAATACTAAATGTAAATGTTTTACTCCCAGTATTTCACCTCTGCATATCAAAGTATCAGAAAATTTGGTGCAATTCAGCAAGATTCTCAATTTCCATTGAGCAGAGAGGCATGAAGTCTACTGTCTGGGAGAAGCTTGCACTTCCCCACACTACATCTGTCTCAGGCTAGTGCTACTAGCCTGTTGGGTCGTATTTTAAAAGGTATTTAGGTGTTTAAAAGATGCAGATTGGCCCCTAGTGGCACTCTTCAAAAGCATCTAGGTACCCAATTTGCCATGCAACAGACTCTGCTTCTGCAGCTGCTCCTGCCAGCTGGAATCTTTATCTTCACAGGTACCCTGGGAAGTAGAAGAATGTTGTTCTCATTTTACAGATGGGAAACTGAAGTACTTAGTTTTTCTTACCTGAGATAAAAATATGAATACAACAAATGTCTTTTGAAAAATCTATTCTTTCAAATCTGGCATCACAAAAACTAAAATGCATTAGTCATAATTGTATATTGCATCACAAAGCTACAGGGTAGAATTAAGGTTATTTAGGTGCCTTACCGTATTTACATTCAGAGAGGCCTGGTCTACACTATGCATGTAAACCGATTTTTAGCAGCGTTAAACCGATTTAACGCTGTACCCATCCACACAACGAGGTCCTTTATATCGATATAAAGGGGTCTTTAAATTGGTTTTTGTACCCCTCCCTGATGAGAGGAGTAGCGCTAAAATCGGTATTACCATATCGGATTACAGTTAGTGTGTCTGCAAATTGATGGTATTGGCCTCCGGGCAGTATCCCACAGTGCACCATTGTGACCGCTCTGGACAGCAATCTCAACTCTGATTCACTGGCCAGGTAGACAGGAAAAGCCCCACAAACTTTTGAATTTCACTTCCTGTTTGGCCAGCATGTCGCTCTGATCAGCACAGGGGACCACGCAGGGCTCATCAGCACAGGTAACAATGCAGTCTCCTGAGAATCAGAAAAGAGCTCTAGCATGGACCGCACAGGAGGTACTGGATCTGATTGCTATATGGGGAGAGGATTTTGTGCTAACAGAACTCCATTCCAAAAGACAAAATGAGAAAATATTTGAGAAAATTTCCAAGGCTATGATGGAGAAAGGCCACACCAGGGACTCAGTGCAGTGCAGAGTGAAAGTTAAGGAGCTCAGACAAGCCTACCAGAAAACCAAAGACGCAAACGGAAGGTCCGGGGCAGGACCGAAAACATGCTGCTTCTACGCTGAGCTGCATGCAATTCTAGGGGGGGTCCACCGCCACCACCACCCCACCCCTGCCCGTGGATTCCGAGGTGGGGTTGGTAATCTCAGCCAAGCCTGAGGATTCTGTAGATGAGGAAGATGAGAGGAGGAGGATGAGCTTTCAGAGAGCACACAGCACTCCGTTCTTCCCAACAGCCAGGAGCTTTTTCTCACCCAGACGGAATTACCCTCCCAGCCCTCCCAAGCCACTAGCCCAGACAATGAAGCCATGGAAGCGACCTCTGGTGAGTGCACCTTTGTAAATATAAAACATGGTTTAAAAGCAAGCATTTTTTAATGATTGGTTTGCCCTGAGGACTTGGGATGCATTCGCGGCCAGTACATTTATTGGAAAAGTTTAACATGTCTGGGGAGGGAGCGGAAATCCTCCAGGGACATCTCCATGAAGCGCTCCTGGAGGTACTCCAAAAGCCTTTGCAGAAGGTTTCTGGGCAAGGCAGCCTTATTCCATCCACCATGGTAGGACACTTTACCATGCCATGCATGTAGCAAGTAATCGGGTATCATTGCATGACAAAGCCTAGCTGCGTATGGTCCCGGTGATTGCTGGCATTCAAGAAACATCCGTTCTTTATCTCGCTGTGTTATCCTCAGCAGAGTGATATCATTCATGGTAACCTGGTTGAAATTCAGGAATTTAATTAAGGAAACAGATGGCCATTCTTACTGGGCTGTTTGCCTGTTGCTTAAAAGAAATCCTTCCTTGCATGTAGCCAAGTGGGGAGAGGGGAATAGCGCTGAGCTTTTTTGCATTTGGCTATCAGGGATCTTCCCTGCTACCAGCCACATGGTGGTGGGGGGAAGGGGGGTGATCTTCCATGATACCAGCCATGGGGTGAGGGGAGGGGTAAAGCAATCATCCCACAGAACTGGAGGCAGGGGGTGGTTTCTGCTGCTGCATGTTAACAGGAAAGAAGCAGCACTGAACGGGATTTGCTTGGTATTTGGGAAAGGAGGGCACTGTGTATATGAAGGCTGCAGAAGCCGAAAGACAATGGCTTACCATGGCCGCATGCAAGCTGAATTCTGATGCCCGGGCCTGCATCTGTGAGATCTGTAACACCAGAGTAGCAGGCACTCAATATTAAGATGCAAAATGCGACCTTGCAAAATCACATGTGCTATGTAAGGTGAATAGTGTTGTTCACTGTGAAAGAGTATAACCATAGTTCTGTACAATGTATCTTCTCTCCCTTTTTTTTCCCTCCCTCATGCAGCTGCACATTTTTCAAGCCTCCCTACTCCATCCTGAAGGATCTCTCAGATAAGGCAGAGGAAAAAGAAGACGTGAGACGAAATGTTCTCGGAAATCATGGAAGTGACCCGCAATGAAAGAGCTCTTCTGAATGAGTGGAAGGACGTGGTATCAAGTTACAGGAAAGATGCCCGTGAACGTGAGGATAGGAGGGACACTCGATAAGAGGTGGCGGCAGGAAGATCAGCGGTGGCGGGATGCAACGCTGGGGCTGCTGCGTGATCAAACTGATATCCTCCAACATCTCGTGGAGCTTCAGGAAGAGCAGCGGGGTCACAGAGTGCCGCTGCAGCCCCTGTGTAACCACCCTCGCCACTCACCATGTTCCATGTCTTCCTCACCCAGATGTGTAAGAACGCGTGGGGGAAGGCTTTGTGCACCCGCCCATTCCACCCCCATGGATAGCCCAACCAAAAGGCTGTCATTACATTGAAATGTTTTTAGTAGCCTTTTCCTTCCCTCCTATCCTCCTCCCAAACCATACCCAGGGTACCTTGTCATTTCTCTCCCTCTTTTTATAATGACTTTTTAGTAAAGAATACATGACTTTTAAAACAATAGTGACTTTATTTCCTTAAGCAAGCTGTAATCGAAGGGGGAGGGTGGGTTGCTTACAGGGAATGAGTCAATCAAGGGGAGGGGGCTCATCAAGAGGAAACAAACACAACTGTTACACCGTACCCTGGCCCGTGATGAAACTTGTTTTCAAAGCTTCTCTGATGCGCACCGCTTCCTGGTGTGCTCTTTTAATTGCCCTGGTCTCTGGCTGCGCGTAATCAGCAGCCAGGTGATTTGCCTCAGCCTCCCACCCTGCCATAAAGATCTCCCTCTTACTCTCACAGAGATTGCTGTGTGCTCCACAATAACAATGGGGACATTGGTTTGGCTGAGGTCTGATCAAGTCAGTAATGTGCGCCAGCATGCCTTTAAATGTCCAAATGCACATTCTACCACCATCCTGCACTTGCTCAGCCTGTAGTTGAACAGCTCCTGACCACTGTCCAGGCTGCCTGTGTATGGCTTCATGAGCCATGGCATCAAGGGGTAGGCTGGGTCCCGCAGGTTAACTACAGGCATTTCAACATCCCCAACTGTTATTTTCTGGTCTGGGAAATAATTCCCTTGCTGCATCTGTTTAAACAGAGTAGTGTTCCTGAAGACGCGAGCGTCATGAACCCTTCCTGGCCATCCCACGTGGATGTTGGTGAAATGTCCCTTGTGATCCACCAGTGCTTGCAGCACCATGGAAAAGTACCCCTTGCGGTTTATGTACTGGGTGCCCTGGTGCTCCAGTGCCAAGATAGGGATATGGGTTCCATGTATCGCGCCTCCCCCCCACAGTTAGGGAATCCCATTGCAGCAAAGCCATCCACTATGACCTGCACGTTTCCCAGAGTCACAACCTTTTGTAGCATCAGCCTAATGATTGCTTTGGCTACTGGCATCACAGCAGCCCCCACAGTAGATTTGCCCACTCCAAATTGATTCCTGACTGACCGGTAGCTGTCTGGCGTTGCAAGCTTCCAGAGGGCTATTGCCACTCACTTCTGAACTGTGAGGGCTGCTCTCATCTTGGTATTATGGCATTTCAGGGCAGGGAAAGCAAGTCTCACAGTTCCATGAAAGTACTCTTTCATATGCGAAAGTTGCGCAGCCACTGCGAATCGTCCCACACCCGCAAAACTATGCGGTCCCACCAGTCTGTGCTTGTTTCCCGGGCCCAAAATTGGCGTTCAATGGCTAGAACCTGCTCCATTACCAGCAGGATCTCCAAAGCGCAGGGGCCCACGGTTTGAGAGAACTCTGTGTCCATGTCCTCATCACTCTCGTTGCCACGCTGACGTAGCCGCCACCTCCTCACCTGGCTTTGCAGGTCCCGGTTCAGCATAGACTGCGTGAGGTGTTTACAACGTCCATGATTGCGGTATTGATCTCATCAGGGTCCATGCTTGCCGTGCTATGGCGTCTGCACAGTTCACCCAGTAAAAAAGGGCATGAAATGTTTGTCTGCTGCTTTCAGGGAGGGAGGAGTGAAGCTGTATGCAGAACCACCCGTGACAATGATTTTTTGCCCCATTAGGCACTGGGCTCTCAACCCAGAATTCCAAGGGGCGGGGGAGACTGCGGGAACTATGGGATAGCTACCCACAGTGCAATGTTCCAGAAATCAATGCTAGCCTCTGACCATGGACGCACACCACCGAATTAATGTGCCTGATGTGGCCACGTGCACTTGACTTTATACAATCTGTTTTACAAAACCGGTTTATGTAAAATCGGAATAATCCTGTAGTGTAGACGTACCCAGAGACAAGGTGTGTGAAGTAATATCTTTATTGGACCAACTTCTGTTGATGAGAGAGACAAGTCTTTGAGCCACACCAAGCTCTTCCCTAGGTCTGGGAAAGGTACTCAGCGTATCAGTTAAGTGTTCCAGCATATTTTTAGCTGTAACATCCGGAGTACCTTTCCTAGACCTGAAGAAGAGCTCAGTGTGGATTGAAAGTTCTTTCACTAATAGAAGTTGGTTCAATGAAGATATTACTTCACCCACCTTGTCCCTCTAATAATCTGGGACCAACATGGCTACAACTATACTGCATTTTCGTTCATAAAAAATGTTTGGATTTCTTAAATTTTAACCTTAATTTTAAATTCCTCAGGTTTTATGTATTTGTGGAATAATTGCAACATCCCTATAGTTATTTTAATCTAAATTACCGATGTATACTTCCTCCCTTAACTCCCTTGTAACATTCTGTATGTGCTCTCCTACAAAAAACTTACATTCCCAGGTGATATACTATATTAAAATGGAGTTCAGCTTGGGAGTACATATGAATAAATATAAAATATATGTACTTTTTTTTTATCATAACACTTTTAAATCCTAGTAAAGAATTGTTGCCAGAGCCTGGAGTTTGAACCTCTAGGGAGGTGTAGAGAAACTGTTGGCTTTTGATTGAGACTAAGGCTTAGTAAAAGTTAAGTCATGGAAACCCACAGAGCAACTACTGCCAAACCCACAAAAATTGGACTTTGTGCTAGATAGAGCCCATTAAAAGCAGCCTTTCGCTCTGAGTTTAGAGTACAGCAAATATTTCATTCCAAGCAAGCTCAAACTTTGCTTTGTGCACTTTGCATCTTCTAATCACTTTAAAACCACGTCAGCTAGAATATTTGTCAGTCTTCTGCATGGACTTGATTTTTTTTGTGTACTCTTTTCTACTATTGGCAAATAGGTATGTCACATACAACACATCCGTGGTCCAATTTGCAGTAAAGTACTTCCTCTACCTCAATGGGTCTCAAACTTTTTTTTTACTGGTGACTCCTTTCACATAACAAGCCCCTAAGTGCGACACTCCCCCCCCAAATTAAAAACACTTTAATATATTAAACACCATTATAAATGCTGAAGGCAAAGCAGGATTCGAGGTGGAGGTTGACAGCTTGCAACCCCCCCACCATGTAATAACCTTGTGACCCCCTGAGGGGTCCTGACCCCCAGTTTGAGAACCCCTGCTCTACCTCCATGCAAACATGCATATGCACACAGTTCAATATGAGGATCTTAGCCAACAGAAATGTCATAGAAACCAGAAGTCAGCCCCAAACAAAATGATCTTCAGTAACTTGAACAAACCTTTTTACAGGAGCCCTCTGAAGATACTCATCCATCCAGCTCTCTCCTTTTTTTCTTAATGTCTCTGTCTAATTTAATAAATGCTTTCTTGCTGGTTCTTGACATCTTCTTGAACAAGGAATGTAAACTGAAAAGGCTGTATAGATTATTCATTATGGAATCTTGTGCCAGCATTAATCTATCAGACACAGACTAGCTCAGCGGTCCAGAATCTAGTGCCACAGTCTGTACTAGGATAAATGTCTCTCTTGCTGTTTGGGAAAGGAACTTGTTATACTACACTTTGACAAATGTGAAAGTCAGAGGAAAATAGCTCAGTCCAATCAACTACTGCAACTAATAAATGTAAGACATTATCACTTTTTCATGTTGTTTAACCCCCTCCCCCTTTTTAGTGCAGGACAATCACAGACCTTAAAGAATTATTGGTATTTTTATCACAATTTCTTTCATCTAGGTAGAATATGCAGTAGCTGTTGTATAAATAACACTTGTTTGTTCACGTCACAATCTATTGTCTAAATGACTGTAAGAAACTTTACATTGTCAGTGTTTCTCTTGTGTGAGTATCTTCACTGTCTAATCCAAAGTGTTTCAAAAGGAACTGTCTTAACTTTAAACAGTGGATCTCAAACATTTTGTTAGAAAGTGTACCTCAAAATTTGTGATGTGGACTTTCCAGAGGCTTTTATAGGATTTATTTTCTCATCAAGCATGGAAGAGCCATTGTTGTAGATACTTGTGAACAGGTACACTAAAAGAAGCCTTATTAATGCTGCTTATGGATAACTGGATAGGTATTCTAAGAGGTGTCTTCAAACTCATTCCATATAGATTTGTCCTTCAAAACATTGCTTGTTGTTTTGAAAGTATATATCCATTTGCACATGCTAGCATCTTGGAGCCTTCAAATATCACTTCTTTTGCAGGAAGTGTTTCTTTAATGTGAACTCAGTATTAATGGGCCACTCTACTTGAATTGGTCCTTTACAATATATGCTAACTAGTTATGCTGAATAATCTGTTCCACCTCACATTTTGCTGTGATGCTGAGAGTTCTTTTCCCAGAAGAAGACCTCTGTGTAGCTTGAAAAGACAAGTAAAGGATAATACCTTACCTACCTGGTCTTTGTTGTGAATGTCGCTCATCAGGGTGAGACAGGAAATCCTCTACAGTAAAGGAGAAAATTTAAATGGAAGTTAGTGTGGTGTAACAGAGCGCTGGACTGGGACTCAGTAGACCTGCCTTCTATTTCTAGCTCTGCCAATGATCTGTTGGGTGACCTCAAGCAAGTCACTTTAATCTCTGTGCCTCTTCCCATCTGTAAAATGGGATTGATATTGATCTTCTTTGTAAAGACCTTTGAATTCTATTGAGGGGAAAATGCTATGTAAGAGCTGTGTGTGTGTAGAGATGCACAGCATTTGATATTTATGTAACTGAATAAATGAGAACTTTTTAAGCTCGCTCGCTCTCTCTCTTCTCCCTCCCCCTGGTATCAGTTGGGTATGGCAGCATTTCTGCTGAAAAGGAGAGCTCTGAAAAGTCGTTCATTTTCAGACCTTCACTAAACTTCCAAAATTCCGCACAAATTTGATGTCTCTCCAACTCCTCATTTCTATTGTTGAAAATTATTTATATTTGGGAGTGGAGTGTCGTGAAAGTGAGGCTAGAGAGAGTTGACATTCTTTTAGTGTATTCCATGGCATTTAAAGACCACTTTTTTTTTCTTTACCACTTTTTGGGCAATGTGCGATAAGAACTCTATATCTTATCACATCACACTGCCATGGATTCTGTATGTGCCAAGCTACAGAATCTATTTTAGGACTGTTGGCGTTTTCAGAAATGATACTGGACTATCTTTTGTTTCCCTCCATCTTTAAAACCAGATGCCTTAGCTGAGTTGAACACAACTGTACAAGGCTTGGTGGGAGCCATGAAACCCTCTAAAAAGAGTGTGTGTGTGTGTGTGTGCTATTTAAAACAACTTTAATATCTCAGGATCTTCCAGGGTTATAAACATAGTGATTCTAATGCATTGTTTCTAGTCTGCTGTGCATCTCTACACACACACAGCTCATTGTTTCTAGACGGTGCAATAATTGGACTGTGTTGATAATTTTGGCGTAGAAAAGATCAAAGTCCATGACTGAATCTGTCCTTTTTTGGACACTGGCTGAGAGGTGGGGAAGAAAGAAGATTCTTTTTCTGAGGCAGAATTTGTGTTTGTGGGTTATGTGATGTGTGGTGGAGTGGTTGTTCTTGTGGGAGGTTTTTTTTCATGATGGTTGTTTTTGAGTGGTTTAGGCCTTTGTCATGTTGGAATAAGTCTGTCATGTGACAATAGTTTAAAAAAAATCAGTTTTCTTCCAACACCATTCAAGTAATTTATATTAAGAGATAAAGGAAAACAGTAATGCTTGCTTTCTACTTCAAATTAAAGCCTCTGTGTAGAACTTTCTCTACTTCCTCTTTACTTTTACAATGTAGACACTGTCAAAAGGGAACAGGATAGGTCTTGATATTTCTGAACTCTTCTTACATTATCTGAGTACTAGACACAAGGTACGGACATTTCAAAACTGTAATGGTATTTTTAGAAGCTTGCATCACAAGCCCATATTCCGTCATCCACACACCATAACATTCTAAGTGTATGGTATATTAATTCAAGTTTTTTCTTGAAACCGTTTCTGAATTATAGTGCATATCATGAATGAGGATTTGGCAATAGATTCCATCACGTGTTAATAGCTGTTCTAAACCACTGTCTTTGAAGTAGATCTGGTTAAATTAATTGTTGTGAATCAAGTATCTAAAGAACTTAGCCTTTTCCTCTGTTTACAAAATGTTCTTGAACTGATGCTTACTTCTAAGAATGTGTTCATTTTTTGTATGCACTGAACAGTACATATGAGTGACCCCAGAGGAAGAAATTTGTACATACTTTGCCATGCATTATTTGTTGCAGGCGATTGGTCATCTATAAGTTGCATGGTATTACTTAAAAAAAAATAAAATTGTGGTTCATCAGCACTTTAAAACATAAAATTTAGTCATTGTAATACTTACAAAGGAGTAATAACCTTATAAATAATAGCAGAGGAAATTGCCTCATTCACTAATCACCACTTACTGTATTACTACTCCATCTCTATATACAGTACAAAGCATATTTAGTGAATATTAAAAGCACTCCACTGAAAAAGTGATTAGGATATAGAGTAGCATGCTATGGGGAGTAATGGAAGCTACAAGCATCAAATAACTAAAGATGGAATAGTTGATTTCTCACTGTGCTTCTGTATATAGCTATGGAAAGGTGGATTGATAAGAACCCCTAAACTTTCCATTGAAACTTCATTTCAGAAGGATCAATTCAATTTCCCATACTCATGTGCTACCAAAACTATGTGATCATTCCATATTGTAACACCCATGTATTTTGGAGGGGCTTATATCTGTTAATAGGCTACTGACATAGAACAGAGTTCCCAGCCCTGATGAAATAGGGAAATCATAAGAAGAAAGCTAATGAACACTGACAGGTCCAACTCTTACCACCTGTTGCACCAGCCAGATGTGTAGCAGTAATCAAACCTGATTCTGGAAATATGCCTTACTGTTTCTGCTCTTAGCACCATTACTGCGGTATGTTCCAGAAAACCATTGCCTATTACTGTGCTGGCTGAAACACAAAGAAAAATAGTAACATTACTGAATAGCACTAATGGCATGCTCTTAATACCTCCGCCTCCACCTGTATTGAATAAACCAATCAAAGTAATGGAGACAGAATTTCATCCCAGGTGTTTTAAAGTCCCTGGGACTTTTACCACTGACATCAATGAGGCCAGGATTTCACTGTTATCATTGTATATGAAGGGAGAATGGTCTTGTGGCTAAAGCACAGATTTGGGAGGTCTGGCTTCTGCTTACAGTTCAGCCAGAGGCTGTCTCTCATCTTTGGCTGGACGTTTAGGCCAAGACTGTCAAACTTGTATCCCTAAATCTAACCTACTGGGAACTTGACTGGAAGCAGCATGTAATCTAAATATGGATTTACAAGTCTAACTTTAGGAACCCGGGTTTGAAAGTGTTTTTCTGTAAAATAAACAGCTGCAACTATTAGTACTCCATGGTAGACAACTCTAAACATATCTTGTCTGACTCAAGAAGAGTGTCATGAGGCCAAATAACTGAATGAAGAAAATTGGTGTAGAGTCCTCTCCTATAAATAAGTGGACTTCATCAGTTGTGACTAGTTTGAGATGGAGGCTTTAAAGTAGCTATTAATCATTTTCTAGGTGTTGACCAGAAGTACTGTGTACTAAGGGATCAAGACTGGATTGTCTTCCAGCCTGAAGACAAGCATTTTGATACAATAGATTGAATATTACAGATTCTTCTGCAAGATGAATCAAAGCAGCTTCTGAAAATAAACACACACACGCACAAAGGTCTTCATTGCTACAACTGCTTACCTCTTGGCATTGCATCTGCTTTTGCTATATATCAAAGGTCAATGGAAGAAATTCTACATGGCCTGACAGAGAAATAATGCTACCTGGATGACCTCTGAGTTCCTGGAACAAATGACCAAGAGTTTTTAAGGCACTTGGAAACGTTTGCTAAAAGATGACAGCTTGCATGTCTTGAAAGATCACATTTAGTTTTCTGGACATCTATGAAATACTTGGGACATTGTTATGATGACTACATATATTGGACCAGATTTTCAGCTCTGGCTCAGGAGTGCTGAGGAGGGATTGCAAATGTAACCTTTTCCATACCTTTTGTTCAGTGGCTCTTGCGTTTGGGCTGTTCTTTGCCTCCATATTGGAACAGATAAAATAAAAGGTGCTGTACTGTTGTGCCAATTGCTATGGTAAGTTGCTCAAATACAGGGCTACAGCTCCTTCCCAAGGACGTACTCTTATCCCAGGGTACTTTAAGAGAGTGGCGGAAATAGCTTTTAAAGAGTCTCTTATGCCACACCAGTATTCCTCTATTAAGGAAAGAGCTTCCAGGGGTCAGACCCCTAAAGTTTGAGGCACAAAGTAGACACAGTATGACCCCATATTGAGGGCCCCAATATACAGATTGTTAATGCAGCAAGCCCACAAAATGTGACTTTGCTTCATTCATTCAGCTACTCAATGTTAATGGAAGGTTTGCAAGCATCTGTTTAGGAGCAACCAAAAAGAGAGTTGGATGGTAAAAATGGTACCTTCAAGAACACACATGTAACCCTTCTGCCAGCTGGAGCCAGCAACAAACAGAATTGAGTTCAATATCTAGGGGCCCTGCTGGCCACTCACTGTGCCTCTCCACTTCATAGACTCATAGACTCTAGGACTGGAAGGGACCTCGAGAGGTCATCGATTCCAGTCCCCTGCCCTCACGGCAGGACCAAATACTGTCTAGACCATCCCTAAAAGACATTTATCTAACCTACTCTTAAATATCTCCAGAGATGGAGATTCCACAACTTCCCTAGGCAATCTATTCCAGTGTTTAACTACCCTGACAGTTAGGAACTTTTTCCTAACGTCCAACCTAAATCTCCCTTGCTGCAGTTTAAGCCCATTGCTTCTTGTTCTATCATTGGAGGCTAAGGTGAACAAGTTTTCTTCCTCCTCCTGATGACACCCTTTTAGATACCTGAAAACTGCTATCAGGTCCCCTCTCAGTCTTCTCTTTTCCAAACTAAACAAACCCAATTCCTTCAGCCTTCCTTCATAGGTCACGTTCTCAAGACCTTTAATCATTCTTGTTGCTCTTCTCTGGACCCTCTCCAATTTCTCCACATCTTTCTTGAAATGTGGTGCCCAGAACTGGACACAATACTCCAGTTGAGGCCTAACCAGCGCAGAGTAAAGCGGAAGAATGACTTCTCGTGTCTGTTTACAACATACCTGTTAATGCATCCCAGAATCACGTTTGCTTTTTTTGCAACAGTATCACACTGTTGACTCATATTAAGCTCGTGGTCCACTATGACCCCTAGATCTCTTTCTACCATACTCCTTCCTAGACAGTCTCTTCCCATTCTGTATGTGTGAAACTGATTGTTCCTTCCTAAGTGGAGCACTTTGCATTTATCTTTATTGAACTTCATCCTGTTTACCTCAGATCATTTCTCCAATTTGTCCAGATCATTTTGAATTTTGACCCTGTCCTCCAAAGCAGTTGCAATCCCTCCTAGTTTGGTATCGTCCGCAAACTTAATAAGCGTACTTTCTATGCCAACATCTAAATCGTTGATGAAGATATTGAACAGAACCGGTCCCAAAAGAGACCCCTGCGGAACCCCACTTGTTATACCTTTCCAGCAGGATTGGGAGCCATTAATAACTACTCTCTGAGTACGGTTATCCAGCCAGTTATGCACCCACCTTATAGTAGCCCCATCTAAATTGTACTTTCCTAGTTTATCTATAAGAATATCATGCGAGACCGTACCAAATGCCTTACTAAAGTCTAGGTATATCACATCCACCGCTTCTCCCTTATCCACAAGGATAACAAGCCATTTATTTGCCAGCCCACTGTCAGTCACCTTCTGCTGCCACTTGCCTCTGCTGTGACCTCTGCGCATTAGTCTCTTAGGGTATGGCTACACTTGAAATTTCAAAGTGCTGCAGCGGGAGCGCTTTGAAGTGTGAGTGTGGTTGGAGCGCCAGCGCTGGGAGAGAGCTCGCCCAGCGCTGCACATACTCCACATCTTGATGGGGTTTAGCTTGCAGCGCTGGGAGCCGCGCTGCGGCACTGATTGCACTGAGGCTTTACAGCGCTGTATCTTGCAGCGCTCAGGGGTGTGTTTTTTCACACCCCTGAGCGCGAAAAGTTGCAGCGCTGTAAAGTGCCAGTGTAGCCAAGGCCTTAGTAATTTTCAGCTCTTTGCAGGCAGGGCAGAAAAACAGCCCCATCTCAAGTGATTTCAGCTCTGATTGAGCATTTAAAATAACAAAGAGGTTCTAAATGAAGCCTATTTAGATCTTTGAACTGTGTGTGCGTGGTGGGAGTTAAACTAGTCCTGGGAGGATCCTTGGAGGATTCACACCACCTGGCTGGGACACCTGTCCTCCACCTCTCATACTTTCACAGGGCTCTGACATTTGAGCACCTGGCTTAACAAGCACTTTCCACTGAGGGTGATCTCCCTCATTTGGGACAGGTCAAGCACAGCCCTCCCTCCCTGCACCCACACAACAATGCCAACATCATCAACTGTACCCAACCATCCCTGCACTCAGCACCAAAGTGCCTGGTGTTTGGGTTACAAGTCAAAGTTGATTAATTTGAGTAGCCCCACTCTCTCTCTGCTAGATATCTAAGCAGAGTAGGTGTGTTCATGTAAATCAGTTTGCTCCGGAAGTCTCTTTTGCCTTGTCCTAGCTAGCTGTCAGGGAATAATTCATTCAAACCCTGCTTGCACATAATATATACTTGTTCAAAGGAAAAAATAATCATAATGTACCAAACATATTGCTGTGAAGTAATCTTGTAGTGCAACCCAACATAATTTAGGAGTTGTGATAATTTATGTGATGCTTGCGAGGGTGGGAGGAGAGAGAGAGACCAGCCACATTTGCCTCACAAACATTAAAGATGCACGGAACTCTGGTCTCCTCAAACTGCTCAGGACACTTTTTAGAGTGGGGGGAAAAATTCCATCATGACACATGATCACAAAATACTCTAATTTACAAAACTGAGGCAGGAGGAGACCTGAGAACAATTTTCCTTATGGCACTTCTCTTTTATAGAAAACTTTCTTTTGGGAAGAGGCTACACTAGAGCAATCAGGAACCTGCTAGAACCAATTAAGACAGGCAGGATAATTAAGACACCTGGAGCCAATCAAGAAACTGCTAGAATCAATTAGGATAGGCCAGCTAATCAGGGCACCTCAGTTTAAAAAGGACCTCACTTCAGTTTGTGGCATGTATGCAAGCAGCTGGGAGCCAGAGGAGCTGAGAGTGAGAAGACATAGTGCTGGAAGACTGAGGAGTACAAGCATTATTAGGCACTAGGAGAAAGGTCCTGTGGTGAGGATAAAGAAGGTGTTGGGAGGATGCCATGGGGAAGTAGCCCAGGGAGTTGTAGCTGTCATGCAGCTGTACCAAGAGGCACTCTAGAGGGCTGTAGTCCACAGGGCCCTGGGCTGGAACATGGAGTAGAGGGTGGGTCTGGGTTTCCCCCCACCAAACCTCCCAACTCCTGATCAGACACAGGAGGAATTGACCTGGACTGTGGTTTCTACCAGAGGGGAAGGTCTCTGGGCTGTTTCCCCACCCACATGATGAATCTGTGAGGCAAGCAAATCTGCCAATAAATGCAGGACCCACCAAGGTAGAGGAACTTTGTCACAGCACCTAAGTGGGCAAATTTCTGTAAGTGCTGAATACCCAGCAGCTCCCATTGTCCTTACTAGGGCACTTCTGAAAATCAAGTAGATACTTAAATATGGATTTAAGTGCCTAACTTCAGGTACTCATTTTTGAGAACTTAGGTTCTCTAAATAAAAATGAAGCCCTTTGTTGCATTCTCATGAGTAAATATCCACCTGCTGTGAAATTGTTGTTGCAAA
Organism: Gopherus flavomarginatus; assembly: GCF_025201925.1. Classification (NCBI taxonomy): domain Eukaryota; kingdom Metazoa; phylum Chordata; order Testudines; family Testudinidae; genus Gopherus; species Gopherus flavomarginatus. The sequence goes on along the minus strand of NC_066620.1, from coordinate 119,886,793 downwards.
ATTATTGTAAATAAACTACTTGTACAAAAACTAACCACAGACACATACAGCTATAGCAAAACACAATTGAAACTGACTTTTTTAAAAATTGTGATAGCCAAATTCTTGAATGTGCCATGATCTCTATTACTATGCCACATTTGTTACTCCTGATTGTGTTCTGCACATAAAAATTCTGTGCATGGTATTTTAAATTTCTGCACATCACATTTGTCAAATAAATGTGGAGGCTGCAGCATGGCACTGGGGAGCACAGGCCACTGGCTGCACAAAGTGGAAGATCACTGTGCAGGTTGCCCATGGGATACGGACTCAGTGATGAGACTGCATCTAACCCTGACACAGCGCAAGGACCAGGCCTGCCCCAGAAACCTCTCTGGGCCCTGCCTCTCCATGCCTGGTGCAACAGATATGGGCATGCAGGCTGAGCAACGCAGGAACTAATTGTGGAGGGGCTTAGCATGGGGGGATCCAGGTGTGGAATGAGAGGTACTTTGTGGAGCAATCTGTGTGCAGACAGCTCAATGGGGGACCAGTTGTGGTGGTGGTGGGGATCTGGATGCACAGAGGCTTGTTGGGGTGGTTCTTGATGCAACAGGAATAGGACTCTGCACTGGGGCCCAGGTGAAAGTGGTTGGAGCTCCCCAGGGGTAAGTCTGGGTGTAGGGGGATAGAGCTAAGCAGGGGAGTCTAGGTGTGGGGAGGTCCAGATGCTGGGGCGGGGGAGGTGGGGCTCAGCAGGAAGATCTGGGTGTGAGGGGGTCTGGATGCATTGAGGTTGGGCAGCTGGGGGAGCAGCTCCCTGGTCCATGATCTCTCCCCTTGCAACTGAGGAGTAATGGGCACAGGAAGTAGAGGGGTGGGGAGGAGTATGCAGAGCTTCCTACAGCTGAGGGAGAAATCTGGGGGCGGATCTGACACAGCCCCGGATGCTGTGCAGGGGAAGAGGAAGTTCAGTCCTCCCCACCCAGCCAAGAATAGCAGCTGAGTCTGGTGCAGGGTAGAAGCCACCAGCCGGGTCTTCCCCCATCCCACCCTCTGCCCCACAGGACTTACCTCTCTGCCAGCTGCCCTGGGCACCCAAAACACGCTGCTGGAGAAAGTCATAGGACGGCTCTTGTGGCTCCCCTTTGTTTCCCTGTCAGTCATTTTTCTGAAGGGAAGCAAAGAAATCTGCAGGGATGTAAATTCTGTACATGTGCAGAATTCCCCCAGGAGTAAAAATTTACTGTTGTACAACTAAGATTCCTGAAAACTCTCACTGATGGACTTAGTGAACTTGCTGATTTTTTTCTTTCCTTCAAATGTATCCAAGTCCCAATTTGTATAAGACTGCTTGTTTTCATGTTCCCCCCCCCCCCCCCCCGGACATGGAAGACCTAGGTTAATTTCCTTCCTCTGACTGATGTGGAGAAGGGATTTGATCTTTGAGTCTCCCACCTCTCAGGAGAGTGCCCTAACCTCTGGTACAAGTCTCTCTCAATCATTCTTGCTGATGTTGTTCCACTGTGTACAAAATAATTAGTCATTAGAGTGAGGACTTGAACTTGGTTTCCCATCTCCCAGGTGAGTGCCAGAAGCACCAGGCTATAGAATCATTCTCCCTCTTGCTCATTGGTGCATTGACTATTCAAACATTTATTTCTTTACTGCTAGTGAACTGAAAAATCAAGTATGCGCCCAGCTCTGTGTATTAACAAGGCCCCATGTACAAAGCTGCTAATTGTAAATGTAGAAAGAATTAAATGTAGCAAATTGTTGTCCCCTCCTCTGAGTTCTGTGGCAAATCTGGGATTGCTTACTGGCTACAAAATCATTCAGTAGCCTTTAATTTTACCATAATAACTCCTGAATACCACACCAATGTACTATCACTAATGCATATAGTTTCTTTGCGCTCTGTCAATGGAATGCTGTTCACAAAGGTTCCAAGCTCCACAAAGGGAGGCTTTTTTTGGCTCTGGTTAGGTGGGAGGCATTTGCTTGAGCAACAGCCTGAAGCAGAGGGTTTGTGTGTGAAGCACTGTTTTAGGTGGGAATAAGGGTTAGGTTGGGGTTTGACCCAAAGCCCACTGAAGTCAGTGGAAAAACTCCATAGGCTTTAGATCAGGTCCTCTAAATATTGCAGTGATAAATCCCTTAATAAACAGCGGATTCAGCTGCTAAGCAATGCAGAAGTGGAGGCTTCTGTGTTAAGGAGCTCCATATGGCAGGTGTTTTCCTGCTGTAATCACAGCGCCGACATGGCTTAGACACTGCACAGAAATGGAAAGTGACTGCCATGCTGATCTGCTAAGCTCTGCTCCTGCATGGCTTAGGGGAGCTAAAGAATAGCTGCTGCTTCCTCCTGCAAGTGCCCACATTAGTATGCTTTAACTCTGTCTGCCCCCAGCTCGGAGATGTTTCACTGCACCCTGCTCTTCTCTTTTTAAGGGCTACGGAGCACATGTGGGGAAACATTTAATTTCCTCTTCAAGGGAAATAGGAAAAAAAGAGAGATGGTGGGAAATCAAGTTGAGGAGCTAGAAGATAATGGAACAATCATCATCGCTGGGGTTTATGTGAAACAGAGAAGCTTATGTAGTATTGCAGCAAAAGTCAATTATGTGATCACTTCCTTGGGCCCTGGCTACATGGCCCCTTCCTTTTGAGGACCACTGGGTAAAACATTTTTGGTTTCCCCCCCCCCCCCCATCTTAGCTGGTCCACACCCCCCTGTGAACCATGGCTGGGGCCTGCAGTGGGGGCTAGGAGGCGGGGCCTGTGTTTGGGGCCAGGAACCACAAGCCAGGAGGTGGGGGTTGGGGCAGGGAGCCATGGGCCAGGAGGTGGGGCCTGTGGTTGAGGACAGGGGCTGAGAGCAGGGCTGTAGGCACAGTGGGGCTGGATGGCACTCCTTCTCTGCCCCCTGTGGAGGCTAGCCTATGCTTCCTGTACACCCCCTCCCGACCATTCCTTGACGTGCCCCACAGTTTGGGGACCACTGCTTTAGCAGGTTAAATTGTCCTGGATTCTGAAGAATGCCTTGTGGCGAATTCCTCTTGAACTCCTCTGCTTCTGTTGCTTCCTTCTCCCTCCTGGAATATGCTACTTACATAGTGGATTGCCAGGAAATATTCTTGCTGTTGGAGAGTTAATTAGCTTGAAGTATTTAAAGGATATGAATGCAAATATATAGCATGATGGGAAGAAAGGAAGTGATAACAGTCTGAAGCAGCGTTTTCTGCATCATGATTGGCAGAGTCAATAGTCACATCTGGTAAGTGACTTGAGGGCAAGGTCTGCACACACATGCTGTAAAATTGTAACTGTGGTCTGTAGAGAGGATAAGGGCGCCTTAGATTTGACATTATATTTACCAGGCTCATGCTCTTCTAGCTGGAGAGGCCCTTCACCCTGTACTGTAAACAAAAAGAAATCGGAGGCTCTCTCATGCGGGGCTGTTGGCAGATCACCCTGAACTTGTTTCAGCCAGAGCACACTGCGGCGTCATGGTCAGTGAAAGTCTCTGAGCTTCAAAGGTGAGTCCTGTGCTCAAAGAGACATTTCGATGACCCAGGACTTCTGGCAGATTTTGTTTCAGACACTGGAAGATTCTTAAAGGCATTTCAGCTGCATTAAAACTTGAGCAAACGGCAGTGGATCTAGTAGACAAAACTTAGAATATAGCACCAGCAATACAGCTAGAGTCTGCATCTTCATTTCGCTAGAACAGATGTTATCTGCAAGCAATTAACATACTTGTCATCACCAGTGAAATAGATACAGAATCTTCCAGTTTTTTATCCACACTAAAGAAAAGTGTTTGTGCACAAAGCAAAATTTCCACATTAGTATTAAAATAACATTCAGTGAGGCAAGCGGCATGTGTCACTACTTCCGTTTCTTCCACTTATATATATATTTTTTAAGGGCAATACTGCAACACTTAGATCTGTGCTGAAGAATAAATTTCAGCACCAACATATGTGTCTCTTTCAACAACTGATTACTTGAAGGCTGTATTTTTCTACTTCCTTACTGTGGCTTTCTAATGTTGCTGGCTGTTTAAATGCCTACCAGTAGCAGAGCCTGAATTGCCTCTCTCCAGTTTCACTTCAGTGTAACCCCATTGAACTCAACAGAGCTATTGCTGATTTTCAGTGGGATGTGAGGAATCCAGCCGCAAAGTCACACTTCACTGACTTTTTTTGGCTTTAAAAATTTGACTCTAATTTGCAGCAGTTACAGCTCTAACAATTAGTGAATACCTAGTGAAATGACTGTGTTAAAGGCTGTTTTAAATCCCATAATGACTCCTCAAATTGGTTTAGATTAAAACCGATTTAGCTTACTGGAATTCCCAGTAAGTCCAAACATCACTATATGCGCTTTAAGTGCCTCGTCTGTCACAAACAGGACTTGGACCACTAGACTGATTTCACATGTGCCAAACGTATATCAGAGTTAAACTTTTTCAGTCACTCTTACTGTTAACTTGAGCTATACATGAATCCTCAAAAGGCTCTGTGCTTCATTGGTATACGTAGCCTTTTGATATTTTCAATTCTCAGCAGTCTAGTTCCCTATGATTACTTTAAACTATTTAGGTACTTGCAACGCATAATTATATATTTTTCTGTATTCAACAATACAACTGCAAAAATGATACATGGAGCATATTAGTAATGATGATCTTATTGGTGATTATTTTCCTGTTTAAGGGTTAACTCCCCATCTCATTTTGAGGTAGTAATACATTTATAAATACAGAAATTCATTGGAGGAACCAGTTTGCTTTCTTTTTAGTCAAGACTCTGAGAAATAAACCTTAATGTTTTTTCCAAACTCTTGCCTAACATCAATTTCATAAATAACATTTTCTAAAATCTCTGACAATATTAGGATCTGGATTGTTACTTTTCTTCTGTGTATTGTCACTGTGCTAATTTGATTGACCTTTTTGGTGTGGTGGTTGGTGTTTGTGTTGCGCTTTTTTTGTTTTGTTTTTGAATGGTCTTGCTGTTTTGATGCATGGGACTGGGAGTTGGAAGATCTAGCTTCAGTTTCTGTCTCTGCCACAGATATCTGTGTGACCGTGGCTGAGTCACTCATCTCTGAGCTCATCTATAAAATGAGAGTAGCATTTCCTTCTTCCCATCATTTGTCCTGTCTTGGGTGGAGTCTCTAGTTTTTACTGTAAACAAATAACTCGTGCTGTAAGGCAGGAAACTTTGAATTGTTTCCTTGTTTCTTTAAAGGGGTTATTTTACGACTGGCCTGTACCCTGATCTAGACTCTGTGCAATATACTCTAGAATCAGATAACTACATTCACACAAGCAACTAACACTAACATTTCAGAAGCCCTATAGCAAGCCTCAAGCTATTGTTCAAGAGTGGAGGGAAGAGGAGTGGATTTGAAGTTTATTCAGTTCTGGTTTCACTCCAATCAAACCATCCTGGCAGTATCCTTAAAAACATGAAGTGTGGCAGCATCCTTGTTGATTAGTGACAAGAGTAGAAAGGAAAGTGGCTGAAATGCAAAAGTCAGTCTCCAAATCTGGAATGAGCAATGTGCATTTAACTCTCTCAGGCATAACAACATCTTGAAACAGCCTAGGACAGCGAAGTTTCCTTTTAAACAGAGCTTTTCAGCCTGCTACCAACCCACAAGTCCTTGGATATTTCTGTGAACTGAAATTTAGGTATTGTTCTCTAATGAAAATCATATTGGAACTGTTCTGTATTACACAGTGCAACTGGAATACGATTCTTCGCTTTTCTTTCCTTCGTCTTCTCCCTCCTCAAAGCCCGTTTATTTACATTCCAGTCAATCTGATGGTTGTTTCAGTGGAACCCATTTAAAATGAATCACTTGCACATCACACGGAATGTCTGAGAGAATTAAGTTGTATTTCAAACTATGATAGTCTACAGGATAGTCTGGCAGGAAAAACAGTTAGCACAAGAGGCGTTATGTACTTTGACTGGGGGTGGATAAGATGGAATAATTCTAAAATTTTACGTGCAATTGGTGTTTTCTCATTGAATGTTAGTCATACCTTATACATAACAATACCTATTAAAGCCTGTACACTTTATTTTACCTTAATAGTGGTGGATGGGTGTGTGTGTGTGAGAGAGAGAGAGAGAGAGTGTGTGTGTGTGTGTTTGTTTTCATGTCATAATTATCTTAGTGAAATGCTCTGTGGGATCCTTGCAGTGTGTCGGCGGCCAATATCACCCATGTTTGGGACCAATTCAAACCCACTGAAGTCAATGGAAAGACTTCCACGGACACCAGTGGGCTTTGAATCAAGCCCCTAATATGTTAGAAGTATGCAACCTTTTTGTGCTCCATTATTCTAGTAGTAGCTGTTGCATAATATCAAAGAATGGAATTGTCCTTCTGATTCACCATTAATGGTGATCTTAAATTAAGATGCTAACTGATATGAGATACTACCTTAGACTTTAAAGCTTTCTTCAATTTGTTTAGTGCTTGTGGAATGTGCTAAATAGATAACCCTAGTGACTGTAGTTATCTGTGTACCTTCAGAACAACAGATACACCCTTACATAAACAGCAACAGTTGCTCCACATAGCCCTTCCAAGTTAGATTTGCAGTATACAGAAAGTGTATGGAAGCAGTCAGAGGGTCCCCTCACCTTTCACATACCAATGCAGGGCTCCGTAAAGCAGACAGTTGTCTTCTGCAGGTAGAACTAGGTGTCGAGTTGAGTGATAAGAAGTTTATAAATAACTCCTTTTAAAAGCAGCAAAGAATCCTGTGGCACCTTATAGACTAACAGACGTTTTAGAGCATGAGCTTTCGTGGGCGAATACCTACTTTGTCAGATTCATGTGGTGGAAATTTCCAGGGGCAGGTATATATATATGCAGGCAAGCTAGAGATAATGAGGTAGTTCAATCAGGGAAGATGAGGCCCTGTTCTAGCAGTTGAGGTGTGAAAACCAAGGGAGGAGAAACTAGTTTTGTAATTGGCAAGCCATTCACAGTCTTTGTTTAATCCTGGGCTGATGGTGTCAAATTTGCAGATGAACTGAAGCTCAGCAGTTTCTCTTTGAAGTCTGGTCCTGAAGTTTTTTAGCTGCAGGATGGCCACCTTAAGGTCTGCTATAGTGTGGCCAGGGAGGTTGAAGTGTTCTCCTACAGGTTTTTGTATATTGCCATTCCTAATATCTGATTTGTGTCCATTTATCCTTTTCCGTAGAGACTGTCCAGTTTGGCTGATGTACATAGCAGAGGGGCATTGCTGGCATATGATGGCGTATATTACATTGGTGGAGGTGCAGGTGAATGAACCAGTGATGGTGTGGCTGATCTGGTTAGGTCCTGTGATGGTGTCGCTGGTGTAGATATGTGGGCAGAGTTGGCATCGAGGTTTGTTGCATGGATTGGTTCCTGAGCTAGAGTTACTATGGTGCGGTGTGCAGTCACTGGTGAGAATATGTTTCAGGTTGGTAGGTTGTAATATACGCCATCATATGCCAGCAATGCCCCTCCGCTATGTACATTAGCCAAACTGGACAGTCTCTACGGAAAAGGACGGACACAAATCAGATATTAGGAATGGCAATATACAAAAACCTGTAGGAGAACACTTCAACCTCCCTGGCCACACTATAGCAGACCTTAAGGTGGCCATCCTGCAGCTAAAAAACTTCAGGACCAGACTTCAAAGAGAAACTGCTGAGCTTCAGTTCATCTGCAAATTTGACACCATCAGCTCAGGATTAAACAAAGACTGTGAATGGCTTGCCAATTACAAAACCAGTTTCTCCTCCCTTGGTTTTCACACCTCAACTGCTAGAACAGGGCCTCATCCTCCCTGATTGAACTACCTCATTATCTCTAGCTTGCCTGCATATATATACCTGCCCCTGGAAATTTCCACCACATGAATCTGACAAAGTGGGTATTCGCCCACAAAAGCTCATGCTCTAAAATGTCTGTTAGTCTATAAGGTGCCACAGGATTCTTTGCTGCTTTTACAGATCCAGACTAACACGGCTACCCCTCTGATACTTAACTCCTTTTAAGACACCCGCTCCTTGCATTAATGTGGAGAGCAACACACAGAGCACCTGTCTATGGATAAGGGTAGTTCAGTTTGTGTCCTTTCAATCTTTGGCCTCTCTGCTGAGACTGTCATCAAGGGTACCTATTAATTGCAGTAATGTGTGCTTCGTAATGTGGAAACATGTCCGGTGGGAAATAACTAGATCAAATCCATATCATATCAGCTGCTAAACAGTGATCAGTCTATATTCATTCTTGGTGTTAACATGGACTGAGCCAATGACCTAGAGATGGAAAACTTTCTACCATTACCAAACTCCTGAACTTCCCAGCATATGATTTTTTTTAAATATTAACTTTAAAATCAGTGTGGTTGTATCCATGTCAGTCCCAGGATATTAGAGAGCAAGGTTGGTGAATATATTTTATTGGACCAACTTCTGTTGGTGAGAGAGCTCCGTGTGGCTCAAATGCTTGTTTCTCTCACCACAAGAAGTTGGTTCAATAAAAGTTAGTACCTCACCTGCCTTGTGTCTCTCAACTTTAAAATCAGTCACAAATGCATGCATGATCCTGGAAAGAAAGGTGGCAGAATGAATGCAACTAAAGCTCAGGCCTAGTCTAAAATAGAAAAGATTTGCTGGTATAGCTACCAGGAAACTCTGTTGTGGAGATGCAGCTTATATGTGGGGAAAAAAAGTTTTTGCCAGTATAACTTATACCAGCAAAAGCCGCTCCTTGCTGATTTAACTGTGCCTACTCTAAGGGGAAATCTACACATTCTGGAGAATCAACGCTGTGGCTATAGATGCACCAGGGGTCAATTCAGCGGGTCTAGTGAACACCCGCTAACTTGACCGCAGACTGCTCTCCTGTCGACTCCAGTACTCCACCAGAATGAGAAGCATAAGGTTTTTATGCTTGACCCTAACATAAAGATCTCTTTAACATTCTTTAATTGAGTTAAACCACAGTTTAATGGTTCCAGCTATTCTGGTTTCTAGATAAGTTTTTAGTTAGACCTCAAGGCTTGATCTACAATACAGAGTGTAGTGTGGTGTGGTCCAGATCAAGCCTTAGGCTCTATCTAAACTGAAGGCTTGATCTGGACCACACCACACTACACTCTGTATTGTAGATCAAGCCTTGAGGTCTAACTAAACTGATCTAGAAACCAGAATAAATATAGGTTGATGTAAGCTACCCTAACTCTGTAAGTGTCTACACTACAACATCAACCTAATAACTCCACCTCTGAGAGAGGCATAGTGCTTAGGTCAATGTAGTTAGAGTGACAATGTCTGTGTAGACACTGCATTACTTACATCTGTATTGGCTGTTAACCCTGCTGGTGGGGGCTGCTGGCTATGAGTCCTGTGCCCTACAGGCCCATGACTTGGATTGTCAGTCCCCGGTGGGGAGGATCGAGCTATCAGTGTCCCACAATGCCCCACATAGTTAAGTCAGTTAAAGTCCTCCTGGTGAGGATGTGCACCACTGTCAGTGGGGGCATAGTGTGGATGTGAACCTAACTTAGGTCAATTTTATTTTATAGTGTAGACAAGGCTTAACTCAGAATAAATGTATTATAGCCTAGGTAGGTATTATCTTCTAACCATTTGACCTCATCCAAATTGATTGACTAAACTATGGGCTTGTCTACACAGGGAGTTTAAATTGGATTAAATTGAGTTAATTCAGTTTGAGAGCACTTCCATACACCATAACACAATTTTGTTATAGTGCACTAACTCAGCATTTATCATGAGCTCTGGAATCCTCTTTCACATCAAATTTGAATCACTTTGAATTGAGTTAGTGTGGTCTGTTGTTCACATGCATGCACGCTACTTTGGCAGCCCAACTACTATCCCTCACTGCTTTGTGGGCATTTGTTAGATCTGTTTACTTGTGAGCCCTCCCTTGCTCTGGTGTTAAATCAACTGGATGTCCCCTTCCCCATTTAAAAACGGTGTGGGGCCAGAATTTGCCCATTTGCTCCTGGACTCCAATATATCAGAATTGCTGTGCTATTGCTACAGAAGCCTTACAACATGCCTCGAGCAGCCACCAGGAGCTGTGCTGAGACCCAGGATCTCATTGCCATCTGGGGAGAAGCATTGGTGCAGGAAGGTCTTGTGTGGCCAGACCCCAGAATTAAGACTTTTGTGGACATTGCTAATCAGAGGGGCCACAACAGGGAAGCCCATCAGGACAGGACCCCAAAGAGCTCAGGAGAATGTATATTAAAACAGAGGATGCCAAGAAAGTCTGGTAATGGGAATGTGACCTGCCCACTTCTTGAGGTGATGGACAGGATTTTAATCAATTACAGGACTACTAAACCCAAGAAGGTGGTGGATCCTGCTGCTTGGTCTGTTGCTCACCTGAGGACAAGCACCAAGAGTCCTTGGAGGGTAAACATGAAGAGGCCAGTGAAGATCTGTGTCTGGAAAACCAAAATCTCTTTGGGACTCATAACCCTGAAGACAACTGTGTGGAAAGGGCAAGTCCTAGCCAGAAACTCCAGTTTGTATTGAGGCAGATCCTACTGAGTGAACCTCAGCATGTATGTATCAGTTAAATAATTATAACTTTTAGCATGCTATACTGCCATGCTAGCTTCTGTTCCTGGTGCCTCAAAGCTGCAGCCATTTTTTGGTGATGAGAGTAAGGAACCTTTCTGAATCACCAGCCAAAGCGTCCCTGAGCCCGTGATGTCCATTCACCTGCACCCTCCCCCATACATGGCTTTTAAAATGGCAGCTACACCTCTGGCTGGCCAATTGGCCTGTGTGTCATACTAAAGCCCTGACCAGGGCCTGTTTTGAAGCCCATGCCATGGAGGACACATGGCAGTCTACTTATTTTCCTTTCCCTTCCACATATCAGTTCTGCCCATCAATCTCCTAGGCATTTATAACCTGCTGCAAAGGCACCTTTTCCATAGCATCACACACTTGTATGACAATGGCCCCAACAGTCAATTTCCCTACACCGAATTGATTGGCTACAGACCAGTAGCATTCAGGGTGGCTGGCTTCCAGATGGCAATGGTGACCTTGCTTTTGAACATATGTGGTGCTCTGTAGGTATATGCTGCAGCTCTGGGGCTCACTCAACACAGAGGTCTGAAAAGGTTGCCTTCACTATCCTGAAATTCTGTTGCCACTGCTGGTCATTCGAGGTCTGCAGAACAGTGTCGATTAGTGGGAAATGATTGGTTTCCCAAGCCCAGACACAGCATTGCACAGTGCAAAGCTGCTCTGGAATAGCAGTTGCTTGGTGTCATTCTCTTATTCCTTGTCTTGATTCTCTGCCGCTGCTGCAACTCCTGCTGCTTCTGCCACATCATCTGCTCAGTGAGTGAAGGCAAAGCTGAATTCATCCAGCTTTGAGTCCTGAAATACAGCCCAAGATGCCTCTGCACATTCCTGATTGCCAGTATAGCAGCACGGATCACTGTTGGGTCAAAAAATGGCACTAGCTGGGTAAGAAAGGAAGCATGGGACAGAGACAGTGGAAACATGGATTTTAAAAAATAATCTGAACCTGACTTCTGTGAAGCATCTTCAATGCACAGAGAACTCCCCAAATGCACACTGCTCAGCAGCAAAGCACAGATCCATGGGATAATCTCCAAGAATTCAACATGTGTAGTATGGCAAGCCCCTGCTGTGTGTACACAATGATGCAAATTGAAAAAGGGTGCAGCCTTACCATGTGCATGCTATTAGTGAGGCTTGCGTACCGTGCATTAAACCAGACTGATTTGATGTGGGTTATTTAAAAACCTCAAATTCCCACTTCAAGAGGGATTGTTTATACAGGTCTCTCAGCTCTGCCCCATTCTTCATGTGTGACCTTGGGCAAGACAGTTAATCTTTCTATGCCTCAGTTCCATCTTTAAAATGGGAGTAATACTTCCTTTCTCTAGCTTGTCTATTTGGACTCTAAGCTCTTCAGGGCAGCAAATGATTCTCAATAACTATGTGCAGTGCCTTGTACAATAGAGTCCTTATGTAATATGAACAATAACAAATTAATTGCTACCAGTACTGATTGTTTTATAGATTTTTTTCTTTTTCTTTTTTTTTTTTTTAGGTTTTAGAGAAGATCCATGTTGATAGGCTAAATCCTCTTGAGAAACAGCATGGGATTTTTGGAGCTTGTAGTGTTACCTTGGCTGGGATATTCAACTGCTTCTGTTTTATAAAAACATGTAGAAAGAGCACTCCTCTCTGAACTTATTAGGACGCCTAAAAAGCATTTGAGGATTGTCTGGCTCTTCCGTGACAACACACCCTATGGGCTTGCGCACACAACCCAGCTGTAATAACAAACACTGAAAAAGTTAATTGTTTAAAGTCTAGTTCCTTTAGCTTTGTTTGGGTTTATGGAGAACTAAAATGTCACTAAGTAGATTACACTTCCATATGGGCTAATGCCATAAAACCAAAGACAAAAATTACTCTTCGGCTCACTGGGTACAGTTGTGGAGCCTCCATGGCTGGTACCTGTGGAGCTGAGAATGTTATGAATGGAAACTTTAATAATTAGCACTCTACAGGATGGCAATAGCTTCCTGACTGTCTATGATATTCATCCTTTGAAGACTACAGTCAAGACTGGCACACCCAACACTGACAAGGCATTTTGTGCCAGGAAATCCAGGCTGCCAGGGTCAATGCACTCTGGGAGATATAAACAAACAGAAAGCTGGTTTGGTATCCATCACTTGGGGCCATACAAAGGGCCAAAGCTCTTGAAATCATACAATGCTGAGTCCCTCAATCAAAGGGGTTGAGTCTCTGGGAACTGAACATAGGTGAGAAACCTGCTTAGGCAAAGATTGTAAGTTGCTGAAGTTAACTTTTAGGCCACGTCCAGACTACCCGCCGTATCGGCGGGTTAAAATCGATTGCTCAGGGATCGATATATCGCGTCTAATCTAGAAGCGATATATCGATCCCCAAGCACGCTTATATCGATTCCAGAACTCCATCAACCCCAACGGAGTTCCAGAATCGACAGGGAGAGCCGCGAACATCGATCCCGCGCGGTGTGGACGGGTGAGTAATCCGATCTTAGATATTCGACTTCAGCGACGTTATTCACGTAGCTGAAGTTGCGTATCTAAGATTGATTTCCCCCCCGTAGTGTGGACCAGCCCTTAGTCTTAGAATGATACTTTTACTTTTGTTTAAGACCCTTTCGGTCCTTGCGCCTCATAATTGGTATCATTTAATCCTAGGTCCTCTTGTTAAATAAACTTATTTTACCTCTATTATAAACCAACATCATGCTGCAATGGAAATAAGAGTATTTGCAGCTCATTAATTTAACTGGAGATTGACAATGTATTGTCTCTTTAATGGAACAGCAAACTTAATAACATCTGTGAGTGTTCCAGGAGTGGGCTGGACACTGCAGGGAGGTGTTTGTGGGGAGCTCGGGAGTTGGCATTCACCGTTTGTTACCTGCAAGGTTTAGACTGGCAGAGTTTGGAAGCATTTGCTGGCAAGAGAGACAAGCAGGTATGTCAGGGAGCTGTCACACAGTTTAGCAGTAGCAAAATTCTCACTTGCTGAGGCTGAGAGAGGTAACACAGTAACTCACCATTCTGGGAACTCCAGCAGATTCTCCTAGGGCAGCCGGCTTTGGGGAAGTTCAAGAGTGGGAAGGTGTTTAGGGTCACCCTGCAAAAAGCAACTGGGCCATTGTAGCCAAGGTGTGACCTGCATGCTTGTCTGCTGGCTGTTGGTGTCAGGGCTGTGAACCCCAGCAGCATAGCATTTAAGGCACCCCAAGCTACAGGGCAAGTGATGACCCTTACTGATCTGGTTTGAACCCCAAAGCATCACCACAACATTGGGCGAGAGAGGCCAAAACAACAGATGGATGACAAAAATAACTAATAACTAAAAGTAGTAGTAGTGTGATACCACAGAGCAAAACCTATTGTGCGAGATGATTCAATGATTATCTTCCAAGATTATTAAGATGGACTCGTAGATTATAACATTTAAGACAAAATGGTAAACCTGACCCCAAGTTGTCAGGCTCTGTTCTTGGCATCTCTGTAACAACATGGGGCAATCCCCCTGCCTTTGTCCCTCATCCATAATTAACAGCAGTGGAAATTGGGGGTGGGGAGGGGAATAGCAAAGTGCCCCTTATCGGACTAGAACTGCCTATACTAGGTCAGGACCCTCAGCAGCCACTGAGGATGGGACAGTATTAGATACACTAAGATGAAGAAACCCCAGGTCCCTGACACTTGTACTAAAGTGAAATTTCCCTCCCCAGTGGCAGTGTTTGGGGCTATGACCCAACACAATGGGTAGTGATGATACCCCGTCCAGTAAAGAGTAGGACTACTTTTAATCCCACTCCCACCTGCTACTGCTATTATGGCACCGGATCCTGTGGGATCCCAGTCCTGTGCAGAGTAATAGTACTTAAACATAGTAGCCAGTATGTATAATTGCTTGGAGACTACTACAAGAGAACATGGAAGTCATGAACTGCCTCACCCATCAGTCATATAAATGAAGTTATTGGAAATTGTGCAGCAAGACATATCCCCAATTATCCATATAGCAGGTTTGCTAAATCATGGAACAGAATAATCATTGTTGAATAAACTCTGTACAAGCCCACTAAACAGATGGACAATTAATCATGGCAAGTATATGAAGATCATAAAGCAAATCTGGAAGCAATTGAGACCATCAAGCCCAACTATCATGCAGCGCCTCTATTTTTTTTTTTATTGTTCTGATAGCTCAAAAAAAATCTATAGTTAGAACGTGCAGCACCTCTGGCTTCTCTTCCAATATTCTGCTTATCCGCCCCTTCCAGTACATAATTGGAGAAAATATGTGTTTTTCATAAAACACTCCAATATTCGTGACAGCAGGAAACTGATGGCAATTTAGGGTTACTAAGAGGTGTCTGTCGTAGATCCTGATGCAAACCATCCTGATGTGAGGTTGCCAAAGAAGCGGCGATATCCTCTTTCCATCTCGGAGGATGCAATAAATGGAACCAAATAAACAAGCTTATTTGATAAATTTTATCAGCTCTGCAGTGTTCATGAGATTAAACTTTCCTTTCACTGATGGTGGCACTAATATAGTACTAGTTCGCATGGTCTCCACAGTAGCACATCTCTCCTTTTGGCCATGGCTTGTATACTGTAGGATGTGTGGTTCTGATTTATTTTTTCCCTTCCTTAATTGCACCTCTTTCTCAGAAACACATTTTCATTAGTAACTTGATTTGACATCACTATATGCTAACGCCCCACAATTTAACCACTTCTGCCTAAATAAACACTACACATACTTAAGGGATAATTATTACATAATCAGAAGTAGGGTCCCCCTCCTCTAATGCAATCAAGTTTGAAACTAATAAACATATCTCATCCTGCTTCTGATTTTAATAGAAAGAAAGACAACTTGGTATATGTCAGATTGGCTAATGAACAGTATGTGCTTGTCTTGTTACAAAAAAAAAATCTTTTAAAATTTTATTTTATAATAAAGAACACAAGAAATATTCTTTATTTTATTAGTTGCACCAAAGCCATGCTGGCAACTGAGAGATAATAAACACATGAGACAATTTTAGTTTATTACATAATCAAATGGTGATGCGAAGGACAAACCCATGCCAGTCACCAGCCAATCTGGCTCTCCCACAGCTCAGAACAAGAAAAGTATCACTTTTTTCATTGGAAAAACAGAAGTTTGAGATTATGAATACCAAATAGCTTGTGAAAGACATTGTAAGTTAATACTGAGATCTCTGCGACTGGGACCATAGCATGATATTTTCAAGTAAAGCTTTGTCTGAACTGGGTTAAGAGGTGTGTAGGCTAACATGCTCTAACAGTCTGTGGTAGACAAGATACTCTTACTCAACCATTGTAGCATATGTAAAAAGCTTTGCCTTTAACTAACTTAGCTTGGATTCAAAATTATACTGCCTTTTCTAGTTCTAGACTTTTCAAACGAATTCATTATGACTTGTTAGCTAACACATTAACATGAATTTTATCCTAGTGTAGACAATGGGTAAAATTTTCAAAAGCACTTCTATGGCTTAGAAGCCTCAGTCCCATTGAAAATTAATGAGACTTAATTGCTGAAGTCATTTATGCAGTTCTGAAAATTTTATCTAAGATGTAACTTTACTTACAGTAAGTGTCGATAGAGTGAGGTCTCTTTGTTGAAGTTGAGGTTTTTTTCTGAGGGTGTGTATTTCTGTATATAGAGTATTTTGAAGATAATGAATATTTTGTTGTAGTCATATGAGATACACTGCCTAGTGTTGTATACTGTTGTATAGACTGCTAATCATATAAGCTCATTCCCACATGTTTAGTGTTGTCACTATCCATACACAGATGATATAAAAAGTCTTGTATTTTGTTAGGTTTAATAGAATAAAATAAGCAGCCACAGAGAGAGAGAGAGAGATTCTCAGTAGTTGGGTGGATAGATTAGTGAATATTTGACTTTTTACACATGAGAGTAAATCAGCTTTATGATTTGGTGCAGTTTCAACTTTCCAGTGTGGGGCAGGGGGAGACAGAGTGTGTGTATGTGTCCGTGTGTGTGCACACGCGCACCTTAACCATGGACTCTCTATCATTCTTCCTTCATATGTATATCTTCAATTTATGGTGGTGCATTGAAATCCATGGAAATCATTATAAAATTTAGCATCACTGATCCATTTTTCATGGCTTAAACTATTTAAAATCACATGGTTTTTCATTTA
The DNA here is from genome assembly GCF_025201925.1 of Gopherus flavomarginatus. Lineage (NCBI taxonomy): Eukaryota > Metazoa > Chordata > Testudines > Testudinidae > Gopherus > Gopherus flavomarginatus. The sequence continues at coordinate 119,869,975 of NC_066620.1, read as the reverse complement.
CATTAGCTATGGATCTGTTTTCAGCAGATGGGAAAACAAATAGATATAAAGTGATTTCAGTTTAAAAAAAAAAAAGTAAATGTAACACAAAGTGAAAATTCATGGTTCATGTTTTTTTTTGATATTCACTCTTAAAGGTTCAGTCTGAGGCACAGCACTTTATTTTTAGAAGCTAAAATCATTTCTCCTAAGAGAGACCCAGAAACATCTTGCTGAACAGATCCTAATGTAAAAATAACTTGAAAAAGGCAAAGATGGCTAACTGTGCTCAAACTTGTTTCCTGCTGTCACATTATTGTCAGATTTTTAGCACCTTAGTAATGATTGCAGCAATTCTCATTTTGCATTAATCGCTGATGATTCCCTGCCCAATCCACCTACACTCCTCTCAAAATATGATACCCTTATTTACCTGGGGAGAGCTATGACTACACTGCAATGTTAGCTCAGGGTTCAAACTCAGGCTTGAGCCTACCCTCCACCCCTTCCTTCTACTCACAAATCACGCTAACCCAGGGCTTGGACCCAGCATCTGAGGACCCCACAGGAGTATCTGAGCCTGAGTCAAGCCTGGACCCAGGGTTCAAGCCCTATTGCTTTGCAGTGTAGATGCAGTCTCACTAAGCTTGTGCTCTGAGACTCTGTCAAAAGTATCCCACAATCCCATAGGCCAATTTTCTTTGTCCTCTGAACAGCTAAGTGTGTAGGACAGACAGGTTTTCCCACACTGCACCATATACAAAGGGCCAAAGCAGCCACATTTAAGGAGGGCACTAGGAAATCTGGGATATGAGTAGTTGGACTCAGGCTTGCTTAATACACTGTAGGCACTGGAGCCCCAGATTGAGACCCAGGGTTCAACAATTCCTAACCTGGGGTTACAAATAAGCGTAGATGCACAAAACCTAGGTGAACAAACACAGGGTCTGCTAACTTGAGTTCTACTAATCCTGGGCTTACATTGCAGTGTAGCCTTAAGCCCAGGCTACATTGACACTGGAATAAAAGATGCGCAGCACAGTCATGGCTGGCCCGGGTCAGCTGGCTCAGGCTGCAGGGCTAAAAATTGTTATGTAGGCGTTCAGGTTCAGGCTGGAACCTGGCCTTTGGGACCCTCCCCTCATGGGTCCCAAAGCTTGGGTTCCAGCCAAAGCCTGGATGTCTACTCAGCAGTTTTCTAGTCCCGTGAGTCTGAGTCCTCTGACCTGGGCAAGCTGTGTGTGTTTAATTGCTGTGCAGATATACCCTCAGTGGGTCCACTCTGGAAATTGGTATGGCTGCAATGGCCCCTGACCTGCCCTAAACCAGAGCAATAGAGGGAGCAAGCAAGAAGTCACAGGATGGGGAATCCCACCAATAATACAATCTACTCTTGGTTTTATATTAAAAATAAAATAGAAAATATTGAAAATAAAGAAGCCTGAAGAAGGAAGCACCCAGAAGCTCCAACTAGTTTTTATGCCTTTGGAAAACCAGAAGCTCAAACACTAAGAGAACATGTGTTTAAATCAACACACTTTCAACTTTATAACTGACATGGCTGTGAGAGGACCTTCCAGCATGAAACATGGTCATCCTTTCTTCTTGATTATCCTATGACTGGTGTGTAATACAGTTTTGATTAGTGGCCAAGTCTGATGGCTTTCAGTGGAGGAGTCTGTATCATTCTGATGCAGCTGTGGAGCCTGGTCTCAGTCTTTCATCTTGACTCCAAAGCCAGAAGAACTCTAATGTTAAAATATTCCCTCCATGTCTCAGGGTATATCCTGCAGGGTGCATCATTACAGCTCATAATGAAGTCGGTGAGAGTTGAGAGTGCACCGAGCCATGCTTGTGATGTACAGTACCTCATAGGTTTGGCTTCTTTCAGTAAGAACCCCCCCAGATGACATATACACATGACCAGAAAATTAGATCTGGGTCCTTAAAGGGGATTGTTGGCTTGATATTTTTGTTGACTTTAGACCAAGTTCTCCTCTGCATTTTTGAATATATAATATATATTAAAAAAGTGTGTGTGTGTGTGTCTTTTTACAAAGAATCCCTGAGTGGGGTTTACTAGGCTCTCATACAGATCTAATTATTTATCACATTAAAAATCATTCACATATTTTTCGCAGGAAATCTGTTTGGCAGTTTTGAGAACATGAAAAATTGGTGCTGGTAGAAAACCAGACAATTGTAAATTACCACTGTCAAAATGAAATTAACTTACATGCAGTTCAGAAGATGCTGATATATAGGCCTTTATCAAACCAAGGTTTTCTTTATGCTAGTCATCAGAAATCAAAGAGCTGTATTCTGACCTTGGGCCATTCCCAGAAAGCTTGTTGTCATCAGTGGGAATTCTGCCTAAAGATTAAACAGACTGGGATCCCTCAGAATGATGGTGATCCAGTGGTCATAATTCCTTTGCAGTCTTCTGGGCTTGATCCAACACTAATTGAAGTCAACAGAGGACACTGATTTCAATGAGTTGGATCAGAACCATCATAAGTGAATTGCATATATGAAACATAATTCAATCCCTAGTTCACTTCCTTGCCAGTGCAGGATTATTTCTCCACAGCATGTTTTCTAATGCTTTATTCAGTATAGTTTTAAATATCTTCAAGAGACAGGGTTTCCATCACCTCCCAATTTTTATCTCGTAAACTTTCCATTAGTACATTAATGTTCATTCACAGTGTTTAACAGTGAATTCTCATCAAGAATTAGCCACTTGAAGACAAACTGCATGGTGATTCTCTGCCATAAAGCAATGTTAAAATCCCGAGCCACTGCATTGGTTAAATGTAAACAGTAGAGTATGCTTTCAGTTTAAGGCTGGTTAGGGTATCTCTGTGTTATGTGTATACAAGCTTAGAGCACAGAAGTTTTGTGTCCTGTTTGCTCTATATTGAAATAATTTTGACAGTCATTAAGGGGTTTTTCCTCAGTGGCAAGTTCTTTTCCTGGCTTATTTCTCTCTACTGAAATGATTAAAAATTAATGTAAAGCCTTCTTTCTTCAGGAGATAGTGGCAGAAAACTTCTTAATTGTGGTCTACTATGTACAAGGGTATTTGATCTTCAGTGCTATCATTGGTTAAGACAGGATTCAGAGGGTCGAAATCAAGTTTAGGGCGAAATCTGGCTTGCAGCCTGGATTTGCAAGTGTGAAACTCTTTTCAGCAAAATTTAACACTGCATTTGCTACATAAACATAGTGACTAGGATTTCTTGGCTATTATTCCTTAAAAAGCAGAAGTAATGATTAGCAAAGTCAAGATGATATGGAGATATGTGTGCGACTATATGTTTCCCCTCCTCAGTCTTTGTGTATTCTCTGTCATCAGTAAAGGACAAATGAATCAATTCAGATAAAATAGGAATCGACCTTAGCAATTTTGCCTGAAACATGAACCAAACCTGAATTGAACCTTTTTTGAGACTTGAAAATGTCCAGTTAACAGTTTTCTTTTATTTTCATGCTCTTCTTTGGTTCCATTGCCTGGCCAGGATTGGAAGTGAAAGTGATGAAATATAATATTTATGTATTGTATTATTTACTGTGCTTGGAGCCTAATAGGCTACTCCTAGGGTTTTTCAAGCCCAACCAGAGAAATGATCTACAGGCAATTTCGCAAGAATCCTTGTTTTTGTCAAACTTCCAGTCTAGTTTTGCAGATCAAAGATGCTGAGCTGTTTGGATGAGGACTGAATCAGCATTCAGATATTGAACCTCTAATCTTTAGGGGTTTATCCTTCCCTTTTCCACCTTTCAGTATCAACAATATTCAGATTAAACTTGACTCCACAGTTGAGTTTCTACTCAATCCCTAGACAACACTTCGTGCTCCTGCAGTGTGAGTTTTGTGGAAATTGGTTTTAATTGATTTGATATATTAAATAACTCAGATTCTTGCATTCTTACTCATGTGGAGTAGTACCTTACTCCATGAGTGTGAACTACTTGTTGTGTGTCATAAACTGGCCCTAAGAACAGTCACACTATTATGGTGCAGAGAAAGAGAGGTTACACTAACTCATTCTGGACAAGAGTCTGCCATCATAATTCCTGTACAGTAGCATTTTACTCTGTGTGAGGAGTCCCACTGAGTTAAGGGGAACTCTTCATGAGTAAAGTTGACTAAATTTCAGCTTCTGTGATTTAAGATATGAAAACAATTGAAGCTGCTTAAATTAATGTTAGTGTATTTTTTTGACCATTAAAACTTTTTTTCTGTTCAACAATTTGTCGACTTTCTTTCCCTCTTACATCTTTAAAAACTCATTTTCAAAGTCCTGTTCATGAGATGTCATGTTAATCCTAACATTAGCCATGTTTGCAGTGTTCTGTCTTTGACTGATAGTTTCTTTCATTGCAGTACATTGCATGTCACTTTCTTTGTGGCCTGACTTTCACTGCTGTTTTTAAGTGCTATCCTCCCGGGCTACTAGTGCCCCTTGAAAATTAGAGCCTCTTTGAGTATGTTAGAATCTGTTAACATGCCACGGGGCATGTTAATATTTTATTTCTGCTGTGGTGATACCTAGAAGCCCTAGTTCTACTGAGCTAGGAGCTGTCCCAATACATAACAAAAGCACAGTCACTGCCCAAAGATGTTACAATCTAAGTAGACATTGATGTGGTGTTATAGCCCAACTGATAAGGCACTAGACATGAGTTCTGTTCCTAATTTTGCGTTGGTTTGCTGTGTGGTCTAGAGCAAGTCACTTTACTTCCTTGTGTCTTTGTTTTCCCATCTGTGAAATGGGGTAAATATATTAAATTTCCCTTGTAAAAATGTTTTGAGATCCATAGATGGAAAAAAACTGTAGAAAACTAAGTAGTATGTTCTTTACTATCCACAGTTCAAAACTGGAGCACCACGAGCCCTCAACATACCAAGAAGGAATCCAATAGGAGATCAATTAACTCTGGTGCTTTAGTCTAGTCTAACCTCTACAAAAGGCAGGAAGGGCTCCAAAAATTCCAGAACTTACACTGTTGTGACATTTGTGAAAGCTAGGTCAGAGGCACAAAAGCCCTCAGATTTAGCTTTTCAAAAAATGTAAAACTGGTAGAACTGAATACCATGACAGTTTTCATTAAAATAAAATGGAGTACAAGAATATATGTGCTGTGTAATTAAAAAAAAATGCTCTTGCATAAAACAAATATCTAATGAACTGACTTTGGAGAGCGTGTGTGTGTGTGTGTGTGTGTGTGTGAATCCAAAAGTAATGGATGGATTCTCATGTCTTCATTTGTAATCCTACTATGTGTGAGTAATGAAATGAAAGGTCCTCAACAGTATGGAAATCAATAGCCTGTCCATAGTCAGCCCACTACACAGAGATCCCTATGTGGAGGGACAATAACAAAAAATTCCATTCAGATATACAGTAAGTCTGTCTCACATGATATTGTAAAGCACTGTGGGGCCTAATCTGTACATTTGAATATTAAATTAGAAGGGGCAACGTCTGCAATACCAATGGTATTAGTCACGTCTGGTTGGGCATCCAATACCAGATGTCACTTTTCTGATCTTACATGCTCAGCCCTTACTGTTTTTGGCACGTCAGAGTTCACATCTGAGTACAATTTAAGTTATAACAATACAATCAGCATGTCTAACTATTTTTTGCCTTCCCCTCCACTATTTTGGGAGCTGAGCTGTGGTGCCTTTCATTTAATCTGGAAAGCTAGTAATCTCCTCTATCCCCTTCTCTCCCATCCTCATGAAGTAATGCTGGACAAAAAACCCTTCTGTTGTTTGACAAAGGTTACTGTCGGTGTGTTGTTTTTTTGTTGTTTTTTTTTTTTTTTAAGAAAGCCTATTGTTTATTGACTAATCAGTCCTGTGTCTTTTAGCGTGGAGTGGGCAAGGGAATTTAAACAGTAGAGCAGTATTTTCTGCTTACAGGCCATTATTATCACTCAGCTGATGGATGCATCAAGTTATTTGAAGTTTGCTGCATAGCAGAACAAATACATACGGGCATCTTTTTAATTAAAAAAGAAAGAAAGAAAAAAAGCCAAACTTAGAATTTTGGTGGATATGGTTTGCTACTCTGAACTGATGTAACAGAAATGATCTCTTTATGCAGATAACCCATCTTTATTCATAAAATTCGCAGAGGGAGAAGTCACATATGACTCCAGGTTATGGACCAAAATAAATAACTTGTCATAATATACTTTGCAAATGATTACATAAACCACAGGAGATATAGCGAGGAGGTGCACATATATACACAGGCTGGTAAGTTACTGAATGTTTAGAAGCTGGAAGCAGTTAGTTTGCATTGGGGATAGATATTTTCCTGGTTTTCTGCCCTATAGGTGAAATGCTCTGGATCATGCCACTGATGTGCATGGTCTGTGTTTATTCTCTTCCTCTTTTGTTCATCAATCACCAATTTATCTGCTCCTTTCCCAGAGAGGTTAAATGTATTTTACATATTAAAACCGACATTGAATGGAATGGTTCTAATGAAGCATCATTGCTCTCCAGGATTTGTGTACTCTGGTTTTTTCTGTAGGGACTGCGTGCTCTGTAGGCTTGATGATGCAATCAGTTGTGTACAAAGCATGTGAATTCAACTTCAATGTGTAGGTGATGCCACTGGGAGAGCTCGTGGTTTGATTTGTGCTGTGATGTCGTCATTGTGGTGGTGACACTCAGCTTTCTGTTTCTCTATTATTGGACCCTGATGGCATGGCTTCTTTGTACTTCAGTGTTTGTCCAAAACAGTGGTGTATGAATGAATTCAAATTAGATGAAATTGTTCAACATTTTGGTTTTGATTATGTGTGCATTGACTGCAGATATTTAGTGGTGAACACATTTGAGAAGTTGCAAAATTAGGTAATCTCATTATCAAATGCTATATTTGGGTATATAGTAAGACACCAAGAGTGGATGTTTGGGTGTCTATTGAGCATCCATCACCCGTAAAGCAATTTTGGATCCTTTTGGGTGGGATGAAAGATGCTTTTATCAGCAATATTAAAAATACATAGTAACTTTGTTTCCCTTGGCATGTATACTACTAGCCATTACTATAAAATACTTTTTAATTGGGCAACAAAAACTGCATTAGTTATTTCTATATTTTAAAAACTTAATGGCCTTTATTTTTAATTTTCCTCTTTTTACAACAGTCAATTGTACTCACAGCTGTAAATACTTTACCACATCTTAAGAATTATTGTCAATAATGGGAGAAACTATTATTCTGTGAGACTGTTACTACTCTATCTTACTAAATACTTTAATCTTGTAGCAGGCATTTAGTTTTGTCATTGATTACACCTAAGTGCAGTACTTAACACAAAAGGGCCCTGATCCTGATTGAGAGTTCTGAGTGTTTGTGTATTACAAATGAATGGTAATTATATTCTCATTGGAAATGAGAAAAACATACCTTCGTTCCAGGGAATAATCTTACTTCCTTTTTTCCACTTGTTGTTGTCTGTCTGTCTATTTAGATTGCAAGCAGTCTGAGGCAGAGATGATCACCCATGAGAATACACCATGCCTAAAACAATGATGCCAGCTGAGGTATCTAGGTGATTTTACTTAACATAAGAATGGCCATATTGGGTCAGACCAAAGGTCCCTCTAGCCCAGTATCCTGTCTTTCGACAGTGGCCAATGAATTTATCTAGCTCATTTTTTAATCCTGTTGTAGTCTATAGAAATAATAGTAAAGATGATAATCTGGATCCTGTAGATTACAAATCAATAAAAGTTCAGAAATACTGTCCTCTTCTTGATAGATGGACCATAGTCATAGCTCTGGATCTGAAAGTGGATGGAATCTGATAAGCGTACCACTATAATGCAGTGTACTGATGACAACCCCTTGTACTATGGTGCATTTGCAGAACATCTGCTCTGGCCAACTGATGTCATGGTCTTCTGTTTGTGACATCAAAACCATTTGCACAGCAACTAATTAAGTTGTCACACACAATCAGAGGGTTATGATTCCATATGGACAATAAGCAGCAGGAGCAGATGAAAATATTTTCCCTTTCCTCCTACACACTTGCTAAAAATATAACATGGTTTCTCCAGTAATGAAAAATGAAATCTAGATATTGGAATTGTTTCTGAACTGAAAAAAAACAAGTTTTCCAGGAACCATTAGCACTCTCTAAATCACTTTCAAGACAATACATATAACTAGAGATTGCCCCAAGCAGCACCATTTGGATTTGGATCTGACCTTTACTCAAGTTTCAGGGGAGTCTGAATCTGGCATTCTGATTTGGGCTGGTCTCTGTATATGACACACATGACACAACAATAAAAAGGCTTTCTGAGAAGGGGGTTTTGCTAACTTGAGGCTATTACAAATAGGCTTATCTCAAGCCACATTTTCCCGGTTAAAACGACCTCCCACAGTCATGAGAATTAGAGACCAAGTCAGGTTTTCCCCAGTGTACAGTGGAGGGTTCTTTCCCTTTCCCAAGAAGTGGGATTATGTAACCTAATAAATTGCTCTCATTACAGAGCTACTGACAGACAGACATAATGGTTGCTGCCAATGGGCATGTATGCTGGAGGTGAGTGTGCAGAGAGAATTGTGGAACAGAATGATGGATGGATCATCACAAACCAGCTGGTAGGAGGAGGTCATGCCTCTTACCCAAAAGCAGAATGAGATAAGGATGTCAGTGGCATGGAGGGTGACATCCATCAATCAACTCCTTCATTATAGAAAGAATGAGCATTGTGGGTCCTGGAGAAGAAGAGGGTAGCCATCCCGCACCTCACAGGTGGCAACTCAGAAAAGGCTAACCTTTCACATTTCCAGGAGCAGGAAGGATGAAGAATGTATTTTTAATGAATTACCCATACACACATAATCTCTTCCTTTCATATAAGAGGCTTCTTTTCTTCTGGAGAGAGGAATAGTTTTTAAACATCTCAAATTCTTAAAACATTTTTTTTCAGTCTCCTTCTCTGATAACCTCATTTTCACAGATGAAATCAAGCCAAGAGAAAGATACTTCCACAGAGTGGCTGGGTTTTTTGTGTGTCATTATTTTCCCAGGGTTCACTGTGGAATGCACACTAGAGAGAAGCTTCACCTTTCTACCTCCAAAAGCATCAGTGATCAATCAGATCAGAATTTACACTGAGCTAACTGTTTGGTTGGTTTTTGTGGATCATTAAAAATGACCCAGGGGGCCAGTATCTGTGGCATTGCTTTTGCTCAGTTTGCTTCTGATTTCAATTCTTAACACGGTTAGACACATGGCACAGTTGATATACTTGGCAAAATTTTCTTCTCATTACACTGATGCAATGCAGTGAAGGTCAGTGAGGTTGCATGGTGTAAATGAGGGGGGAAATTTGCCCAGGCTTCCCCCAGCAACCATGTAACTCAGACATTATTGAAGTTAAATTCTTCTCTCTGTTTAAGATACCTCAGTCTAAATCTGGAATGAGTCAATCAAATTATGTTGCAGTCCTGTAAAGATCAGAGGATCAAATTCAGAATTGGTATAAGAGGTGTAATGAAGCTTTACCCCCTTACACTTTCTGGTCTTTGTCTCAGGGCTGTAATATAATTCAGTTATATTGTTAAAATGTGGTATAATCCTATCTACACAGACAGTACCAAACTATATTTTAACCCAGTCATGGAACTGTAGTGTTATAAAAAATATCACTCCAAGGGTCACATTAAAAAAACGTGTAGAGAGTCTTATTGCTTTGCTAGGGAAACTCAGGTTCATGTCAGTAACACAGTAAAATAAAGCTTTCCTGATTAATGTGTTGTGCATCCAGATTGGTACAGCAGAGGAAAGTTTTCCAGTGGCCAGTGAGTCATGTAAGTCTCATAAGTGTGTGCATATTTACATACTGCAGAGTCTGGGTGCAGTGAGATCTATTTGTAATTTCTGTTTAAATTGTATAAACCTCAGATAAAAAAATCACACTTGGTGCTCCAAAATGCACAGAGATGCTATAATGTTACTGAGCACAGACATGATCTGGAGCCTGGGCCATTTGGATGAACATAATGGTCATCATGAGTCAGGTCTGATAATATATTACTCTGCTCTTATGCAACTCAATATGCAAGAGGCTTCTGAAGGAGCATGCAGAGCTAAATCTAATACCCCGGTTGTGGAAAGGAAATGGTAAAACAATTTTCAGACCTCATTTATTTATCTACTATGGCCATGGCTACACTAGAGAGTTGCAGCGCTGGTGAGGGGGTTACAGTGCTGCAACTTAGGATGTGGCCACACTTGGCGCACGTCCAGACTAACCCGCGGCATCAGCGGGTTAAAATCGATTGCTCGGGGATCGATATATCGCGTCTAGTCTGGACGCGATGTATCGATCCCCGAGCGCGCTTACATCGATTCCGGAACTTCATCAACCCGAACGGAGTTCCGGAATCGACACGGAGAGCCGCGGACATCGATGCCGCGCCGTCCAGACGGGTGAGTACCTCGATTTTAGAAATTCGACTTCAGCTACGTTATTCCTGTAGCTGAAGTTGCATATCTAAAATCGATTTTAATACCTAGTCTGGACGTGGCCTTGGAAAGCACGGCCAGCGCTACAACTCCCTGGTTGCAGCGCTGCCTGTACACCCGGTCGAGCCTCGGGTGTAGCGATTCCAGCGCTGGTGATCCAGCGCTGGTCAGCAAGTGTGGACCCCACCAGCGCTTTTATTGACCTCCGGGGTATAAGGAGGTATCCCAGCATACCTTTTAAGCCTCTCTGGTAATCCTGCACACTCCACTGCCCTGGGCTCAGCTGACCCCACCTTTAAATGCCCGGGGAATTTTAAAAATCCCCTTCCTGTTTGCTCAGCCAGGTGTGGAGTGCAATCAATCAATCAGCGACCATGCCTCCACGCCCCAGACAAGCCCCAGCATGGAACAGTTCCGAGCTGCAGGACCTCATCAGTGTTTGGGGTGAGGAAGCTGTGCAAGCACAGCTGCGCTCCAGCCGGAGAAATTATGATACCTATGGGCAGATATCACAGTCCTTGCTGATAAGGGGCCATGAATGGGACGCGTTGCAGTGCAGGGTAAAAATTAAGGAGCTGTGCAGTACTTACCGCAAAGCCCATGAGGGAAATCGCCGCTCAGGAGCTGGCCCCACGACCTGCCATTTTTACAAGGAGCTGGATGCCATACTTGGGTGTGACCCCACTGCCAATCCTAGGAGCACGATGGAGAGTTCAGAGCAGGGAGAAGTGGGGGAGGGTGTAGAGGAAGCCGAGAATGAGGCTACTGGGGTGGAAGGAGACACCCCGGAGTCCCAGGAGGCATGCAGCCAGGAGCTCTTCTCAAGCCAGGAGGAGGCTAGCCAGTCGCAGCAGCTGGAAGTTGTTGGTGAAGAAGAAGCAGAGGAGCGTGCTCGGGGTAAGCAGATTTTATGTTTTGGGAGAGGAGGGTTTGGGTTATGGCTGCCTGCATGCATGCCTAAACGTGAAATAGCCCATTGATTTGCTCTATCACGTCTCTGTAATCGGCCTCGGTAATTTCTTGAAAAGTTGCAGCCAGAGCGTGTGCAATGTGCTTTCGCAAGTTTATCGGGAGAGCCACCGTGGTCCTTGTCCCGGTCAGGCTAACTTGTCCGATCCACTGTGCAGCGAGGGGTGGGGGGACCATGGCTGCACACAGGCAAGCTGCATAGGGGCCAGGGTGGAATCCACATTGCTGTAGAAGACCCTCCCTCTCTTCCCAGGTAACATGCAGCAGTGATATATCTGGCAGTAGGAAACCCTGTTGAGAATTTAGGGATACTTCAGTGCAGGGCGCCAGGTTCGCGGTCGTCCCGTGTCCCCCCCCCGCCAGCAGGTTGCGAGCACCGCATTGCGTTCCGGTCTCTCCCCCACCCCTGCCAGCAGGTCGCCAGCACCGCTGTGCGTTCCGGTCTCCCCACCCCCCTGCCAGCAGGTCGCCAGCACCGCTGTGCGTTTCGGTCTCCCCACCCCCCCGCCAGCAGGTAGCCAGCACCACTGTGCGTTCTGCGCCCCCCCCCCCCCCGCCAGCAGCCCGGCAGTTCCGCAGACCGCACCCCCCCCCCCGCCAGCAGCTCGCCAGCTTCATGTTCCCTACTGTCCCCTGTGCAGGCCACCAGCTACCTCTTCTACCCAGTGCAGATAAACCCCAGTGAGCCATCACTCAGTTCCCCGTCCCAGGTGAAGTCGGGGCAGAAACACTCACCCCATTGCTCGCCATGCCTTTGCTTCCCTGGCCTCTCTGTGTTATGTTAGGTATGTGGGAATGATGCTACAAAAAGTCTACAAACTCCTTCACTGTGTGATAATAAACAATGTAGCCTCTGTGTACTACATGTTTCTATCTATGTTTTTTTTAGTGACCTTGACTAATGCAGCCGGATCACCGGCCTCACGTCGGTTGCAGAACTTGAGAAAAAATCTGCGAAAATCAAAAGAAGAATTGATCAAAGCAGTTATGAATCACTGCAACAGAGAAAGTAGGAAGACGCAGGAATGGAGAGAGAAAATGTATGAGTGGAGGCAAACACAAAGCAGGAGAAAGGAATTGGCTACCAAAAAAACCTCAAAGCACATGATAAGTCTCCTGGCTCGCCAAACTGACTCTTTTGAGTCTCTCGTAGCCATGCAGGCAGATCTGTACCGTGGTAACCCACACCCCTCCCAAAGCTCTCTTTCTTGTTCCCCAGTATTTGCACAAAACACCTTTCTCCAGCAGCCAGTTTCTTATTACCTCCAGCTGCCCCCAACACCTGTACGATCACCTACCAGCCCTGATAACTACAATCCTTACCCTGTGCACTCCACCCCCATTACTCTGCAGCATAGTAATCCTGCAGTGCAGCAGACATTGAACAGCAATCCAAACAGGACATATTCAAACCTCTGAATGTACAGTCCACCACCCTAACCCCCCTGGCCTTTTATGTACTGTACTTTGAATAAAGGATTTTATGGCTTTTACAATACTTTTTATTATTGCAGAAAGTGGTAAATACTGTATCCCAAGGTAGAAAGGAGCACAGCAAAGGCACCAAACATTACTGTTGGCTCTCAGCATCAAATTGCTCCCTTAAGGCATCCTTAATCCTTGAAGCTGTTTCCTGGGCCTCTCTAGTAGCCCTGCTCTCTGGCTGTTCAAATTCAGCCTCTAGGCATCGAACCTCGGAGGTCCATTCCTCACTGAATCTTTCACCCTTCCCTTCACAAATATTATGGAGGGTACAGCACGCGGATTTAACAGCAGAGATGCTGCTTTCCTTCAAATCTAGCTTCCCATAAAGACACCTCCAGGGGGCTTTCAAATGGCCAAAAGCACACTCCACAGTCATTCTGCACCGGCTCAGCCTGTAGTTGAACCGGTCCTTGCTCCTGTCAAGCTTCCCTGTATACGGTTTCATGAGCCAAGGCATTAAGGGGTAAGCGGGGTCTCCAAGGATCACAGTGGGCATTTCGACGTCCCCTACTGTGATCTTGCGGTCTGGGAAAAAAGTCCCAGCCCTCAGCTTCCTGAACAGGGCACTGTTCCGAAAGACGCGTGCATCATGCACCTTTCCAGGCCATCCTGAGTAAATGTCAGTGAAACACCCACGGTGATCCACAAGCGCTTGCAGAACCACGGAGAAATACCCCTTGCGATTAACGTACTCTGATGCCAGGTGGAGTGGTGCCAGAATAGGAATATGCGTCCCATCTATTGCCCCTCCACAGTTAGGGAAACCCATTTGTGCAAAGCCATCCACAATGTCTGCACGTTCCCCAGAGTCACAGTTCTTCTTAGCAGGGTGCGATTAATGGCTGTGCAAACTTGCATCAGCACCATTCCAACGGTGGACTTTCCCACTCCAAACTGGTTCGCCACCGATCGGTAGCGGTCTGGAGTTGCCAGCTTCCAGATTGCAATAGCCACCCACTTCTCCACTGGCAGGGCAGCTCTCAATCTCGTGTCCCTGCGCCGCAGGGTAGGGGCGAGCTCAGCACACAGTCCCATGAAAGTGGCTTTTCTCATCCGAAAGTTCTGCAGCCACTGCTCGTCATCCCAGGCTTGCAGGACGATGTGATCCCACCACTCAGTGCTGGTTTCCCGAGCCCAAAGGCGCCGTTCCACGGTGCTGAGCACGTCTGTTACTGCCACAAGCAATTGAGTGTCTTGAGCGTCAGGCGTTTCAATATCATTGTCTGACTCCTCACTGTCACTTTGCAGCTGAAGGAATAGCTCCACTGCCATGCGTGATGTGCTGGCAACATTCATCAGCAAGGTCCTCAGCAGCTCAGGCTCCATTTGTAACAGAAATCTCAGAAATCGCGCTGCAGACTCACAATGCCGCCAAACTGCTCGGAATGTGTAGCAAAGCACCACGGGGCGTTGAAACAGGAAGCGGAAAGACCCGCACACTTCCTTCCCCTTCCCACAAGCCACAGCGCCAAAATGGGACAAGGTGCTCTGTGGGATAGCTGCCCACAATGCACCACTCCCAACAGCGCTGCAAGTGCTGTAAATGTGGCCACACTGCAGCGCTGGTAGCTGTCAGTGTGGCCACACTGCAGCGCTGGCCCTAGACAGCTGTACGAACACAGCTGTAACTACCAGTGCTGCAGAACTGTAAGTGTAGCCGATGAAAGAAATGCACATATTGTTACCTTGGTTAAAAGGCAGAGCAGCAAAACCAAAGGGATTTAGCCCACAGACCTCTGAATCCTTTTAGAAATTTTCTATTTGTTACTTTAATTTCAGAGTCCAGCGCTATCATTAAAATCAAATCTGTTTCTTCAGTACGTACGTGTACACATGTACACATGCCCATATGTATGTACATTACACCAACATTCAGGTAAAAATCCACCATCAAACACTTCTGGGAGACCTATGTTCTCAAATCCCCCTCTTTCACAGGCCTCATCCTCCTTTCAATAGCATTTCTGAGCTTTGACTCCTGCTGTAAATTGATACTGTTCATGTCTCAGTTGGACATGTGAACCATGCTAAATCCATATAGAGTGTTTTAAACTCTGAATAGAGGTGTACCTTCGTATCAACCACAGCAACGTAGACCATTTCCTTATACTACACTGTGTGGAAAATATGCTGGAACAGACAGGCATGCAATCCTAAACTGTACCCCATTTACACTAATATTCTCCGGTTTTGGCTTTGTGCAGAATACCGCTGTCTCATGAACTCTTTTTCCCTGAGCAATATTTTACTCCTATTGCATTTGGACCCACTTAATATTTGTATAATATAATGGCTTGAATTTAGTGAATATAGCTTTTGTGTCACTCTAGTCTGTGTTGCAGCCATACAGCATCAACAATACTAGTGTTACTCAGACTGGTTCAGGAGCCAAATTAGCGATCAACATTACCTAAAAGAGCCACAGTAGCGTTAATTGTTTCATTTACTATTGTAATATATAACAAATATATATATAAAAATTATATATTTCTATAATATATAATTCTTACATTAAATAAGTTAATTTAGTGCAAGTTGATAACTTAATTGATTTAATAATATAGTAAAAGCATCCTGATAGGTTAATAATTAAATCAGTGTTTTAATATTATGTGCTGCAAAGAGCTGCAGGAGACATATTAAACAGCCACTTGTGGCTTGCAAGCTTCAGGGTATGGCTATACTTGCAGCTGTACAGTGCTGGGAGTTAAACCTGTCTTCGTACAGCTGAGTAGGGAAAGTGCTGCAGTCTGTCCACACTGACAGCTGACAGCGCACTGTCGTGGCCGCATCTGCAGCGGCATTGGGAGAGGTGCATTATGGGCAGGTATCCCAGCGTTCAAGTGGCTGCAAGGTGCTTTTCAAAAGAGGGAGGTGAGGTGAAGCGTGACAGGGAATGTAGGAGAGAGAGAGTGGATTTTTGGAGCCGACACTCTGTCAGCAGCTGCCTTGCAAGTTCCAGCCCGTTCACTGAAAGCAAATAGCCCTCTTTGGTTTTTTTCCTCACAGACCAGATAAGCAGCCTCCCCAAAATGCCCCCCCCCCACGCTGTGCTGCTTCTCTCCTCAAGCCCCTTCCTTCCCCTCTCTTCAAGCAACACTAGCTGTAGGCGTTCCAAAGGGAGCTCAGTCACAGCAAACAGTAGCTGTGTTTGTTTTTTTTGATAAGCAGATCCTGGAGCCCAGAATTCACAGCAAAACAAATGGAGGCATCACAACAAAACAAAGAGAGTTATCTTTACTTAAATGAACTATGGGAAGATTCCGGAGATCAGTTACAGTGAAGTAAGATTATTCCCTGTTTACACTGACACCCCAGCACCACAGCAGCAGCAGTGCTATTGTCTTTATTCCTTTCATGGAGGTGGAGTACAACCAGCTCTGTAGCCACGGAGATACAGCGCTGTATGTGCCTTGCCAGTGTGGACAGGGAGTGAGTTACAGCGCTGTAAAGCCACCACCAGCACTGTAACTCTCAAGTGTAGCCAAGGTCTCAGTCTGAGTAGCACTGAACTATACTGTTCCTGAAGGTAAGAATAATGAATAGGAACTATCAGAGGAAGTCTAAAACCTAAACAAAATAATAGTTATCACTGTCCTTTAATTGTACAGTAGAACTTCAGAGTTATGAACACCAGAGTTACAAACTGACCAGCCAACCACACACCTAGAACCAGAAATATCCAATCAGGCAGCAACAGACACACAAACCAAAAAAACAAATCCAGACCAGTACTGTGTTAAACATAAACTACTAAAAAAATAGAGAGCAGCATTTTCTTTCCACACAGTGAAGTTTCAAAGCTGTAGTAAGTCAGTGTTCAGTTGTAATCTTTTGAAAGAACAACCATAACATTTTGTTCAGTTACAAACATTTCAGTTATGAACAACCTCCATTCCTGAGGTGTTCCTAACTCTAAAGTTCTAAGATGCCCATCCATTAAAGTAGTTCCAGTGACAAAGTGAAATATCTCATAGACTCAGAGACTCTAGGACTGGAAGGGACCTCGAGAGGTCATCGAGTCCAGTCCCCTGCCCTCATGGCAGGACCAAATACTGTCTAAACCATCCCTGATAGACATTTATCTAACCTACTCTTAAATATCTCCAGAGATGGAGATTCCACAACCTCCCTAGGCAATCTATTCCAGTGTTTAACTACCCTGACAGTTAGGAACTTTTTCCTAATGTCCAACCTAAATCTCCCTTGCTGCAGTTTAAGCCCATTGCTTCTTGTTCTATCATTGGAGGCTAAGGTGAACAAGTTTTCTCCCTCCTCCTGATGACACCCTTTTAGATACCTGAAAACTGCTATCATGTCCCCTCTCAGTCTTCTCTTTTCCAAACTAAACAAACCCAATTCCTTCAGCCTTCCTTCATAGGTCATGTTCTCAAGACCTTTAATCATTCTTGTTGCTCTTCTCTGGACCCTCTCCAATTTCTCCACATCTTTCTTGAAATGCGGTGCCCAGAACTGGACACAATACTCCAGTTGAGGTCTAACCAGCGCAGAGTAAAGCGGAAGAATGACTTCTCGTGTCTTGTTTACAACACACCTGTTAATGCATCCCAGAATCACGTTTGCTTTTTTGCAACAGTATCACACTGTTGACTCATATTAAGCTTGTGGTCCACTATGACCCCTAGATCTCTTTCTGCCATACTCCTTCCTAGACAGTCTCTTCCCATTCTATATGTGTGAAACTGATTGTTCCTTCCTAAGTGGAGCACTTTGCATTTATCTTTATTGAACTTCATCTTTGCACAGGCTCGCCAATTTGCACAAATTGAGGCATGCAGTGTTTTCTGGGTTTTCTTTTTATGGTATTAGATGCTCCCAGAGACATGTCTAGTTTCCTGTTCCATCTCTCATATTGGGGCCAGATCCAAAGCTCTTTGAATCAGTGCAAAGACTCCTATTGAATTCAAAGGGCTTTAGGCAAGGCCCTTAGATTTATGAGTAGTTTTTATTTATTGCAAAGTGTTTATTCGTGCACTTGTGTGTGAGAGAGAGAGAGAGAGAGAGACATCTCATGTTGTTTCTTAGTTCATATTCCTATGAAGGGAAATTTTGCATTAACCTGAGGCTGTAGGATAGCTGAAAAGATTCAAAGCTGGGTTATTCAGGTGTGGAAAACAAACAAAATGATATTGAAGATGAATGTTCTCAAAGATAAGAAAATTAAAGCATCTGAAAACATTTGATGGAAAATTCATGCTTATAGAAACTCCAAATGAAAATAAAATTAACATCTGTTATTTACTCCATTAAAGAAAATCAAAGTAAACTAAAGTGTACTCTACAGTAATTGATGGAAACACTACATCTTACTAGAATGGTGGTTTTGTAGTTTTCAATGCCATTGCTGTAGTCATTAAGGGCATCTGTCAATAACCGGCTTCATTTGGACATCTTGGAATGTGATTATTCTACCCATTTCCTAGTTTAGCAAGAAATGAAAACTTTTGGCTGAAATATTGTCATATGCCCTCTAAAACTCAATCTGTTGTGTTAATTGGTTAGAAACACATCCAACACTTCTAAAGACAGCAGAACAGGACTGGCTGTGTAGGTGCGAAAAGATCAAAGTGCTGATGTAATAAATTATTATGGTAATTAGTGTTAGTCTTGTAGTTATCTCCAGGAGATCTTTTAACCGGAGTGGTGGGTGCTTGGAAAGAGGACCCATTAGACCATCAACTTCTCCTCCTCC
Organism: Gopherus flavomarginatus; assembly: GCF_025201925.1. NCBI lineage: Eukaryota > Metazoa > Chordata > Testudines > Testudinidae > Gopherus > Gopherus flavomarginatus. The sequence goes on along the minus strand of NC_066620.1, from coordinate 119,851,311 downwards.
TTTGCAGGAGCTAGCTGCTCCTCAGCTAGAGATTAGACAGATGCTACATTTTATCTTAGCCATAAGGCCAATTGTCTTTGGAGAGTCATCAATCATAGCATCACAGACATGAGTAATGGAAAAGACACATGAGTTCAACTAGTCTAGACCCTCTGCTCCAGCAGAATTATCTGCAGTATGTTTGCTGGTGCTTTCTCCAATCTAGTTTTAAATGACTCAAGTGACAAGCTGGTGCCGTTTCCCTTGAGGCATTATTATACTACCCAATAAATCTCTCCAAAAAGACACTTTTTCAGGTAATAAGAATTCCTTCTGGAGCTCCCCAGCTCTCTGGGGCATGCATCCATTTCAGTGAGTGTAGTACATGGCTTCACACTGCACCAGCTCGGCTCTATGAACTGTGTGGGTGGTGTGTGGCCTTGTCTTCACCCTACTCCTCCTGGACTTCATTGCAGGTGAGATATACCCCTGTGGAGCACAAGGAGGGAGCAGTCCCTGGTATACCCTAGAGTGCAAGAATTGTATTGTAACGGGCCATTGTGTGAAGTGCAATGGGAAAGCTCCTTGTATTTCTCTCCAGTACCCTGTACACCTATATAATGGGCCAGTCATGATCTATCTCTTAGCGCTCGCATGGTTCCAGGTCTCAATATTTATTGTCATAGTGCTGCTTGGCCTGGGCCCAGGATATTGAAAAGATTATCTAAAGCTCTGAGATGAAGACACTGGTTGAATAACTTTACTCCTGTGGTACAGTTGAACTCTCAACAATAAGGATAACGCTTGACTCTAAAGAAGACAGAACTGTTTCTGGGGGTGGAATGAGGTCATGCAATGAACTTTCCCAGGAACTAAGGACTATCACAGATCCTCAACACTTTCTGCTCCAAGTGCGAGGCACATTTCTTGGACTTTGCCTTCTCTACTATAACCATGGAGAAACAGGTACATCTATATTTAAATTATGGCTGTCGATTAATTGCAGTTAACTCACGCGATTAGCTCAAAAAAATTAATCACAGTTAAAAAAAGTAATTGGGATTAATCGCCATTTTAATCATATTCTTAAACAATAGAATACCAATTAGAGTTTATTAAATATTTTCAAATGTTTTACTACTTTTTCAAATATATTGATTTCAATTACAACACATAATACAAAGTGTACACTGCTGTAATAACCTTAGTCCCAGATTTGGACCTTAGCGTCCAAAATATGGGGGTTAGCATGAAAACCTCCAAGCTTAGCCACCAGCCTGGACCTGGTACCTGCTGCCACCACCCAAAAAATTAGAGTGTTTTGGGGCACTCTGGTCCCCCTGAAAAACCTTCCCTGGGGACCCCAAGACCCAAATCCCTTGAGTCTCACAACAAAGGGAAATAATCCTTTTTCCCTTCCCCCCTCCAGGTGCTCCTGGAGAGATACACAGACACAAGCTCTGTGAATTCAAACAGAGTGAATCTCCCTCTCTGTTCCCAATCCTGGAAACAAAAAGTACTTTCCTCTTCACCCAGAGGGAATGCAAAATCAGGCTAGCCACTTCAACACACACAGATCTCCCCTGATTTCTTCCTCCCACCAATTCCCTGGTGAGTACAGACTCAATTTCCCTGCAGTAAAGAAAAACTCCAACAGGTCTTAAAAGAAAGCTTTATATAAAAAGAAAGAAAAATAAGTACAAATGTTCTCTCTGTATTAGATGATATAACACAGGGTCAATTGCTTAAAAGAATATTGAATAAACAGCCTTATTCCAAAAGAATACAAATCAAAGCACTCCAGCACTTATATTCATGCAAATACCACAGAAAAGAAAACCATAGAACTTACTATCTGATCTCTTTGTCCTTACACTTGGAAACAGAAGACTAGAAAGTAGAGCTACTTCTCCAAAGCTCAGAGAAGGCAGGCAGACGGAAAACAAAGACACAGAGACACAATTCCCTCCACCCAAAGTTGAAAAAATCCGGTTTCCTGATTGGTCCTCTGGTCAGGTGCTTCAGGTGAAAGAGACATTAACCCTTAGCTATCTGTTTATGACAACTGCTCACTTTATACTGCTTTTGATTACAAATATTTGCATTGTAAAAATGACAGACAAAAGAAACAGTATTTTCAATTCACCTCACACAAGTAGTGTAGTGCAATCTCTTTATCGTGAAAGTGCAACTTACAAATGTAGATTTTTTTTTTGTTACATAACTGGACTCAAAAACAAAACAATGCAAAACTTTAGAGCCTATGAGTCCACTCAATCCTCCTCCTTGTTCAGCCAATCGCTAAAAGAAACAAGTTTGTTTACATTTATGGGAGATAATACTGCCTGTTTCTTATTTTCAATGTCATCTGAAAGTGAGAACAGGTGTTTACATGGCACTTTTGTAGCCAGCATTGCAAGGTATTTATGTGCCAAATATGCTAAACATTCATCTGCCTCTTCATGCTTTGACCACGATTCCAGAGGACATGCTTCCATGCTGATGGTGCTTGTTGAAAAAAATGAGTTAATTAAATTTGTGACTGAATTCCTTGGAGGAGAATTGTATGTCCCCTGCTCCATGGTTTTACCCACATTCTGCCATATATTTTGTGTTATGGTAGTCTCGGATGATGACCCAGCATATGTTTGTTTTAAGAGCACTTTCACTGGAGATTTGACAAAACACAAAGACTGTTCCAATATCAGATTTCTAAAGATACTACAGCACTCGCCCCAAGTTTTCAGAATCTGAAGAGCCTTCCAAAATCTGATAGGGGCAAGGTGTGGAGCATACTTTCAGAAGTCTTAAAGCAACACTCAGATGCAGAAACTTCAGAACCTGAACCACCAAAAAAGAAAATCAATGTTCTGTTGGTGTCATCTAGGGTGACCAGACAGCAAATGTGAAAAATCGGGACAGGGGTTGGGGGGGGGGGGGTAATAGGAGCCTATATAAGAAAAACCCCCAAAATCGGGACATCTGGTCACCCTAGTGTCACCTGACTCAGATGATGAAAATGAACATGGGTCGGTCTGCTCAATAATGATCCAAAGCAGTGCAGAATCCATCGTCAGCATGGACACACGTCCTCTGGGTGTTGAAGCATGGAGGGACATAAGAATCTTTAGCACATGTGGTACATAAGTATCTTGTGATCCCAGCTACAACAATGCCATGAAAATGCCTGTTCTCACTCTCAGGTGACATTGTAAACAAGAAGCGAGCAGCATTATCTCCTGCAAATGAAAAAACCTTGTTTGTCTGAGAGATTGCCTGAACAAGAAGTAGGACTGAGTGCTCTTGTACGCTCTAAAGTTTTACATTGTTTTATTTTTGAATTCTGTTTTTTGTAGATAATTTCACATTTGTAAGTTCAACTTTCACGATAAAGAGATTGCACTACAGTACTTGCATTAGGTGAATTGAAAAATACTATTTTTGTTTTTTACAGTGCAAATATTTGTAATAAAAATAAACATAAAATGAGCACTGTACACTTTGTATTCTGTGTTGTAACTGAAATCAATATATTTGAAAATGTAGAAAACATCCAAAAATATTTAAATAAATGGTATTTTATTATTGTTTAGCAGTGCAATTAATCATGCAATTAATCACAATTTTTAATTGCTTGACAGCCCTAATTTAAACACACACAAATACACAGACACACCTACCAAAACAAGACACTGCACTGCACACACTTCTCCCTCTTCTGAGAGGATGAGAGAGCAAATAACATCTGACTGATGTGTAGTCACATGGCTTAATTCACTACTGCAGGGGTCGGCAACCTGCGCCGCTTGTGCCAAACATGGCACGCGAGCCGATTTTGAGCAGCACGCAGCCGCCTGCTGCAGTTCTGACCCCCAGCCCCACTCAGCCCTGCCCACCGCTCTCCCCTCCGGGGGCAGGAGGCAAAGCTTGGTTCTGAGGCAAGCAAGCTTCCCTCTCCCCGGCTTCTTCCCCCAGAGAGGTGCTTTCCTGCCCCGCCCTCTCTCCTTCCCTGCTCCAATCAGCTGATGGCCCTAGCGAGGAGGATGGGGGAAGAGCAACAGCATGCAGGCAGTTCCCTAGAGGGGACAGAGAGAGGTAAGAACGGACCCTTGGGGAAACGGGTGGAACAGGGCACATCCCCTCCAGCCTCCTGCCATGAGTCACTCAGGGCAGGGGGCTGGGAGCACCCTTACGAGCCGAGCACCCCAGCCCTCTGCTCTGACCCCCCCACTCAGCATTCTGCCCTGCAGCCCTCATACCCCCCCCGCCCTCTGCCCTGAACTCCCCCCACACCCAGCCTTCTGCCCTGCACCTCTCACACACTCCAGCCCTCATCCCTGAACCCCCTCCCCCAGCCCTCTGCCCTGACCCCTGAAACCTCCCCACCCAGGTCTGGGGTCCTGGCCGCAGGCCCTGCTCAGCCCGCTGCCGGCCTAGGTGAACAGAACCCCAGGCTGGCAGTGAGCTGAGCAGGCTGGCGGCGTAAGATCAGCATTTTAATTTAATTTTAAATGACACTCCTTAAACATTTTGAAAACCTTGTTTATTTTACAATACAATAGTTTAGTTATATAATATAGACTTATAGAAAGAGACCTTATAAAAACGTTAAAATATATTACCGGCACGCAAAACCTTAAATTAGAGTGAATAAATGAAGACTCGGCAAACTGCTTCTGAAAGATTGCTGACCTCTGCACTACTGGAAGGTAGTCAGCTACGATGCTAATAAGTGCAGTACAAAAACCTATACAGACTAGAACACTGTATATTGACACCTGTAGGCAGCAATAAGATCTTCGCTTTGTTATCACTTAGCTAAAGTATACATATTCATTAATGTAAGCTATTTCTGTAAATGAATCCATCCAGCTATAGTTATTTTTGTTGCTGTTTGTTATGGAGTCCTGTGACAAAGTTGCTTGAAGCCCCACCTCATTTGACTAGGTGCCAATGATTTTTCCAATGCACCCAGCACTGCAGGCTTAAGATGTGGATGACAGTACCACTAACAGACTAATGCTTGCAAACTTGGAGGGGCTTGTCTGCCAAGATTTAATACTCTGATGAACAGCTTGTTACTAGCACTCTACTTTTCACAGCAATTAAGTGAAGAACTATGGCACTTGTTCATCTCACTTCCCTTGCGGGAATTAACATGCTGTATGGGAAAGAGATTTACATGAAAAAAGGGGTGGCGTTGAGGTTAGTCAGGGAAAGGAAGACTCCATGAATTTACAAGGTTTTGAGGAGAACTGATTTCACCCAGGGGTGGACAAAAAAGTCCCAGATAATTTGATTTTAAGTAAAATTCACTTTTCACTACTAGTTCTTTCCATTTCCAAGGAATACCTCTTATGCTTCAGTGAAAGTAATTAAAGAAACCTTAGTTATTCCTACACCCTGACTGCTCATGAGAATATAACTGATTCAGTTTGTGTGACCAATGTTTTAATCTGTGGTGCTAGTATGTACCTATATTTGCCTAGGGATTCTCAGTGTGTATCCATTTAAGCAGTGAACCTGAAAAGAGAAATAATTGTTCTCTATGCAAAGAATTACCTCATTCTGTCTAATCAACCTGACAGGACAAACCAGGCAATTTTTTAAATGTATTTGGTTTACAGGAAGATGTGGATATTAAGACAGCATGTAGGTGCTGTTGGTTCCAATTAAAATCAATATCTGTTCTGATTTGTGCCTGTTATCTCTATGACAGCAAAGAGCTGGCTAAGGGGATCCATCTGCTTGACTTTCCCAAAGGGGCTCAAAACAAGTGAATGACCTGCAATGTTTATTATTAAGTCTTCAAAGGGAAAGTTGTTTTGGTCTAATTGAAGCAATAATATGAGAGAGGTTATTTCTGGTCAATTCCCTGCTGTTTTCACTCTAGAGAATATATTCCAGGTGTTTGCTCTGCAGTACTATGATCCAGTATTGACTTTCCCTTGTGTTTAGGCATGCTAGTGCCAATGGACCAATAAACTGTAGTTATGAGTGCAAGCCAGCCCTGGCCTTTTTAGAGAAACGTTTTTAGTTAATCATGTAGTAAACCAGATGGTTAATGGCTGCTTTCATTTTCAAAGGGTCCATTGCTCAGGAACAAAGTAACGTGACTTTTGCAAACCTCTAATCCAATTTTTTAATCTGTTCTATTTCCCTTTTTTCTCCTGTCCTTTAATTCATCATGCAGTTCATTGTTAAAAGAGCAGCAGTAATAGACTCGCTCTGCTTTAACCCTTGTGTAAATAGAGGTTAAATGTATCCCTTCTGTTTATTAGAACAAATTTTACAGTGAGCAACTGGCTAGGAGAGGAAAGCATGTCCCCACAAGATATGTGAGCTTTAACAGGAGAAGGTTACCCTAGTTAGAGAGAATATAGTCCCTTTGATTTCATTTGCAGTTTTGCTTACCATGCCTCATCAGATTCACATCTTATTTTCACCAGGATTCTGGACAGAGAGCAGTCATATAAACTTACTTTATCATACATCATTACACAGCAAACAAAGACATAGAGTATTTATTCTAACATATCAGCCAAAATAGCGCAGTTACATTTTAGTCAATGTAAGAGATCAGGTATCTTCCCTATGAATAACTGCTGTAAGAAAATGTGGCTCGGTCATTGTCTCCATGGCACAACACGTCTATAACAAGTCTCTGTGCTCTGGATCCACTGGGCTGGATTAAGCTGCTGATGCCTCAGCAGGTTGCAACACTGGTTCCTTCTCTGGCACATTGCCTGCGCACTGACTCTGCTGCCCTTGCTTAAAAATGGGGTTCCTCAGCCCACCTACATGCCAGGATTATTGCTGACCTCCGAGATAAACCAGTTACTTAAACAATCCTTCTCCCAGGACTCCTCTGCAAAGGTGTCAAATATCTTATTTACAGTTTAATACTCACAGGGCATGCAGAGTTGCAAAGCAATCAACACACAAACACATTTTGCACAGTCTACTACCTTTATGCTCTTATACTTAATCACGTAAAGCACAGGAGAGGACAGATCATACAACATAATAAATGCTATTACATGTTCCTATGTCACTCCTGGACATTCTGTAGGCTGGACTCTGGGTCCCTTAGGTTGTCCAGAGTTGTTAAGGCCATCTTGGCTAAGGAAAGCAGGCAAGGTACCCCTTCCTTCCCCATGAGGATGCTACATGATGATTGATTTCTCTTTCCTGGAGACCAGTGGTGCCATGGAGTCAGGCCTATGCTCAAAAGGAGCCCTGTCCTGCTCTGCTTGCTCTGTACCCTGAAATCCTGACAGCCCACTGGCTTAGCCTGCCTCCTCCCCACCCACTGCCCACCACTTGCTCCTCTTGGCCTGCCTGCTGGTTGGTTGACGGCTCCTCTCCACCTCCTGGCCCCACCTGCCAGCTTCTTTCGGCCTCCTGGCCGGACCCCAGTGCACCTCCGGCTCTGGGCAGTCTCTGCTTCCCGCCACCTGTGGGGCCCCACCTGTCTCCCTGGAGATGAGCAGCCAGGGACTTGTGCAGAAGCCTGGCCAGTCTCAGCCAGTTGGGATGGGGGGGCTTGACTTGGCCCCTCCAAGCAACTGAGTTGTGAGGGAGTCCAGCCGTGGCAGGCCCTGGCCTGGCTGGTTGCATCACTCCTGAGGGACCACAGCAATTTCCCACTCCAAGACCAGCCCTGGCTGCACTGGCAGCTCAGCCCAGCAGACACAGTCACCTCCCAGAGAGCCGATGAATATGGCCGGGAGACGGGGCATGGGAGGTGGGTCTCTGAAGAGCCTGGTCAGGGTGCTGGGCTCTGAGGGGGCAGGGAAGATCTCTGTGTTGGGGCACTAGACAGTGATGGTTCTGTGGGGGGTGCTGGGCAGTTCTAGTGGGGCTGTGGGCGCTGGGCGGAGGTAGTATTATGCAGGGCGCTGTGCATTTGTGGCAGGGTCTGGGGGGGCCTCTGGCCATAAGGAATTGGGGGTTGTTCCGGTGTTGAGCATGGGGGACGTGTGGTGCGGCATGGGACCATCCCCGAGGGGAAGGGGCATGCTGGCAGTACAGGGCTGGGTAGGCCATTGTGCGTCTGGCAACTGCCGGTTTGTAAATAGTGCCCTTGCACTGGGCTGGGCAAAGTGGGGCCACCATGCCATGCCATGCCATGTCATGCCCCTGGCCAACCCTCGCTCTGGGGACTGACCTCCCCCCCATGCCATAGGGGCCCACAAATATGTTTGGGGCCAGGCCCACAAAAGGTTAATCCACCAGTGTCCAGCTTCTGTGACCTTGCTGTTTCCTGCCCCACAGTTCCTTTTCCTATCTGGCCCCCTCTGTTCTTGTGTGTTTCTTTATTTAATCTCCTTGTGGTCACCTGGTCTCTTTGGTTCTATTCCTGGTAAGTTTCCACTGCTCTTACCTTCCTCCTTCCCTTCACAGGAGCCAGCTAAACTGGTTTTCTAAAGATGTAGCTCACTTATTGTTCCCAGATGTTTGCACTTGAATAGGGTTGTTGAGTCTTAATCACCTTCTTTTATATCTGCCTGGTGCATATCTGCTACAGGTCTGTCACTAAGGGTGGGTCCACATACATCTAGGCACTCATGCCACAGCAGATTTTCATAATACAGCTTTACGATATCAATCAGAATTCATAAATTGTTCAGAAAGCCCAATTTATCACATCTATTCTTTTCCCTCCTGCTTGTCCCCTCCTCAGCCACAGATCCCCCACTATGCAGAAATGGCTGAGTGGGGTGTGGCATTACCACAGAGATACCAGATTCACCTCTGTCCCTTCAGGGAATGGATCCAGATAATCTGTATTTAGCTATCCAGGGTCATATGCATTGTATCAAGATTGGGCAGATCAATGCTTTTCTTTTACCTTCTTCACCACAGAAACAATAGAGAGTTAGTAAAACTATCTAGTATGTGTAAACACAATCAGCGTGCACAACGAGGGGTCCTTATTTGTAATCTGTACCCAGCCCACCCATTCTTAGGTTCAGTTTCCAACTCCAGTTGTAACTCCTGCCAACTGGCAAGGCATTGGATCTTTTCCATGTAGAACGTTCTATTCCTTAAATGTGGCTAAACCATGCCTAGTCACCACAAGGCTCCATGCACACTGCAAAGCAGTCAAAGGTAGGTATGTGATAGGTGGGCTATCAAATGGTTCTGCACTATATCATATGGAAATCCTCTATGTGCATGGTGTTTCTGTAGATGGGCAAACAACGCAAATCAAATTACTTCACAGGGCAATGTCTCATTCCAAGACAATTCTGTGAGATTGTACTTCAGGGGTGTACTACAGGGATTTAACCTTACATTGTCAGCCTGCGTCATACACATAAACTCTTAACATTACTGAAGAAAGCAATCTGTGCCAGTGGACCTACTTCTGCTCTCAGTAAGTCTGTCACACTGTCTGGGATGGCTCACCACCATGAGTGCCAACCTCAGGGAAGACTCAAGAAGCAGTGCAAAACCCCCAAACTGGTTGCATGTTCTATAATTACATTTCACCCACCCAGTAACAAGCATGAACTTGTGGACTTGTTCAGGGGTGTGGAGGTAGCAATCAGCAATGTCTTTCGTCCGCAATAGTTTGTCTGATGGCTGTAAACCTTCTATTGTGGGGGAGGAGATAACACCTCTTGTGGTAAACTAGCATTTTACACTTGGTAATACGTCTCCCTTGACATTACACTTTTAGCAAACATTTTTATCATTTACCTTATAACATGGAATACTGATATTAGACGTAGGATTAATACATGCATCATCCTACAAGCATTCCATAAAGTCTAAGCACATTCTTATAACGCTAATACCTATTTTAACTATACTAACACACAAGTGAACTGGACTGGTTTCCAGCTATGAATTTGTCAGCGTTCATTAGGGCCAAGAGCCTTGATATAAACTGCCTCCTAGACAGCCAGTGTCACAAAGTCAATTACAAAACTTCCACTGTCTTTAAGCTCAATAAACAATTACAAATGTGTGGGCTGTATAAAAGGACTGAATCCTGTGAGTAGAAACTTGGAATAAAGCAAAATATCCTAAACCAAATCCAACCACTTTAGAACAGAATTATATGCAAATCCCTCAAATTCTTTAAAGGCACTTCAGTTCAAAACTTCCCTTCAGCCTTTGAGTAACCTGTCTTATGGCATAATGTCAGCTGCATTGCATTATGAAGTCTTTATTAATCAAGAGACATTTCTCTAATTTTCTGCTGGCACAGTGGGGGAGGGAAGGGAGAGGGAGTTGCAGTGTTCCTGAGCAAACAATTGTTTCAGAATAGGAATTAGTTGATTGACAATCATGATAAATTAATAGAAACCTTTTCTAGACAGGACTTGTCACATGAAGGCCTGATCCCCCTAGACTTGCTGATTTTTACTTTAACTTCTTCATTCCATGTGGGGTTGAGGCAAAGAGGGCTAAATGAATCCTGCTGTTTTTCCACTTGGCTGTCATCATTTTGATTAACCTGATTCTTCAGTAGGAGCAAGAAGTAGCTGGCTTCAGTCCACACAGACATCAGGAAAATAGCTTCCATAATGGCCCTATGCTCTTTAGCCCCATGGCCACTTGTTATAATCTGGTTTTTCCTATGTCTAATTAAAAGCTTCACTTCCTGTTTGTATAAAGGATTTAAAAAATATTTGTATTAGATAATTCCTTTTAGAGCTGTGAAGAGGTTTACAAATAATTTTATCCAAATCAGGTGTTATGTAGGAAGGAGAGAGGGAAGAAATGGCTGGGAGGGAGGGAATGCAACAAATGAAGTACTTGATGGAAATGGCCTATATCAGGGGTCGGCAACTTTCACCGTGCAGCCTGTCAGGGTAATCTGCTGGCGAACTGTGGGACATTTTATTTATGTTGACCTTCTGCAGGCATGGCCTCCTGTAGCTCCCAGTGACCTTGGTTCACCGTTCCCAACCAATGGGAGCTGCGGAAAGTGGCAGCCAGTATATCCCTGTGGCCTGCGCCACTTCCCACAGCTCCCATTGGCTGGTAATGGCAAATCGCGGCCACTGGGAGCTGCGGGGAGCCATGCCTGCAAATGGTCAACATAAACAAAATGTCTCGCAGCCCGCCAGTGGAGTACCCTGATGGGCCGCGTGCTGAAGGTTGATGACCCCTTGCCTATATTTACTGTATAATAAAACATAGCTAGAGTATATTACCCTTTGTGCAGGGAACATGCAATCTGGATAAGATGCCTATAAATTATTTATTAGAAATTTCTTCTCTTTACAAAATTATTCCATGGTTTCACTTTTCAAGTAACTGTCATTCCTTAAAATATATCCATTTACTCTGTATGCTTGACTCCCTCACAATCATAGTGAGTCCAGTGGGACCTAAGAGCTTAATCCAAGCTCTAAGTGAAATTCTTGGAGCTAAAGCCCCAGTCCAGCAAAGCACTTAAGCATGTGTTTAACTTCAGCCATATAAGAAGTCCCATTGCTCACATAGTTAAAGTTAAGCATGTGCTAAATGCCTTGCTGGGTAAGGGGAAGCAGTAGATGTTAGATATCTTGATTTTAGTAAGGCTTTGACACAGGCTTTGACATTGTCATAAGAAAATCAGGGAAATGTGATCTAGAGGAAATTACTATAAGATAGCAGGCAGACATTCAAAGACATAAGTAACCACATAGGCTGTGACTGGTAGGGAAGATGTGGGGAATTCAGCAGTTTAAATCCACTACGGAAAGAGGTTGCAACAGAAAAATAGGTCAATGTACAGTATGGATAGTAATTAATAAGACTAGGACTTTTCAGCTTGGAAAAACAATGACTAAAGGGACTATGATAGAGGTCTATACAATCGTGACTGGTGTGGAGAAAGTAAATAAAGAAGTGTTATTTACTCCTCATAACACAAGAACTAGGGGTCACCAAATGAAATTAATAGGCAGCAGGTTTAAAAGAAACAAAATGAAGTATTTTCCCCACACAATACACAGTCAACCTGTGGAACTTCTTGCCTAGATAAGTTCATGGAGGATAGGTCCATCAATGGCAATTAGCCAGGATGGGTAGGGATGGTGTCCCTAGCCTCTGTTTGCCAGAAGCTGGGAATGGGCAACAGTGGATGGATCACTTGATGATTTACCTGTTCTGTTCATTCCCTCTGGAGCACCTAGCATTGGCCACAGTCAGAAGACAGGATACTGGGTGAGATGGACGTTTGGTCTGACCCAGTATAGCTGTTCTTATGTTCTTAATGTGAGGCAAATGATATTTTGCCTACTTTACAAATGAGCCTGGTCCACCCTCCCCAGATCTAAACACCCCAGAAGTTTCAGGAAATTCAGATCTTGATCTCACTTTCATGGCCAACTTTCATCTCTCAATGTGCTAAACCAAAACCCTGGATCATGAGAAAATGTGGATCCAGATCAAATTTTTATCACAGTCCTCTATCCTCTGCAAACCCCAAAGGTGAATACCTCTAATGTTTGCTCAGAATTTCAAAGTTTGTTTAACCAATGTATTATCTTGATATATTCCAGCTCTCAGACCAATGCCACCACTTAAAAATCTCATAAAGGTAAGCGCTCTTGCATGGAGGAGATTTTGTCTGTGGCAATTCAGACAGCAAGCTTCTAGCAGCATGTGTATGCATATGTACTCTGTAAAAAGTCCATTAGCCTGGGTGCAAGAGAAATGAATGTGACCTCTGTCACAAGAATGCTGTCTCACAATGTGCCAATTAAGAGCATTCCTGACATCACCCCAAACCCCCAATGAGAACTGAAAGTGAGAAGTGGGCTAGAGGATTTTTTTTTAAGTGAATCAAGCAGTGTTTTGTCTGAGGAGAATCAGGGAAGGTTCAAATAAATAAATAAATAAATAACCCAGGCCCATAATATATCTTGGCCTTTCTCCAAGTGTTAGTGAGAGTTCTAGCCAAAAAAGCAAGAAACAGTATCTGAAATGTTTGTAAGGGAAGGAGGCTGTGCCAGCGCTCATCCAACAACATCTGAGAGGAGAGCGAATTTCACATATGATTGCCCAAGACTTGTTGCCATTATCAATTAAGCTTGTTTGATATGCTCAGCCATTTTGCACACTGCCAGAAAGGCAAGATTTTTCTGCAGCTGCAGCTCTGAAAAGCTATGAAATATTGCAAGGAAAGGGAGTGATGCCATTGGTAGCCAATGAGATTATTCCAGACACACTGTGCTCTTCTTGGCAAAAGCAATTTTGACTTGGGCCCAGATCTGGCACCGTTTGTATGGCACAGCGCAGTGGCTGTCATTTGTCAATCCTGGGGACTCGTGCAAGTAAAATATTGCATGTAAATGAGCTGTCCTTGTTGTGTCGCCAGCTTTGACAAAGGGCATCAACACTTTAGTGGAACAAAACAGACAGATTTAAGCATGTCTTTCATTTTGATCTTTAGTTAATATGAGGATTTCCTTTAGCTCAAGGCCATTTTATGGTTAGTCACTGTGCAGGTGCACTCCGGGGCAGAGCATAGTGACCCTGTGTTGCAGTGTATGTCACCATCTCACCACTTAGGCGGTAGTCCATAATTTCAGTTCTATCTCGTGCTTCCTTTGTACAAGCCACTGCAAAAGTAACCTGAGTCACTGAAGTCGTTAGGCCAATGCTGACTTCAGTAGATGCAGAGATAGACTAACACTGAGGACCCCTGAAAATCTCACCCTAGAACTGTTTAAATTTCCCAATAGCCCAAGAGAGGTGTTGAGTTCCTCGGTACCGGATTGCTCTTCAAATCAAACAACTAAGGGGTTGTCTCAACAGAGGGTTAGTGCATGGGAGCTCTGTAGCACTCTAGCCAGCTCTGCACTAACTGGCTGGTAGTCCCTGCGACGATGCACTAAAAGTTCCATAGTGTTCTTTGACTTCCTGCTTGCTGTGTACTAACTCTCTGTATCAAGAAGCTTCAAGACTAGATCATACGGGAGATCCATTCCAGGATTGTCTAATCTGAGCCAGGATATAGGCACACACACCCTGTGTGGCACTTGGCAGCTCAGGCTGTGTTCCTTTCTGTAAAAGATAGCAATCAATAAATAACACCCTGAGAGTTTACCGCACCTGAGTCCTGTCCGTCCCTCATGATGAAAACTCTACTGCCTCATGCTGTGGAAAACCTTGTGGGAAGGGAAAGAGGGAGGAAAATTCTGTAGGGCTTCCCTCATGGAATTTCCCTGAGATTATTTCTACATTTTTGGAAGGCGAGAAGGGGGGGGGGGGTTTGATCATAGCCATGGTTCTCCTCCTGCTTCCATTGACGTCAACGATGCAATTTCCACTACATGAATATCCCCACAGCAAACTTAAGGCCTGATCCTGCAGAGTGCTAAGCACCCTCAACTCCAAATGAGGGCAAGACTGGGCCCTGAACTCCTGAAGCCCTGTCCCAGCAGACACAGGACTTAATATAAAACATTTCTGATGTGTAGCTGGGGAGGGAGTCCAGGTGGAGGAGACAGAGCTAACACTCACATTTTACAAATGGGGAGACGGGCACAGAAAAACCTCCTCAAATGTGCCCAGGAGATTTAGGAGCCTCTGTTTCACTAAAAGCCAATGGAATTTAGACTCCTAACTGCCAAAGTCACTTTTGAAAATGGGACTTGGGTTCCAAAGTCATGTAAATGTTTTTGAAAATTTTACTCTACAGGTCACACAGCAAGTCAATAGCGGAGCTGAGACCAAAGTCCAAGGAACCTGATTCCCAGCCCTGTGCTTTAACCTCTAAATCAGAGCTCCTCTTCTAAGCCAAATGAAAAAGTTGTCATGCAGCAAAGATTCCAGACCAATTCATATACTAAATAATCAATTAATCGTAAGAATTCCTTCTCGGTGGCTTTGATGGTAGTGACCTATTCTGCACTGGGAACACAACATTAGTTTTAAAGATGATCCTGTCTACTACTGGAAACTGAATACAAGTAAACTAGCCTGCTCTAATTGCACTGACACTTAAACATGTGTCTTTCAGGGTTTTAGAGTTTCTAGTCGTGTTGTTCTCATTAAGGGAGATGGTTACTACTAGAAATTATCCAAAACCCAACAGATGTTTAGAAATGAGCTAAAGAAAGTTTCAGTTTGACCTATTGCAGAAATGAGCATGTGATGAACATCTGTGTACTCTTTACATTCTTTGCCAGATGTTCTGTTGCAAGAGGAATAAGGAGTGGAAATTAATTTGGGTAAAACATAACAGTGATCCTTTTAAGCAAGAGTCCTCTACCTGAGTATGGTTTTGTGATTATAGAAGGGAACAGAGAATCAGGATTTCTGGACTCTATTCCCTTCTCTGACACTAACACACTGTGTGAAGTTGAGGAAGTCACTCAAGGCAGATTTTCAAAAATTCTCAATTTTAGGTGTCTTAAGTTTTGAGTGACCTTCCTGAGCTAGCTGAGGTCTAATTTTCTAAAGTATTAAGCATTCAGAATTCCCATTGACTTCAAATCAGATTTGCAGGCGTGCAGCCCCAACTCCTTGACCTCTCTGTACATCATTTTACCCAACTTGATGTCAACATAGTAATAGTTATATACCTCACAGGTGTACTGTCAATCTTAAGTAATGTGAAATGTTTTGAGATTCCTAGCTGAGAAGTGCTATGCTGTATATATATGCGAGGAATTATTACATTATAGTTTAGTGCTAGGTTATTTGTTCTAGATTTTCCCTGCAAACACAGTTCCTAAGCCAGGGATAACTATGTTATCAATATAAAACTTAAGATACGTTCATAGTCTTCACATCTTTTGGTGATTTTTCTTTTCATGTCATGTATACATTGCTGACTCCAGGCTCTAATTTAAGCAGGTTAAAGAAAAATACGCTGATGTTGGAATTATGTAATATGTCTAAAAGTGTTTGAAGCTCAGTCTGACAATAGCTAGGCCAATTTTTTAAATGCGGTGTTTCCTCACTTGTAATTGATCTTGTTGCAGTCATGACAAAACTTCAATGTACTATCCAGTAGATGAGTTTTCATGGCTTAAATCTTAAACTAACTAGAGCAAACAAACCTAGATTAAGCAGGGAAAATAGTAGCCTTAAAGAATCCAAGGAACCGGAATTGATATTTCTTAAACAAAAAAGAAATACTCTAGGGCATTTTACAGTAAGGATCTCAAAATCACGAAAGCTTGCAATGATGTTGTTGTACTACTGGGTCATCTAGAATGGACAATTACATTTAATGAAAGATCTGAGGATACGAGGTGAAGTGAATACAATCTATAAGTACCTAGATGGGAACAAATATTAGATAATGGACTCTTCAACCTAGCAGACAAAAGGTCTGATCCGTTGGCTGGAAGATGAAGCTAGATAATTTCAGACTGGAAATATGATGTAAATTTTGAATAGTGAGAGCAATTAACCACTGGAGGACTTTATCAAGGGTTGTGGTAGATTTTCCATCACTAACCATTTTTAAGTCAGACTGGATGTTTTTCTAAAAGATCTGCTCCAGGAATTATTTTGGGGCAGTTCTATAGTCTCTATCATACAGGAGGTCAGACTAGATAATCACAATGGTCTCTTCTGGCCTTGGAATCTGTGAATGCTTATTTTTCATCTAGCTGAGTCATGATTATTTGGTGAATATATCACAGGTTTCCATGTTTCATTGTGGCTTTCTAGTTACTACCAAAAGACAAATAGTAATAACAATATAGCCTCTTTGTCTCCTCTCCCCCCATTCCCTTCATTCATTCCATCTCAAATATCAATCTTTAACGCTCCCCCTCATCTTTTTCTTCTTCACTTTTTCCTACCTCCTACCTCCTGCCCCGCCCCCCCAACCCCCCGCAATTTTCTGTGTACAGACGCTCCCTGGCTTACGCAAGTGTTCCATTCCGGAATACCTTGTGTAAGTCACATTTTGCGTATGTCGGGAACATATACTTGACAATTACTCGCCACAAAAAACATAATAATAAAGTGTACGGAACTTTTTCCGTAAGTCGGGTTTGCATAACCTAGAGGAGCGTCTGTATAGTTGAATCTCCTTACCCACCTATTTAGGTACTTACATGGTACCCCCTCATCGTAGCATCTGAATGCCTCTGCAGTACTTGAGTACCTAATAGTGATGATGTTGTTTTACACCATACAGCTTCTCTCTAAGAACAGTTTTATTATATCTGGATCCTGAATAAGTATATGCCAATGCTTAGTGCAAGATGATGAAACAGGATGCAGAGAAGCATTCATTAACTCTTAGTTCTTTTGCTTTTGTCTGGTTAAGGCAGTTTCAGCAGGTCTGATTCTCCACTGCCTTGCACCTTGTGTGCTCATTTTATGCTTATGAAAAGTTAGTGCAAAATAACTGTAAAACACTCCAGATCAGGAGAAGTCATTTCACAAGGAGCAGGTCAGTGGAGAAACAGACCCATCATTTTTAACAGGTTAATAGAATTCATTCGTCTGGTAGCTATATCAATACAACGTTTGATTTCCACTGAAGATGGTATACATGTACATGAGCAGCTCAGTACAAATAAATAGGTTATTTATTATAGTACCATGTGTACACCCTGGGATTTCCAATGTAGACTTCTGGGCTTGGGCTGCAGCCTGAGCTCTGGGACCCTTCCACCTCACAAAGTCCTATACCTTGGGCTTCAGCTCAACCTGGAAGTCTACACTGAAACATGAAACAGCCCTGCAGCCCAAGCCTGGCGAGCCTGAGTCAGCTGGCACAGGCCAGTCGCGAATGTCTAATTGGAGTTTAGACATACCCTTTACGGCTCTTTGTAGATGTCTATGTGTTCAATACATTATTGTTCTTGTCTTCAGACACCCCTAAGCGATGTGAATGTGAACCTCCTAGAATGATCAGGTCCCTGCATTTTAAAGAAAACATAGCACCAAAAAATATTAAGCAAAAGTAACCAAGTACCTGATCCAAACCCCACTGAAACACTTACACTTACTTCTTTTGACTTTGGCTCAGGACTCAACTGTCTAGAATTCAATTTCTCAGTACAGATGTTTATACATGCACAGTTAGTATAGGCAATGGTCAGTCGTATCTAGTGCTGCTCTGCAAATAGCTTTGGGCCTTCTGACAGACTGCATGAGTAAAAATGAGTACAAGATTATTGTAGGCTGCAAATCACACCATGGACTTGTTGTTTGGATAATAAAGTTCAGAGATACAGAGGATAATCTCATCAGAGAGACAGGGTGACCAACTCTCAGTTATCATCCCTCCGGACACTTCCTTTTTAGCTAATTAAACCTTAATTCTTCACAGGAAGCAGTATTTGCAAATTCTCTAATAGCTTGGCTTGGTATTACTGAACATATCTCTTCCACTTTTATCTGGAGAAACAGGAAAAGTGAAGTTCCAACACGTAGACCTAGAGCATCGGTTTATCTTTCCATTAGTTTATGACTAGTTCTTATTTGACTTTCTACATGCTATATTCTCTAAGGACAATTTTTTAAAAGCGCCAAGATAAACTTGGCTACTATTTTGTAATTGTGATTTTCAATACAGTTTTTACAAGTAATTCTCTCACTCTTTTTATTATGGTATGGAAAGCAATATTTCCTCAGTATTCCAGCCACAAGTATTCAAAACTCATGAATCAGTCTTCCAAAGTTGTGAGATTGGCTTAAAAAATCATCACACTTTAAAAAATATTTGGGTTTTTTTAATCTGTCTGCTGGTGTTCTAGCCATTGGTATTTATATTTTCAAGTTTTTCTTAATAACCCTGAAAGCTAGAAATTTACTTTTTCAAACAACCTCTGCCCCGAGAGTCTCCCATAATCACGTGACTCCAGGAGCTAGGCTTTAAGGAAAAACCCCAATATTACAAGATTCATAATGAAATCACAAGAGTTAGCACCACTATTTCCTGCCTGTGACACTTAGGCCATGCCTACACTAACAAATTACAGCAGTGTAGCAATGCAGCTGCGCCGCTGTAAACTTACTTGTTCTCCAGCCGACATAGCGCTGTGCCACAAGACTGTTTATGCCGGCAAAACTTATGTCCCTCCGGGGTGTGTGTTTTTTTCACACCCCCGAGCAACATAATTTTTTTGCTGAAATAAGTTGTAGTGTAGACATTGCTTTAGTTTTGATACAATGCTGTCACTATTTTGTATATAGGACTTTCCATTTCAGTTACAACTTCAGTTTTGTTATCCACATGTAAGTGCATGAAAAGATTATTCTTTGCTGTTACTCAACCTCACTTGGACCCAGATTCAGCTAAACACGAAAGCATATGCTTATGTATTTTGCTAAATTGAAGACTTAGGACCTAATCCAATGCTTACTGTAGTCAGTGTAAGGACTCCATTGACTTCAAAAGGTATCACACTGAGCCATTAACTTGTGTTCACCTAAACTTTGTAGTTGTCTCTAGTACACTTGATGCCTGAAACTAACATTTTATGTTGTTAGTAAAAGATGGTATTAATCAAGACCATGTGGAAAGAATCATTTTTCATATGACACTTAAGCTGTACTGTAAAAAACAGGGAGGCAATCAGTTTTGAAGAAGAGCTTTGTTCATAAATCACCAGGAACATGAACTACAAATTTCTGTAGTGGAAGTGTGGTGTGTGTGTGTGAGAGAGAGAGAGGAAAAATCATATATTACTTGTGGCTGTGTGCATGAATGATGGGATATGATATCTTTTTTTAGATAATTAGGAGAGGAAAGTGATAACTTAAATAATTAAAAAAGTAAATTTCCCTAACTTTGTGATAAGGGCTTAGATTTAGTCTGAATTATTATTTAATGGTGCCCCCTGCAGCGCTTGGATATTTCATAGAAGGTATAAGACAGGGGTTGGCAACCTTTCAGAAGTGGTGTGCTGAGTCTTCATTTATTCACTCTAATTTAAGGTTTTGCGTGCCAGTAATACACTTTAATGTTTTGTAAGTAAAGTAAATACATTTTTTTAAATGTTTAAGAAGCTTCTTTTAAAATTAAATTAAAATGCAGAGCCCCCCGGACTGGTGGCCAGGACCTAGGCAATGTGAGTGCCACTGAAAATCACACGTGCCATAGGTTGCCTACCTCTAGTATAAGACATAGGCCCAGATTTTTAAAGATATTTAGGCATTGCTCCACTCAGCATTGCAAGGCTGGTGACTTAGACAGCCAAGTCCCATTTTCAAAAGTGTCTTAGGGTATATTTACATTGCAAAGAAAAACCCATGGTGCCAAGTCTCAGAGCCTGGGTCAATTCACTTGGGCTCATGGGGCTCAGGTTGCGGGGCTAAAAATAGCAGTATAGATGTTTGGGTTTGGGTTGCAATCCAAGCTCTGAGACTCCCCCCTCACTGGGTTTCAGAGCCCAGGCTCCACCGCAAACGGGAATGTCTACACTGCCCTTTTTAGTGTCGCAGCCTGAGCCCCATGAGCCCAAGCCACTTGTCCCAGGTTCTGAGGCTCGGCTCTATGGGTTTTTTTTTTTTTTGCAGATGTGTCTGTAAGCAGCCTACATCTCACTGAACATCATGAGTGGACCAATGCCTCAATGTGTTTTAAAAGGTGGGCCATAGGCCCTGCCTCAGAGAGTTTGCAATCTAAATTGCAGACGTGACACTGGTGAAGGTGGTGAAATAGTTGGGAGAGGAGAGAATGGCATGGAGAAGGACAATGGTTGCAGTTATATGGCCATGCAGCTACTCAGCCTCAGCCTCATCCAAATCTTACAGAAGGTTTGTGTTAACTTCAATGAGGGATGGTTCATGCTCTGTATGCATCTCTATATCTTGAAGGCTCAGATCCCCACTTCAAGTGAAAATCATATTTGTAAAGCTCTCCGCAGGGAGTCTCATGGCCCAGTCTTTAGATACTGTTTTGTCACCAGTTGGGTTCCACCATGAGGAGAGCTGTGGGGAAATGGCTTTCCTGTCATGTGAAAAATTTTAAGATTTTCCTGTTCCAGGACAAAACAGGCCTTTTGAAGTTTTTCATGAGACAGACAGACACTCATTCTAGAGCTGCCAATAGGGGAAACCCAGGTTTAAGCTCCTGCTTTGCCTGGTTTAGAGTACAGACATGAACCTGGGTCTTCCACATCCTTGATGAATGCTATAATCATTAAGCTCTTGGCTACTCTCATATTGGGGTCCTGACTGGCCATTAACTACCATGGAAGGACACAACTATAAATCTCATGCAACCACTGGGACAGGAGATTAGTTTAATCATAAAATAAGTTTATTATGGAACAATGGCTATCTTTGTAATTAAGGTGGCAATTGAGTTTGTATTATAAACCCAATTCATATAGGCCTCAAAATTGGTAGGATAGACCTGGGACCCAGGAAGAGTTTTTCTAAAAGAAAAATATGAAAGGAATTAGATAAGTAATTCCTGAATGATGGCACTCTGAAAATAGAGGTGTTCAAAAAGTCTAACATTTTCTAGTACTTCATACCCTAAAGGAAGAAGGAGAGAGCCCAAAACTAGAGATGGTCAAAATGTCTATTATTTTCACATTAGTTTTTTAAAATCCTTTTTCAAAATACTTGCAAAAAACATTTTTTTGGTGAAAAACCCAAAATGATTTTTTTTCAAGTTCTTGGTTTAAAAGTAATCTTTTAGTTTCTGGTTTTTTACTGCGGAAAACTTCATTTTGGTCAAAAAGGCCATCATTAATTAAAACATCTCTTCTGGATGTCCCTGGTCGAGATCTAGAGCCTGGGAATCCAGGTAGTTTGGGAGCTTTGTTTAAGAAATGCAACCTTAACTTTACATTTGCCTAGTGTCAAATATAAATATATTTTAAAATAAACTTTGTTTGTGAAAGGTAGCAGGTAGTCACACTATTCGTATGCACCAGCAACCTTAACTTCACCTTAAAATTTATGATGGGATTAGAATACTGATTTAAATGGGCCTGCTCTTCGCTGATCCAGGAAAACCAAAACTTCTGGGATAATTATTACATTGTTTAACAAACCACTTCCTCCCATCCAAGCAAACTTCTAGATGTACAATATTTTTCAAATTACCCTGATTTTCCTTTTGCTGCTCTTTGATTGGATAGCTGTCTGAAAATACATATCTATGTATATATAGCAAAACCTATCTGAACTTTTGTCCCACACTAAAACTACAACCCAAACCTCTCCTTATGTTAGCTTGTAATATTACTTTTCATTTATGTTTTTGGTTCTGGCTCAGATTGGAAACTTACACGCCAAAATAATATGGAAAAGCCTGTTCTCATAATCTCTCTGTCCCAAACAAACTTGTTTTTAAAAAACAAAAAAAAAATCTGTTTCATGATATTTCAGGCCCAGTTGTTCAGAACCAAGAGGTTAGGATGCACGAGATGTACTCCAGATTAGTATTCAAACTATTAGGCAATTTAACAAACTGAGCTAAAAGCCTTACAGTTACAGTATATTGTATATATCTATTCCACTTCCCTCTCTAGAATAGAATTAGTACTGCATACCTGTGTTCTAAGCTTTATAGTACTAACTGTGAAAGGAGATTGATGACAGGGATCTATGCTTCTGGAGTAAGTGGATCTGAGTTCTAGTTCCATTTCCCCTCTATAGCTCCAGGTGGCCATGATATTATAGACCAGTGACAGTCATGCAGTCCTGTATGGCCATGACCTTGTTACAATATTGTTACATTAAGATGATGATAGTGTCTTGGACCCAGCTCCGTTTTAATTTTAATAGTATTTTTCTCCTGCAATTCCCCTCCCCATTAAAATGAATAAAAATAATTTACAAAAAAGAAAAGTCTAAGGAACTAATGAAGTTGAATCAAAACTCCAATGGACGTAAAGAATGTAAATAGGACAGAAGAATAAACCAGAAGATTGCTCCTTTTCTTCCACAGACTGTTGAAAGTTTATTCAGCTGTTTCTGATGTCTTTAAACTATTTTTTTTTTGTTCAACCATCTGTTCTAATTTTTCCTCTCTATGAAAATAGACTGCTCCTGTCTGCAGCATTTTGGTAAAACAGTTATCTTGACTTCTTGCTGATTGCATGCAAAGAGAATTAAGCCTTCAGATTTAATAAGCATATCAGGAATATTCTTCCTCAACATACTACTATTCAAAGGTTTGGGTTTCAGAAGGCTGTTTTCTTTACCCCTTCAGAACTGAAAATATTACTCCTCCACGAGCGCTATTTAAGACCCAAGTGTCAATGAACCAGGCAGTGAAATGACAGTTACCTAAACAGCATATGATTCGAGGCCATTTTAGGAAATTCCTAACACTTTTCCTTGTTTTTTTTTCTTGGATACAAAGGGAGAGATTGTGCCTAGTCTTGGGTCAGTGCATGAGAAGAGGGGAGGGAAGAGAGTGCAAATCCTTGTGCCTTTCCCCTCTCCTTCTCCATTCCTATACACACATTTTTCACTTGTTGAGGGGCTGGGCATAGTCCCAGCTCTTGAGCCCAAGGAAAGCAAAGACTCTGAGGGTGAAATCCTGGCCACATGAGGTCAATGGGAGTTTATTGCATTGAATATGGACCCAGGATATCACCTCAAGTGTAGCACTAGTGAGGAGAGGCAGAGTGAAGGCTAGGTCATGATTATTCCTCATCTATGCAGTAGCAAACCAATTACCCTATAGCAGTGGCTGCACTGACCCACTTTACCTCAGAGCTCCCAGAGGAGTCACATCTGCTTTTGTGCTGTACTTCTGCTCTATGCCCAACACCACCAATGGCTTCACAACCACAGTCTAACCTTTATGAAGACAGAGCTTCTATGCATAAACATGGGTGCATGGCCTGAATGAAAGAGGGGAAGGAGGGGAAAATGTCCTGCTTTCTTTCTCCTTTGTACATGAAGGCAGAGTCAGGCATGACTTGCCCTAAATGTGCAGAATGTGGCAGTTACAAGGTGCAGGGAAATATATTTTTTCACCACATTTCTCTCTGAATGGCTCTCCCCAACTTTTCTCAGTGAGATTCCTGGTTCCTTCTGCTCTGCATAAAGGGAGGGGGGCTTATGATCTACATTTACCTATGCTACCTGCTTTATTATGCATTCGAGACTCTAATTTACCTTTGCCCCACTCACAAGCTGCAGATAACTCACTGTAAATTATCCTCATTGGAAATGCTGACTCATAACACTGATGTTACAGAACATTGTCTAATACATGCATGTTAGAGATGAATCCCACACCCTTTCATGCTTCCACCTTAACTTTGTGCTATGTCCCTAGTGTCCAAATGACGAGCACTTTCTATTTTATCATCATCATCAATTTCTAATGCATCCATCCCTGAGATGCAGTATCTGCACATCATAAAATCTTGTCGTCTTTAAAGATTTCAGAGGAACAGGCATTCCTCTGTGATTCTCATCCACCGGGCGAGACCCACTGGATTGATGTATTGTGCCTTCATGGATTTGGATATAATGATTCAAGAGAAAATACAGATGTGAAGAAGAGCCCCTGCCAGTCATTATTCACTTTTAATCGATACCTTTCATTTCCCCCATGCTACAGTGCAGTCATTTAATTAGCAAGATGGGGCAATCTGCAGTCCAATCTCTGCCTCTGTTTCTTGCAGTGTGATGTTGCTGGACATGTAACTACAGTTTCAAATTCAGAGGAATAAAAGCATTAGTATCAGTATTTTCAGTATGTAAAGGACTCCCTGCTGTTTGCTTCTATCTTTCCTGGCACAGCTAAAGCTGGTTGGTAACTTTCTGATTAAATAGGAAAATGCTAATTTGTCAAAACCTCAAATTTTCACAGGACTATATCACAGGAATTGTCAGGAAAGGTTTTTCCAGTCAGAGACAGACAGACACCACACCCCAAAATAGTGTAATGCTTAAAGCGCTTGCCTAAAGATGTGAGACTCTGGGTTCAAATTCCTAGGCTAAAGCAGGGACTGGAGCCTCAGTTTCCCATCTCCTAAGTGGGTGCACTGACCACTGGGGTTGAGTCTCTTGCTGTTCTTTAGTTTTTGGAAAAGTGTGAGTTTCAATCCAGTGCAGAAGGGGGAAAATGTTTGAAATCTCAAAAATGTTCATGGGACAGACAAACTATTCCCACCCAGCTCTCAGCTGAGTGCCTTACTTGGTATCTCGTTGGGATTGGCTAAATTCAGTTCAGAAAATACAGGCGTGATGTTGGGAGAAGCAATGGCACAGATTATTTCTGCCCTTTTGACTGAGGATATGCACCTTCTATTTGTCACTGCTGGCTGCAACTTCAGAATCCAGTTAGAATTCCCATTTCCACCTGGATGATCAGCTAACAGCAGTAACCAGGACTATTTTCCTTCATTTATGCTGGGCCAGAAGATGAGAACTTTTTTCAGCTGAAGAGAACGCTCTCCTATATGTCATGTCTTTCTCAGCTCATGCTTAGATTTCTGCAGTGAGCTCTTCTTGGGGCTACACTTGAAATTCATCAGAAATTGAAGCTGGTGCAGAATGCAGCAGCCCACTTGTTAAGCAGAGTATTTTGCCACAAGTATACGATATCCGTGGTTCATAATCACATGGACTGACTGGGTTGCTGGATGGAGTTGAAGGCACTGGTTTTGATCTGTAAAGCCTGTAAATGGCTGGAACCTCCTTGCCTCCATCACTGGTGGGGAACTGAGATTAGTGGAAGCTTCTGAGCTGCAGCACCTTTGGTATAAGAGAACTGCTGGGAGGCCCTCTTCATGAGAGTCTCTCATCTTTAGAATCTTGCTCCTTCCCTCTTGGTCTGAAATAACCCAAATCTGTTGAGCTTCAAGGCATTCTGCAAAGCTCATAATTTTCCTGGTTTGGGAGTGGGGAGGGGTGTTGTTAGAGGTGTGATTTTTAGGGAGAATTGAATATTCTGGAATCTTTTTGCTATAAGGGCCAGCAATGACTGAATTGAAGAGAATAATTACCAAGGCTGATGTGTAGCAGACCTTGCTGCTGATTCTTTCTGTTGTGATTTGTGTTTTTGAACAACTGTCACTAGAGTCTGGGATACAGGCCTTCTTGTTTTGGTTCTTGTAGATCCAGATAAGCAAAGGAAACATTGACAAACTCATCAGTCCTCACAAAAGCCGTGAAGGTTCAAAACATCTTCCTTTCTCTAAAAGGATACCAAGCAGATGGCAGCAAAAGTGGCAGGCTCTGGTCTGACTGGCCAAAAGGCAATCCAGAATCTATACATAAACTCTCTGACGGTTTAATGGTTGGAAAGAACTTACTTAAAGCCTTAGAACTTGCTGTGAAGTCACTGCTCCTTGAAAGTCCAATAATAAAAGAGCAGTTTACCTTGTTTAAAGAGAGGTTTTAAAACCTTTGGCTTTGTATTTAGCTCCAATTAAGACTGTAGCGAGCTGCCCATTCAGCTTCTCCCTGTAATTATTCTCTTCAATTCAGTCATAGCTGGCCTTTTCTTCAAACATTGTGGCTCAATATGATTTCCAGGATGTTTCAGGTGTGCATCTCCCTCAGTGGTTGACAGTTGTTAACTACACACCTCAGGCACTCCCCAAGATCATATTGTTTTCACAAGTCTTTCTTGTTTCTTTACCTTTTAGTGTTAATGTTAGATGATCTGTCTATTTGCCCTGACTGAAAATTAAGGCAAACATTTTCAAACGTGGGCACCTAAATCCATATTTAAGCTCTACATTCCTGCTAATCAAGTTATTTTAACATAGGCACCCAGATACGGATTTAAACGAAATGCCTGACTTTAGGCACCCAATCTTGAAAAAAAGTTGGCCTAATGGTTTATCTAGAATAAAGAGCTCTAAGCTGTTATCCTCTTTTGAGACACAGCAGACCTATCAATCTTCCTGCAGTAACACTCCAGTCATCACACTTTTAATCAAGAGGTTAAACAAATGAGTGTTCTGAATAAAAAAAAAATTATTCACACTCAGACTTGGATCGTGACTGTGACCACAAAGTTTGACAGCTGTCAAGTGGCTAAAAGCCTAGATAAACTTGAATCTAAAGCACTTCAGTAGAAACAGGGGTGTGCCACTATGTGGTTTGGGATAAAGAATAGCCATTTTGTTTCTGAGTTCAGTCATTTCAGGTTTTGGGTGCTCAGATAAAAAAAAATGGTAATTTTCAAAGTGGTGTGTGGGGAGGGGTCTCATTAGGTGGGGATCACTGGGCCAGGTGGAATGATTAGCACTGGAGAAGAAGTGTGAAATCTCTCTATGTAGTTCCCAGGAGAGAAAGAAGGATGGGATATGATGTCAGTGGTGTTACATCAGGAATTAATTGGGCCCATTCTGTTTCATAGGGCTTGAGGCCAGCAGGGACCAGTAAATCATTTAGTCTGATCTCCTGTATATTACTTAATATTTTCTTAAGCACACTAAATCAAGGACTGTCCAAGTTAAGATGAAGGATGGTAATCGCTGCAGGCCATGCTGAGCTGCATCTACTGCCTCTGCTCCCAAGTGCAGCTAGCCAAATAATGGCTACTTCTTCCACGTTATGGGATGGGTTTCTTTACCATATGGCCCTTAATGTACTGGTGCTGCAACCTGGAAAGGCATATAACAGTGTTTGGCTCCAAACACTTCATTTTAGGCAGATGTTACTGAAGAAAAGTTAGCAGTATTTTTAAAAGGGTAAACTCTGGATGGGAGACTAATGATGTCTGAATTAGGGCCCACATTTCTGAGGGACTGGCCACCCCCATATTTCTTTGCCTGCACTGACTGTTGAAGGCACTCAGCACATTTCAGCACGCTCTCAATTCCTTGCAACTTCAGGCACTTAAGTACTCAATCCCACAAGCCCAGACTTGAGTTAAGGGCTTGCAAGACCCAGCTCTAAATCAGACTTCCTGTTGTGTTCTGTGTAGGACAGACTTTGGGGGGCATTGCTTCCAAAACCTTTCCCAGATAAGCCTATAGTATTAAAATAATATAATTACATGTTTCGTTCAAACAGCAATTATTTTGGGGAAGTTCTATGGTCAATATGATATAGGAGGCCAGACTAGATGATCACAATGGTTCTTTCTGGCCTTGGACTCTGAGTCGCCACAGCACAATTCATCAGCAGATTCTGGTACTATTCGCAAGGTCACTCCCCTCACAGATGAGATCAGCACAACATTCACATGACCTAACACAATATCAGCTTCTTTTTTTGTACTACTCTGAATCCTCAATAGTTTATTAGGGTTCTGGTCTACAGGTTTCCTGGCCCAAATGGTTCTGCTATTCATTTGCAAATTGCAATTAAAATTGCAGTACCAGAGTAATTGCATTCTAGCTACATATATGATGCTTGCTTTCAGACTAGCTCTGTTTTGGAGGCTAGCTCTGGCAAATGGATTCCTTGTCTTCTCCATGGCACAAGTACAAATCAGATAGCTGTTGTGAGTTCTCCTACAGTACCCTTCTAGTGACCAGAACCATGAGGAGGAGGAACCCCTCTCTATGCTACTGTCTGGGTGGGAGAAATTTAACTATGCTCATAAAAAGGGGGCTACTAACAGTGCTGAATTATGCACAGCCGTTTTCTAATGCAGACTGGTGTTGCCCTAGAGATGGAGCTGCGACTGCTCATTTAACTCAGGATTTCAGATCAAACTGAAAACCTGGATACCAAAGGGGAAAAAAACCAATGCTCTATTCAACATGTCACTCAGCCGCTTCCCACATGATGTATAATTACCACATGAACCCTGTGACTGGACACTTCAGTTTCTCAGTAAAGTAGACATATGACCCAATCCTGCCACATAGAACAGGAGTGTCAATCTATTTTGATTTTAAAAGACAAAAAGTCAAGGATGAAAGAGAGTGTAAAGATTTACAGTTCTGTTTTTAATACATCTCAGGGTGCTGATTGCTAGTGGCACTAAATCAAGCTCCGTAGCCTGCCTAGACATAGAACACCTGGGAAAGAAAACCTTGATCTGTTGGAGGACTCTAGTATTATGGGGTTGCAAATGAATGCAACGTGTAACCTGCAATAATCCTTTTGCCCTGCAGATGGCTGCACTGAAATCGTGTGAATGAATGGGAGTTGATGGCACAATTGTCAACAGGCTATGATCCTGCAGTGACATATTCAGTAATGACCTGATAGCATGATCACTGACCTTTGTTAAAAAAAAAAAAGAAAAAAGAACACAGATACTTTATAAATACGAAGCAGCAGACAGCCTGCAAAAGCTGGCTGCATCTCAGAACGATGCTGTTGCACAATAATAATTCCATTTTGTTTAAAGCAAGCAAACCAAAAATTACTCAACAGCTCAGGGGAGTGCTGAATAGTTTTGGAAAAACATATTCTGTCTGGAGTGAAAAGGGCTACCTAGATATTGCTCTCCTCCACATTCACTCTGCAGACCTGAGTCCGATCTCATTGACACCTGCATAAATGAGGGGTGGCTCTCCTGAGATAACTGGAACTATCTCAGTGTAAACCATGAGTCAGAGGAGAATCAGGTCCTGCATGATGTACTTACTACTTAACATATATCCAGAGCTAGACTGATGCTTTTGAAAGTCAAAAACAGCTCAGTCAAACCATCTTCACTTAGTTCACTTTTGAAATTCACTCGGATGTTGTTTTCTTTGAAATTTGTGGTCCGGTTATTGAGAGTGACAGTTGCTTCATGGTCTTTAGCACTTCATGTAATCTCAGTCCCACTCTCCCAAGTACTATGCTGAGATGATTGCAGATGTTAGAATCACATTACTGAAAAAATAACCCAACAGCACAAAAGGAGATAGACAGTGTCAGTTTTAAAGTGAACTTTTATAACATTGTCATAGAAGCAAGTAATTAACAATCCAACTACAGACCAGGGGTCTTTGTGGGCCTGATTCTGATCTAATTGTAGTTAAGGAAAGTTTTGCCTGAGAGCAGAATGAAGCCTTATGTTATACAGAGAAGAGGCTGGGTCAAAAAGTTCAGATAAGGATTCAGATTTGAATCCAATACTAGTGGGTATCTGTATTTGGTGTTCCACTTTGGCCTAATGTAGAGAGAAGCCCAAGTCACAAATTTCTAATCTGAACTCAAACTTTCCCAGAGAGGGATTGAATCCAGTGTTCAGGTGCACAGCTAGCATTACGCTTAAAAATTAGGTTCAAATTGTACCCTCCAGTGGAAAATTCTGGGGGAATGCTACAACCTTGGGGCTGTGAAAATTCTGATGTATCATGCAGAGGAAGGGGCAGAACTTGCATTCCAAAATTCAGCATGCCTGGAAAGTTTCAGGGCCAACACATTATAGCCCAGTAGTACCTTTGCACTGTGCACCATCCTGCTCCCCCCCGACCCCCACACACACTTACTACTTTCATAGTAGGTCAATTCCCTCAAATCTTCATGACTTCTCTGCTCACAGATAGGCCAAACTCACTCCCCAGCAGGTTTCTGAGAGTGCATATTGGCAAGACACATATCATGAGATAGTATTGGTGTGGTCATCAGACTCTTGCATGGGGAAATCTGTATAGGTTTGCAAGAGAATAATGTCATGGAAGTAGCTTGCCATGACCCTGTTTCTAATATTGCTCACCTCTTTCCCCCTTCCCTCAACATTTTTGAGTCCCAAACACATTGTGCAGCCATTGCATTTATTATTAAATCTTTAAAAAGTAGTAAACTCAGAAGGTGAGTAGGTTAATGGACAATTGTGCAGTTTGGATCAAATATTTCAGATGACAAACTACTTCATAAATAAGAATTTATTTTCAAACTTTTTTTTGGTAATGGATATGCCTGTTCTCCTGGTATTCACCAGGGTAATAGCACTCCCACTAACTATGTAGGTCCAAATCCATAAGACATAAAGATATTGTTAAGTTCTGGCATCACTTTGATTAGACAGGACACCTGCCCATCCCCAACACAATGTAACCAATCCCTTTGTAGCACCAGCAGTCCATTTATATAGGGAGGTTATGAATTTGATCCAATTTTGAAAAGTAAGGATTGCACTGAGAGCTGTTATACTGCGGCTACTTCCCAGCAGGATCTCTAGTCCTATGGTGTGTTTTCATAACTGAAAGAAAAGACATACCACAAAAGGCTAGTCATGTTTTTTTTTTTTAAAAAAGGCATGCAAGCTGGCTGGTGCCTATCTGAGTTATACTGATATATGCAATTTGTAAGAATTTCATAGTTTAAATACTCCCAAATAAAAGGCATTTTTTGTGGTATTTCTACTGGAACAAACTCGAGGACGAATAATGTGGCAATATTTCTAGCTGAAATACTGCAAAGAGGAATTTTTAGGTGGGATAAAAGAAATAACATGAGAGAACTCTCTGGCCTAAAAGGCCTTTCTTGCCATGTTTCCATTGAAAAGCGGTAGGTGGGGACACTTTTAATAGGAGATATGAGAATTTCTGCAGAGTCAGACTTCAGGGGCACAATCCTTGGTAAAAATAAATGGGATAAAACTTGATCTCTGGGAGGAGTCTTACAGATCTCTCTGCCAGACAATTCATTAACCACAAAGCAGACCATATCTCCATATCCCCTAAGGTGAATTAAGACTAAATGAGGTCTCCATATGCTTGAGTATTTTCCATCAGAAGCACACTAAGTGGATATAAAAACAATCAAAGAGCCACTATCAACACTGCAAAAAAACTTGCAAAATATTCAAAAGGCCAGCATCAATAATGCAAAAAATACACATAGAAACATGTAGGCCCACTTAAAAAAATGTGCTAACAATGGTATGTGCAACCTGCACAGATCTGTCTCATAGTTGCACATGTACTCAGTCATGTTACTGTGCATACAAATTACTATTTGCATGTCTAACTGGTCATGTATGTGCATAGAAGCCTGATTAGGTATGCACAGTTGTGGAGACTTTTCTGAAAATCTGGGCCTTAATTTTAAACCAATAATGTCTCACATATTCTACTACATTAGTGCACCCCCTGCTTCATGTGAAAGAACATGGGCTCTTCTTCTATCTCCCCTTCCTCCTAGTTGCTCATGTTTTCCAGTGTCTCTTGAAACTTTCTACAACCTTTTGTGCTTTCTTGGCACTGCAAAGGAGCCATATAGATATAGTTGGCTTTAACAGAATTTTCCCAGTGTAGGGCTAATATCTGGTAACATAAAGCTGATTCTGTGCCTTCCCCATCTCAGTTCCTAGTGTAGGAGGAGTGCCGGGGCCATGAAGGGTGAGCTCCAGCAATCGCCAGCTGGTAAGATGGTGTCTTGGAGGCTATTGCAAAGAAGGTGTAGTTTAAAGGCACCCTTACACTCCTCTAAACTATACCAGGAACCGAAACACATCATGGGTACATTCAGCTTTTGACTAGAATGAGCTTCTCTCCTACACAAACCCCTAGTCTAAGGTTGGTTACCTCCCTGGGTTCTGCATTGCTTACCTCCAGATTTGTGTTTTGTAGCTATCTGTTCTAGAATACACTTATGGCCTGATCCTGCATACACTGAGGTCAATGGCAAAGCTGCCATTCCTGGAAATGGTGCAGGATCAGACTTTCAGTCCTTAGATATCTTTTTTTATGGTACTTCTGAGTGAGATTAAACTTCTGTGCAAAGCCCCATTACGAGTTTCAGGGAACTAAGGCTATTTTACTTCTGAATAAGAACAACCACGCTGTGGTTTAATGCACTTTAACTTCACACCTTTAGTTAATACGGCTTAATTTCCCCTGAGTGTCCTCATGTAGACAAGCCCTAAGGGTAGGAGCCAGGATGGGTAAGGAATGGTGTCCCTAGCCTCTGTTTGTCAGAGGGTGGAGATGGATGGCAGGAGAGAGATCACTTGATCATTACCTGTTAGGTTTACTCCCTCTGGGGCATTTGGCATTGGCCATTGTCGGTAGATAGGATACTGGGCTGGATGGACCTTTTGTTTGACCCAGTATGGCTGTTCTTTTATTCTAACCTAAATGAACCCAAAGTTATGGAGACAGATATGAGTCAAGGAAGCCAGCAGAGTATCAGAAACCTGGAAAAATCTCTGACTGGATGGGCTCAGGCGTTTGGTCACAAGCTGAGGTGGTTCAAAAAGTTTTGGATTTATTTTTAAGCAGAATTTTTTATTGTTTCTTTAAACAATCAAACACAGCAAGCAGCAGATATTTGGCCACACACTTCTGAAACCCCAAACCATATTCAGGTTATGGCAGACTAATTTCAGCTTTTCAATTAAACAAACCACAACAAATTTTGAAGGAAAGCAGACATTGTCCGTGATTTTTTTCTGCTTTTAAAAAACCCCGAGTTTTCAATCCAGAAACAGTTTTGATGGCACATATTTGTCCAACCATTTTAATGAGCTTTAGTGCCTTTTAGCACTAGCTGATGCTGAGAACCAGTGATACCTTGCAAAGAAGTTTTCTCAAAACTGGATTTGTGCCGAGATGCAGAAGGTTTATTTTTCCCAGGGCCGCCCATGTGAGGGGAGCAAGTGGGGCAATTTGCGCAGAACCCCGCAGGGCCACCCACAAGAATATAGTATTGTAATTTTTTTTTATGGAAGGGGCCCCTGAAATTGCTTTTCCCCAGGCCCCCTGAATCCTCTGGGCAGACCTGGGGATGGGGGTGGAGAGGTGGGGCCTGGGACAGAGTTAGGGGTTGAGCACCTCCCGGGCCCGAAGGAAGCCAACATCTATGCTTGGCATGAGCTGGCATCTGGTCTGCCAGCATCACAGCGGGAAGTCAGGGAAAGATACACAAATTTGGGAACCATCTTTGTAGAGATGATTATTGAAATCACGGAGAGAAGTAGCCAAGAGAGAACTGAAAGGAAGAAAAAGTGTGGGGTCAGGGAACAGATCCATAAAGGACAGAATGTGGGATGAAGGAAGAATGTGAGCTGGCCAAAGAGATGCTGAAGAAACAATCACAGTGATTCAAGGAAAACCAAGACAGTGAAACCATAAACCCCTGAGAGAATATGTACTATCCAAGACCAAAATCCCACAATATATGTATACTCTATGGTCTCTCTCCCTCCCATTTTAGTATGTCATATAATAGACAAAAACTGCTCTCAGGCTTCCTAGTGCCTGGCTGCTCTTGACCACCTAGGATGTTCTGGTAGCTGAAGATCAGCTCAGCACCAGTGCTCCCTTTTGCCTGGGTGGGGTGGGCATGGTTGTGCCACCAGAGTCCTCCCTAACACTGGAGGAATCCTCAGGATGCCATATCCATGGCTGAGTTTGTTTGATTTTCTATGGGAAATGGCGCAAAGCAGATTAAACAGAGCAGAGAATTGGGCCTGATGCACTGCGGCATAAATGACAAGCCTGCCTACAACGGCGTTCAAGGCAGATTCACTATTTGAGATGAAATGAATCTGTGGAATTAAAAAGGTTAATACCAGCTCTGCTAGAAAAGATTAACTCGGACATATAATTTCTACCTCATACAGTGGATGTACATAAACTGTTTCTTCTATTTTCAGAGAGATTACTGTTATCCAGCAGTATTTCCCATTTTAAGGATAGGGAATGGCAATGGAAACTTTAACATCTTTAAAACCAGAAGGAAGTTTTTAAGTGCACCCACACTTTTTAAGTGCACCCATGACTCATAAAGCCTAACTCAAGTCAGGTTTTTCTTTAACTTTCTCTTGAAGAATTTATCTGGCTAATCTTTGCCTTATTTAATTAAATCCTATGTTAGATTCTAAAAGCTAGAAATTTTGCATAAATGCTTAGCTGATAATATTGGATCATCTGGTCTAAACATATCCCTGTTTAAGAATTGCTAAGTGATTAAGCTGTGGTGTACGGAAACAGTCCAGGAGACTTCTCCAGCATGTTGTCTCAGCGTTCTCTGGTCATTTGGCCCATGCTCTTGTTAATGGAAGCAGTACATTTAATTCTTTGGGTACCACATCAAAACTTTACTTCTCTGTCTCAACAAATACATCGCCAAGAGGAAAACAAAAACAGATCTCTCAGAGGATGACTGTACAGTCGTCATTTTTTCAGGATGCACACAATTATTCAAGTAATATTCAAGGCCTGACTGAATGACATGCAAAAGAGGACATTTAGATTTAAAGCTAAAACTTGATCCATGAGACATCTTGTTTTTGATGTGTGGAATAACAAGCTGCTCATGTTTTAAGACCTGAAGTGCACAGGCACAGGAAAATGGGCAATGGCTGAAGCTTAAAATTTCATCCATCATGCTGTGCTTATTTTTTGGAAATGAAATCAAACAATGTGGTTTGAATGTGTATTTTGTAGCTTAATTTTCATTTTAAATTATAGTTAGGTGAATCATTCATAACAAATGCAGTACTCTAGGAGTTTTTCCTACTCCCTTCCCTCCCCCACATATTGTCCATGAAATAGTCAGTCTTTTTTAAATGATTTACCAAATATTTTTTGGAAGTAATTGTCTCTAGCTTGTTTGTAAAAAGTTTACTGCAAGTATTTGATATTCTTCAAAAGAATCATTAGCACAGATATTATAGATGGAATAGTAGATAACTGAACAAGTTTTTTCTCTCTTGCAAATGTAGGATTATGTCTTAATGGAAGTCAGATACTAAGGTGATGGGTGTGATGGATACTGTATACGACCTGGTCATTGAGATTGTTACTGTATAGCTATATTGGGTGATTGAAATGCTTAGTGTATGCATATTTTGATTTAGTTCAATAGCAAGGATGTTATGTAACTAGCAGGAAGGCAGCTTAGATAAGTAACCTCTAAGAGCTTGTCTTTACTACCAGGGAGATCGACACTGCTGCAATTGATGCAGCAGGTGTCGATTTAGGAGGTCTGGTGAAGACTCTCTAAATTGATGGCTGAGCACTCCCCGGTCGACTCTAGTACTTCAGCTCCCCAAGAAGAGTAAGGGAAGTTGACCAGAGAGTGTCTCCTTTCAATACAGTGCAGTGAAAACACCACAGTAAGTCAACCTAAGCTACGTTGACTCCATCTACATTATTCACATAGCTGGAGTAGCATAACTTATGTTGACTTATCCTGGTAGTGAAGACAAGCATAGGTGCTAACTCCATGGATGCTTTGGGGCTAGAGCACCCAGGGGGAAAAAATGGTGGGTGCTGAGCACCCACCGGCAGTGCCCCTATCAGCACTTCCCCTTCCCTCCCCTCACCACGCTTCCACCACAATCAGCTGTTTCATGGCATGTAGGACACTGGGGAGGAAGGGGAGGAGTGAAGATGTGGCACATTTCGGGGAGGAGCCGGAACGGGGCAGGAAGACATAGAGTGGGAGTGGGAAGAGGTGGGGTGGAGGCAGGGAACGGGAGAGGCCTTGAGGGAAGGGGTGAAGTGAGGGAGGGGTCTGGGGCACAACTGGTGCTGGTCGAGCACCCCCTGGCACAATGGAAAGTCGGCAACTGTGAAGACAAGCCCTAAGTAAATGCATCAGGGGTTGTTACGAAACAATGAGCATGAAACGAGCTATGAAGATGCTACTTCTTTGGGACTAGCCACGAGTTACAAGCCTGTTTCACCATGGCTGGAAACACACAAATCAAAGGGACTTGAAATGGTTAAAAAGTGACTCGCTAGAGAGAGCGGAGAGCTTTTTGCAAGGAGCAGGTTAGCACAGGCCTTGCAGAGAAGTCTACAAAGGGCCTTCCTGAGCTTCCCAGGGGATGGTAAGCTTTAGGCAAGATGGATATGTGTATAGAATTGTTATTGGTTTTAAATTAGTTTTTCTCTTAAGGTTTGCTGTGGTCCTACTGTTTAATCTTAACAGTACTTGGTTCTAAGAAAGCTGTCCCATGACTTTATTAACCACTGGTCACAGCTCCCATAGGGAAAACTTGCTGGTGCCAAACCCAGTCAGACCTGCTGAGCAATCACAGTTTGTATACAGAGGGTTGTATCCTGGGGCCTGGAGGATTATTAGTGGGAGAATAATGGAATTCCATCCCAAGAGGTAAAGATTTGAGACCTCAGAGCTGAGGAAATGCATTCAGAGAGACTAGAGAGGGGTCAGAAGTGCAGCCAGCCCTGTAATCCTGACAATGTGTACATAGAGTAGAGTTATGCAAATGGCACTGGGTCTGGGTCATTCAGGTTTACAAGCTGAACCTTGTGGTCTGTTAACAGATACAACCTCTTGTAACTTTTATGACTCTAAACCTCCTCATCTCTTTCCCACTCAGATGTCCATTGGTATATACTCTACTATGGATTTTAATGGGTGGATTTAACCTTTCATTTTACTATAGATTATGAAACAAGCGCAAATCTGATTATACCCCTGGAAAATTATAAACATTTTTAATGCTCTTATTCTTGCAATAACAAATAAAGCTATTATACCCTCTAAAATTAATAAAATTAGCCAATTAAGTTGAGAACATGGTTTTCATCCTTTAGGTCTGTGTGCATCAGTGCTACTACTTTGTCTTTGCACGACCACTTGTGCATATGGAAGTGATTGATTTGCATGTGCATATGGCCAGATGGGATGTGAGTCTAACCATGTGTATGCAAAATTGGGTAGAAATCCCAGGCTCCTAAAGCTAGGTTGCTCAAATAAAATGTTGTGAACTCAGTCAAAATGAAATTAATTTTGAACTGGAGAAAATAGTTAATGATATTTTCCCCATTTAAATTACCATTTAAGCCCTGTCCTAGAACCTGTGCTGAAATCAATCTAGGTTTGGAAGAGGAAACCACCTGCAGAGCAGGGCTAAAACCAGGCTATCTTCAATCTTAACCATGGAGAAATTAGCATCTCTCCCTAATAACCAATCATGACTTGGGTATGATAAAGTGCTACCAC
This sequence comes from Gopherus flavomarginatus, assembly GCF_025201925.1. Classification (NCBI taxonomy): domain Eukaryota; kingdom Metazoa; phylum Chordata; order Testudines; family Testudinidae; genus Gopherus; species Gopherus flavomarginatus. The sequence continues at coordinate 119,813,649 of NC_066620.1, read as the reverse complement.
CATGTACACACACCAGTCAGTTTTAATATGTGCTATAGGTTGAGGTAGACTCATTGACTTTTTTTCCTAGCAATAAAGGAGTTAGTCTCCGTATGCTCAGAGGTACTAACAACAAAACTACTGCTTGGTTTCTGACAATTTGAATATAAGAGTTTTTATAGTAAGGAGGAAGCAGCCTACCATGCATTAGTAGCATGTTACATCACAATATTCCTCTCCCTCCCTCCTACACCCTCACTCACCCACAAACTCCTTTGATTATCTGTTGATGGATTCAGTAGATTTTTGTGTCACAGGAGTAAATTTGTTCCATCGTGTGTTTTCCCTGAGTTTCTACTCTTGTGATGCCTCTTTGACAGTAGTGCCTAGGGAAACTCGAAAGCTACAGAACAACACTAGGAGACTTTTTAAGAGTGTTTATTCTGATTTTCATTTCATTTTGTTAATTGATGGCAGTTCCAGTAATGTGCTGAAATGAACCCTGTCAAAATAATTTTGAACATCTGGAAACAAAAGCACCCAGCCTAGCTTCCCTCAATGCTTTATATGGATTATAGATACTTTGAAAACAATTCTCTCGATGTCATGTATCCAGTAATGCATCATGCCACTCCCTTATGCCACAGTGCAACATACTGTATCCATAGAGGTTTGTGTTTTGTTCAGACTGAGTGCTCTCCATCAATTTCAGAAGGCATTCTCTTTTGGTTAGCAAGACTTTGATGGAAATGATGCCACATTATGAGAGTGTTTTTCTGAATACTGAAATTCTGTTTGAAACTTTTATTATTTTCATACTTTTCTCTCTTCTATGTATTCTTACTTTAAATAAAACAAACAATAAAGAGTTTTTGAAAGGATATACATTGTCATGATTCAGGACATAAATCAAGCTCTAGTTATTGTGGCTTAGTAGGAAACTTTCTCTGGGGGCAGGTTATTCAGTATCAGCTTACTGCAGGGTTTCTTTGCACTGTCTTTTGCAGCAGTTGTCATTGGCAATGATGGTATATTGTTGGTTTTAACAAGTATTGGTGTGAACATACTATCTAATATTCTTCCTATAGTGCACGACTTCTGAGAAGCAAGCATACAAATTTGAATTGCATTAATTTAAAAGACCAAATACTGACTTATTTCAAGTCTTTCCACCATCTGTGCGGGCAGAACTCACTGGACTGTTTGGAATTTACCTTCTTGGGAGCTGGGGCTGCTCTTTTTTGCAAAGATGTATCACCAGGCTTTTCCCCAGGGCCTTGTGGAGCTGTCTGTCTAGAATTTCCACATTATAGATTGCTCTTGTTTTGGTAAAGTTTGAATTATTTTCATTAGCTGGTCACCCGGGGCCTGCCCAGAGTCAGGCTAAAAACTTCAGACAAGCACTATAGCTTTTGCAATCAGTCTCTCTCGCTCTCTCCTGTCATCCCCAAGGAAATGAAAGGCAGGGAAGTTTATGCTTCAGGTTAATGTTTTAGAATTATTTGGGCAGGAAGCAAATGGACTTATTCATAAGTTCCTCAAGTATGTTTTGTTTCAATCAAGATGGGCTCAGCTTTTCTGAGAACCCTCAAGAAAAGCCCAGTAACAACTTCTGAGCACCAGGATAACCTTCTGGGATGTGGCCATCCCAGTGCACTGTGTAGAATGGCAGGAGACAAATGTCTATCGGTAGAATGCTGGGGATTCTTTTGATTGAAGTCTGTTTTTTGTATAAAGTCCTTTTTCATAAGATTTATATAGACTTAAATATGTTTTATATAAAAACTTACAGTCAGCCACAACACACTTAGGATGTTTGATTTGGATCTGGAGGAAAAAGAAATGTTTAGATCCAGAGCAAAGCCATTTTTAGACCTGCTAGGAAGGGGAAAAAAGACATAAGTGGTGTAATTCTCTGATACCAGGATGCAGCTATGTAATTGTGCAGCCTAAGGCCTGGGCTGCATTAGCGGCGGGGTTTGAACTAAGATACGCAACTTCAGCTAAGCAAATAGCATAGCTGAAGTTGAAGTATGTTAGTTAGACTTACCTGGCTGTCCTCATGGTGGCAAATCGACTGCCTTGGCTCCCCCATTGACTGCGCTTACTCCTGCCGAGGTGGAGTATAAGCGTTGATTAGCAGATCAATTTATCGCATCCAGACGAGATGCGATAAATCGATCCCAGATTCATTGAACACTGCCCACCATTCCGGCAGGTAGTATAGATGTACCCGATTAACTTTAGTGGAGGATGCTTGGCACTTCCGAAAATCAGGCGGCACATATTTAGCAACCTAAAGTTAGACACCCATTTCACTCACCATTATCCCCAAGAGGTACTGACTATGCTGTCCAGTTCTTTGCAGCTGTCCGTGCTAGTAGGGCAATCTCAGAGCATAGTTCAAAAAATCTCTTGGACACAAATTGCAAACTGGAACCAGTTCCAGTAGATGCTGTAAAATTAATTTATACGTTCTATTGCACTTTTATTTTGATATAAATATGTATTTATTCTAATGAGCCTAAACAAATGACAGTTTGTTACTGAATCTTTCTTCTTCACTTGAATTTATTCATGCTGGGGCTGCATTTGAAAAGGAACCATGGAAACATTTATGTATTATTGAGTTAAATGTACTTCTCACTTCAACTTAATATTCTATGACTAGAGCACTAGTGCAAATGAAACAAAGTCAGGTGAGTGATAAAAGACATGTCTCATTCTTAATGGCAACTGCCCTCAATGCCTTCATTTCACTGCTTTCTGTTATTTAGTCCATGTGAACTCTTGTATGCTTTAATTCTGTAAAGCATTTTGTTACATAATTAGCTAAAGTTACTATCTGAAGTAAAATTGCACTCTTTGTTTTTTGTTGCTTGCAGCAATAATGAGACCTCACAAATTAAAATTACTGTGGCTTTCCTAAGAAAATAACATACCCCAATGTTGTTATCATGAATGCTGAAGCAATTCACCATGATTAGGAAATTATGTTCCTGTCTCCATGTTCCCTTACATGTATGCCTGACTCAAATCCAAGAGAGTGCTGTCGGAGGGCAGAGGGTACCTGGTGCAGTAGGAGCCCGTGTGAGGAAGTCCTGTAACTTTCTCAGATACCATTTTTAGAAGCACACAGCTTCAGAAGAATTCTCCTTGTATTTGTCCTGTGTACAGTATTTGGCAGGCTGACCTCCTGCTGTCTGGGCCTTCTTCTGCTTTGTGTCATTTGTCTCCTTGTGTATTTGCTTTTGCTGTCTGCTCACCTGCTTTTATGGTTTTCCCTGATCATTTTACATAAAGGCATGTATAATATTTTTTTGGTTTCATTTCAGTCCTTAGGGCCTTATACCACCCTGAAACTGGTGGAGTTCCTCATCCAAATCAAGAGCTGTAAATGGCCCTGAACATGACAATAGTTGGGTTAACAAAATTGGAGTCTCTGCAAAATGTTTGCAGATTTCTATCGGAAGATAAAGACATTGAGTGTCAAAAAGATCATTAATATATTACATTTCTACTTACAATTGTATGCTTTTAAATGGAGACCCCTGTACTTCAAAAAAAAGCTATTGGAATATATTTTCAATTCTTTTTTGCTTGACTGTATTTTCCTTTTTGAATTTCTAAGTTCTTCTCTTGCCTCCAAGATGACTAGAAATATGGTACTCATCTTGCATGAAGAAGGTAGGCAACCTTCAAAGCTGATGTCAGTGTTCTTCAAGCTCTCTCATAGCATGAGGATGTCTACTCTGTTTACAACTGAACAAGTGAGAAGACCTGAGGTTGCTCCCAACCCAGGCCTCTTGTACACAGTTCATGTTATACCTGCAAAACTAATAGCTGGCTAATTTTTGCTTATATTGACAAAAGCAAGGTGTGATGATTATTAATTCTGTTTGATGTGTAACTGTCAGACTTCAGACTCCATTTTGAAAGCGAAGCCTTTTCTGTTCTCTGTTGTCCTTTCACTTTCCTTGTTGGACTGAAATTCCAACAGGGGCAGTGGCAAATCTAACATTAGAAGATTATTACATCTTGTTGATCTTCTATTCAGAAAGGAAGCACTTTAGACAAAAGGCTGGTTGTTACCTTAGAGAACTGGTTTCTCAGAGGAGAAGTCACCTGGCAGGACTCTGGTCACCTGTTGATGCTGACCATGAAGTCACCTCCCTGAGGGACTGGAAGTCTATAAAAGGGCAGAAGTTGCTCAATTAGCACTCTTCCTTTGGCCATTTTTCACTAGTTTAAGGTGAAGGAAGCTGGTGCAGGAGCTGGATGAGGTGTGGGGGAAGGGGAGGGAAGAGGACCTTCCCTGCTTGAACACAGGTGGTTCCCCAAGGACTCCCAAGGGAAGAGTGAGCTAAAGTGAAGGGGAAAGTGTGTAGGGTATATTATTTTTTGTATGGATCTGTGTATTTCTCATGTGATTAAGTCAAAAGCAATAATGTGTTAGATATCTGTGAAGTGTATGTGCATGTTACATGCTACATCTGTCACATCTGAGAAAGTTAACTTGTAACCCTGAAAGTTCACACCTTCGGTGAGGTTCTGAGAGCAGGGGTGTTAAAGGTGCTGGGGTATCTTGAGAGTCAACTCTTGACCGAGGGGCCTAAGTCATATGGGTGGGGGCCTCCATTTCCAAGCAGGGATGACAGACTGAGGGTTGGAGTCCAGGAAACATACCAGAGAGGTCAATGGAGGAAGAAGTGCTACAGCCTACTGAGATCCAGGGAAGCTTAAAACACTCTGGGGGTCCAGAGGTTGGATTATCCTCCCAGCAATGTGGTGGGGAGCCAATAGGGAAAGCCTGACTGGATCTGTGAAACAAGACCATTCAGAAGGCTATTAGACAGGATGGGCAGGGATGGTGTCCCTAGCCTCTGTTTGCCAGAAGCTGGGAGTAGATAACAGGGGATGGATCACTTGATGATTACCTGTTATGTTCATTCCCTCTGAAGCACCTGCATTGGCCACTGTCAGAAGACAGGATACTGGGCTAGATGGACCTTTGGTCTGACCCAGTATGGCTGTTCTTACGTTCTTAGAATTAAAGTGGCCACTGTATCACTATTTCAGCCCCCTTTAGTCTGGTATTGTAGCACATAATGTCTCTTATTTAAAATTCCACCTCTGTTGTGAAATCCCTTGGTGTTTAGATATTAGAGAAGGTCAGAAAAAACAATGAAAAATGTCGAAGTTGTTTCCGTATTGCAGGATTTGAAACAGACCTATTGTGGGTTTTTGTTTTATTTTTTCAAAAAACATTGTGGGTTTTTTAAATCAACATTTTTACTGAAACCATTGTGGAAATGGCTATTGAAATATGGTAAATGAAAAATGTTGACTATCATTTCACTAGTGGCTTTGATGAGACCTTTGATAAAAATGTAAAAAAAAGTAAGAATCTTGTGAAATATGAATATTTTTAAAAGTCAAGAAATTTTGTGATCACTTTGAATAAAAAAACCTTTTAATTTGAAAAATATCAGCCAGCTCTGCTAGTATATGACATCTAAGCCTAAATAGCCCAAATCGCCAGTCTGTATAGGTGCCATTCAATTCTGCTGCCTTCACTAGAAAGGAAGGCCAGATGCTGGCTCAAGAGAGTGAAGGAAGATAGAGGACAAACCTTAACTCCAATTTTTTTTGCTTTAGTCAGTTTACATTAGGTCCTGAACTACACTCGGCTTATAACCGCCTCTTCTCCTCATGAGACTGAGCACATCATGTACTACAATATATGAAATACGTCCAATCTGCACAGGCACATGGTCCTGTGATCCTGACTCCATGGCCAAACTCCGACCTCCCAGTTTGTATGGCAGTGTGTAGTGGGTGATCTTACCCAGCCAGCTATCTGGGGTGAATCAACAAGCTGGAATTGGCAAAACATTTTTTCTCACATATTTAGAATATTTTACTCAGGAAAAACCTTCCGAGATTCAACATCTGATTCTTCAGACTGCCCTGGGAGATTAAAATAAAGGAGAAAGCAACATTAAGTTATACATTTCAATTAAAAACAAACACAATGGGTCAAATTCCATCTTCAGTTTCAGCCACACTCAAATCTCTGAGGTTGCATGAGAGAAAATGAGGATGGAATTTGACCTGGTGCTTTTTTAAAAAAGAGAGAGAGAGAGAGAGAGAGATGGACAATACAAACATGAGATTCAAAATGCAGCATTTTTCATCTTGAAAGTCTTAAGGCGAGAAAAGATCTCATATCGAGAGGTATTTCAGTCCATAGAAATGAGGTATGATCAGAAATAATTATGTGCAAAATTCTGGTTTTGGCTGACAGAGTCAGATTTTGTCATGTGATGGCAATGCATACTGTGTGGCAAATGATTGAATAAACAGACAGCTGCTCAGGAGGCAAGTTGCTTTCAGTTTATTGAGAAGCCAAAGCCAATTGAATATTTCTACCAATTGAAAGAAAATCAGTTGGTTATACTGTGACCACACAGAAGGCTCCATTCATCAGGAAGAAAGCTGTGTGGAAGAGGCTTCTGCAGCCTCCATACCTTTTCAATGTAGACATTTGGCTGACATCATGAACCATTTCTTTGTCAGCTCCACAGGGGCCTTCATTAGAGAATCAGAAAGAGACTCCTCGTTCAGCTTTCTCCACCCTAATTTTGATTTTACTCTGAAGATCTCTCCTCGGGGGCCCCCAAAAGCTATTTAATACTTAATATTAAATACCAATGCAGTTCTAAACCACAGGTGGCTGAAAGTCAGAATTTCTGGTTTGTGTGAAATTTCAAATGGGAAATTCCAGGAAGAAAAAAAATCATTTTCACAAATATCAGGGTATGGCATTTATAGAATCAAAAATGCTCCCTGGAACCCCAGCAGATGCTAAGTGAAGTAATATGATTCTTGTATGAGAGTTGTTGTAGCCATGTGGGTCGCAAAGCTCTTCCTCAGACAAGGACCTGAGGAAGAGCTCTGTGTATCTTGAAAGCTTGTCTCCCTCACCAACAGAAGCTGGTCTAATAAAAGATATTACCTCACCCACATTGTCTCTCTAACATGGTTCTTGTCAGTTTCACTTCTGCCCAACAGGGAAAAAGTTAGAGCTGGAGCTCCCAGCTCCATGGAGTCTGCAGGGCAGGGCTGTCTTGGAGCTGTAGACCATGGAAGCTCAGGTTCCCCAGCAGCCCTCCAGAAAACCCGGCAGATTTCCATCAGAACCTGCCTTTGATATGCCAAAACTTTATCAAGCACAAGATGTTTCCGTGAAACGTTCCAGGTTTGACGAATCGGCATTTTCTGATGAAACTCTGTTTCTCTGGAAAATTCATAGCCAGCTCTACTGGAGAGATGAGTGTAAAGCACAAGTGGTGAAGCCACAGATGTTGAAGCCAAAGAAAGAATAGTTTCCACATTCCCGGCTGTCACCTATGACATGTACAAACACCTTTGATGCTTCTGCATAATCTCTCACCTACCTGCACTCATCTGTTAGCATGGCACTGTGCCCACTCACAGGGCAGTACATCATTTTTCACAATAGCTGATGATGGATTTGAAAGGGCAGCCTGCAGGGATTTATAAAAGAATGTGCTTTAATGCATGTCCATACATGTAGCATCTTTTGAGTTCTGTGTAGTATCGTCCTGTCTGCTTAATCTCAGAATCCAAGTTCATTTTAAGAAATAAGTGCTTGCTCTGTCATCTGTATACCACATTGCACCAATATTGATAAGAAGTATTACACATTTTACAAGGTAAAATGCTCTGAGACTCCGACAGAAATTTTGATCAGGCCCTTGTTGGAAGTTGATCTTGCATTTGCCTCACAACTGAAAGACACAGTGTAAACCTGGAAAATGCTACTGGTACCATTTTACTTATTCAGCTCCATATGACTCATTCTAGCCTTATTGGCCAAACATGATTCTTTTCTTCAGACAACTGCTGACAATAACAATAGTGGTAAGCAAGAGGAGAAATCGGCCCATCGAAAGTAAATCAGGAGAAAACAGAAATATTGTTAAACCATGTGAAAATGGTATAAGAAGGAGGAGAATTGGATCCAATAGTTTTGCATCAAGAATAAGCAATTTATGCTTTTAGGACTACCTAAATACTACCTGAATATTTAGCAATTTCAATTTAAAAACTCTAGTTTGGGTTAGGAATTTCTGGGTGTGCTATTGTAGCCCATCCCCAGCTACTGTCACCACCACAAGCTTCAGTTTAAGAAAGAAAATGTTACTTTTGTTTTGCATCTTTTCTAATATAATTTATTATTTTTATTTTATTGTTATAATATCTTGGGGCACCAGCTGAGACTGGGCCCCATTGTGCTAGGCACTGTACATACACATAAGAAGAGATAGTCCCTGCCACAAAGATCTTACAACCCATAGAGAGCAGACAGATGGGAAACTGAGGCATAGAGAATAAGTGACCTTCAAGGGTCATAGAGCTAGGAATTGAACTTATCTTCCTTGACTCCTTGTGTAATGCCTTAGCTACAAGGCCACCCTTCCTCATGATACTGTTTCCTCTCCACGCTCATGTTAATGGTTCCATATTGGGCTTCTCCAGCAGCATATGGAAAATATACTGAATAAACTTGCAATTCAGGCTATTTAGTCAACACTACAAACTAGGGGAGTGATTCCCAGGTTGTGTAGACATACTCATGCTAGCTCTTATCTGAGCTCACAGTAGGGTAGCTGTGGTAGCATAGGCAGTGAGGGCACAAGCTAGTCTCCCCGAGTACAAAACTGTCTGAACTCTGTGGCAACTTACTTGGTGTGGCTACGCTGCTTTTTTAGCATGCTAGCTCAAATGAGATTTAGCATGAGTATGTCTACTGAAGCTGAGAATCATACCCCTAGTTTTCAGTGTAGATGTAGCCTAGGATTGGTTTACAAGTTGTAAATATAGTAATTTGTTAGCAAATAGTATGCACATGAGTGCAAACCAAGATTTTAAAGTCAGTTTACACTGAATACATGCATGCTGTGTAATCTGTCAGCGTGGTTGTTAACACAATTGTGTGAAAATCTGCTGCCATTAAGCCTCATGTCAACATTTGAGTGCCTGAGGAAAGACTTCCATTGACTTCAATAGGCTTTGGATAAGATCCTGAGGAGAGTCATACTGTGGTTGGCCCCATGTTGGTGTGACAAGTCCCTCTCACACTGTGTCCCTGTATGGGGACAATCAAAAGTGCGGGCACTGAGTTCCACCCCTTTCATCCCCAGCCAGCAGAGGGAAATGTACACTGAAGTGCTCATGAAAGCGGAGAAGCTGTGTGCTTCCCCAGAGCGCCAGTGTAACTCTAGCTGAGTCAGACAAACTCCTCTAGGGATTGCCAACAAAGCTATACCCATAAAGCTGCCAACCATAACACAGCTGGTGGATTAGGTTTAAAATCTGGCCCTGATATGTGATCTTTAAATTGTGCGTTGAAAACGTTTTACACATCCAAGATATTGGATGAAGTTGGAGAAATACATGATAATGATTACTAGGTCATGCACAAATGTCACACACATTATGTTTCAATGTGTGAACAAGGACTCTGGCGTCCAGGTAGGATTAAAAATACTGCGATGGTTCCATGAGGGGAGGAGGGTTTTCCAAGAATTTATTAAAAATTCTTTTAGGGGTGCCTTATGGAATTTGATTTACTTGGCCAGCATGCACACTATTCATAAAAGGATCCACATGAGCAGAGTTAATAATCATTAAGCTAGCTCAGCAGTGGAAAGATTATTCCAATGAAAAGGAAATGAAAGCAAATACAATACTAAGTGCAACTTTAAAAGACCTATCAAGGGGATGAGAACCCCACATTTATCTGTTTTTAAAGTATCTTTTATATAATTGTCTTGATTTTTTTTGTAAATTCTATCAACATCCTCAAAATAGCTGTAGTATAGAGACCTTTGCCAGCTTTTTGCTGTGTAGACACAATTCCCTCACGTAGATTCATCTTCCTCGTCTTCTCAGTTATGTGGCCTGCTCACCACACATCTAAGATTCATTGTGATAATGGATGCAAACAAACAGATTGCATATCCTTCCATTCTGCCTGCCTTCTGGACTTGTAATATAAGAATAGTGGAGGAGGGCCCAATGTACCCTGCCTATTCACAAGGAAGAACAAAATGCAGACAAGGGGCATGCGCCAATGAATCAACACAAACTTGATAGGTTCAATTTCAGCGTCACTGGTGTCCCTTTAAAAAGAATTTCCAGGCTTGGTCTGCATGATTACAATCTACTCTTTTTATTAACCTAAAAGATGATGTCATCTCCCTGTACACCAGCCTGAAGCGCCAAATCCAGCCACAAATTACAGGCTAGCTAATTTGAGAATTACCATCCAATAGCCAAATATCACTGATGGGTTAAGCAAATGTCAGGCAAGCCTTCATGAGTGCCTTCTAGGCTTCCCAGGCTAGATGAGGATTTATAGATTCATGGATTCCAAGGCCAGAAGGGACAATTATGATCATCTAGTCTGGCTTCTTGTAGAACACAGGCCATAGAATAGTTCCTAGAGCAGATCTTTTAGAAAAACATCCCATCTTGATTTAAAAATTGTCAGTGCTGACAATCTACCGCAGTCCTTGGTAAATTGTTCCAATAGTTAATTACTCTCACTATTTTTTCCAGTCTTATGCCTTATTGCCAGTCTGAATTTGTCTAGCTTCAACTTCTGGCCACTGGATCATGTTATATCTTTGTCCCCTAGACTGAAGAGCCTGTTATCAAATATTTGTTCCACTATAGATACATATAAACCGTAATCAAGTGACCCCTTAACCTTCTCTTGGTTAAGCTAAATAGATTGAACTTTTTGAGTCTATCACTGTAAAACATTTTCTAATCCTTTAATCACCCTGTGGCTCTTCTCTGAAGCATCTCCAATTTATCAACATCCTTCTTGAGTTGTGGGCATCAAAACTAGATACCATATTCCAGTGGTGGTCACATTGTTCCCAAATATAGAGGTAAAATAACCTTTATACTCATATTCAAGATTCTCCTGTTTATGCATCCCAGGATTGCTTTAGCTCTTTTGGCCATGGCATCACATTGGGAGCTCATGTTCAGCTGATTATCCACTGTGATCTCAAAATCTTTTTTCAGAGTCACTGCTTTACCGGATAGAGTCCCCAAGCATATGAGTGTAGTCTACATTCTTTGTTCCTAGATGTATATGTTTGCATTTAGCCTTATTAAAATGCATATCTGCTTTTGGCCAGTCTGCCAAGCAAGCCAGGTAGCTCTGAATCAGTGACCTGTCCTCTTCATTATTTACCACTCCCCTAACTTTTGTGTCATCTACAAACTTTATCAGTGATGATTTTATGTTTTATTCCAAGTCATCGATTAAAAATGTTATCTAGTATAGGGCCAAAAAATGATCCCTGAAAGCACAACTGCTTGATGATGATTCCTCATTTAAAATTACATTTTGAGACTGACACATTAACCAGTTTTTAATTCATTTGATGTTTGCTATATTAGTTCTATATCGTTCTAGTTTTTTAATCAAAACATCTTGTGGTACCAAGCCAAACACCTTACAGAAGTCTAAGTATATTACATCAATACAACTACCTTTATCAACCAAACTTGTGATCTCATCAGAAAAGATATCAAGTTAGTTTGACAGGATCTATTTTTTAGAAACTCATGTTGATTTTGCATTAATTACATTGCCCTCCTTTAATTCTTTATTAATCAAGACTCGTATTAGCCACTACATTATCTAGCCCAGATCCATGTCAGGCTGACAGACCTATAATTACCCAGGTCATCCCATTTACTCTTTTTAAAAATTGTCACAATGTTAGTTTTCTTCCAGTTCTTCTGGCACTTCCACAGTGCTCCAAAACTTACTGCAAATCCACATTAGTGGTCAGTGGCAGATTTAGAGTTAGTGGGGACCTGTGTACAGCTTCATTTTCACCTCCTACTCCCCCTACCCTGGAACCCAGCCAAGAAAAAGAACATTCTTTCTTACCTCCCTCCCTCCCTCCCCTTTTTTCATTCTTTTTTTTCTTCCTCCTCCTCCTTACTATAAGTAATAGGAAGTAAATGAAAATAAAGTGAGGTACCTTAATTGTTTTTGTAGTCTAACTTTTTTTTCACAGACCACTTGAAAATTGCTGACGGTGTCAGCGGACCACTTAATGATCTTTCCAAATATTGTTTGTACCATTAGCTAACTATTGTAAAGTGCTTCGGATAGGATCACTTTATAAAAAAAAAACAACTTAATAATCTTTCCTCAGTCCACCTGAATGGAGTTCTTGGACCACAGTTTGAGAACATCTGGTCTCAGTGAAAGCTTGTATTTGCATTACGCTAAGGTGAAAAATGTGTAAAAAATCAAAAGTATAAATGATGCATGAATGGAAAAAAAAAAGTTAGCTTCCTCTGAAGAAACTTATTCAATTTGGAAAAAAATATATTTATTCAGGTAGCTTTTTTCTACACTTTTTCTTTACAAAATCATCAATTAAGTCATCGTAAGTAATATTTTGTAAAGAGGCACTTTCAATTGTCAATATTGCCAAACTTTCAATACAGAAAAAGAACGTTCACCAGAAGCATTTGTGACAGGCATTGTTAAAAATATTTTCAGAATGGTTTCTACATTTGGAAAGGTTGCCTGCAAACCATCATGTACAAGTCTATACAAATGAACCGGTGATCTCGAAGCACAGACCTCATCCTTTTCAATAAAATGAATGAAATGTTTCACTTCATCTTCAGAAAGATTTGTGTCTATGTCTTCTTAGTAGAATTCACTTACTTTCTTACTGTAGTGGCTTTTAGCATTTTCATCCATACTTCAAACATTCAAAATCAACAGTTTTTCTTTAGAGATTCACCTCTACTCTGCAATGCACTATTATTTTGTCACAAATAACATTGACGGTCTCAACAATGATCTTTTCTTTCCCTTTTAAATTGGTTTCATTGTCTCTAGTTTAATCAGAAAATAACTTCCTGCCTTTTTTACACTTCTCATCAGATATATCAGAGGAACCTATATTTTCTGTTAATGTTAGTGCCTCTGCTTCCACTGAGCTATAGTCATTTTGAATTTCCATGAAAAAAACTTTTAACTGAGGCTAACAACTGTGCAGCATTCAATACATTTGTATCAATCATTTGCAGCTGATAGCATTAATTCTTTGAAGTAAATGGTTTCACAAAAGAGTAAAAACAGCAATATCATACTTTTCAAACTTTTCTGCTAAGGATTTTACTTCAGTTTTTGCACGCGGTTTTTCAGAATTTGATGTGGCTATGTCTAATAAGGTTTTCTTTATACTATGATAGCTCATTTTCAAAGCCAAATTCTTTTGACTGTCCAGTGTTTTCCATTTGCCTGCTCTAAGCATGATGGTAGCATACTCCACCAATGCATGGAAACTGAATAAAAGGCATACATGTTTTGAACAAAGTAAAAAAAAAAGCTCCCTCACAAGATTTGGCTACAGCGTTGCAGATTAAATTTAAGGAATGGCTGGAACATGGTATGAATAAAGCACTGGCCTTGCATTGTTCAGTCTTGCCTGTAGACCTGAATATTTTCCTGCCATATTTGTGGCGTTATCAATGCTCTGCCCACGACAATTTTTGATTTCCAAAACAATTGTCTCTAGACATGCAGAACTGAGGGATTTTAGTGGCACAAAACAAAGAAATCTCTCTACGGCTTCTCCATTGCCGGTCACATATCTTTAAATGAATGTTAATTGGTCTACATGACTCACATCTACTGTTGAATTGACTATTATAGAATAGTACTTGGCATCCTTTACTTCATCAGTGAATTGATTTCTGAGCTGATCTGCCATTATAGTGATGAATTCATTGTAGGTTTGGTGCATTAAAAAGTTGGTCTCCCCTGAGCCACAATACTGATAATTTTTCAAATGTTCTTTGAGAAAATCATCAAACTCACTAAGGTATTCAAGGCAGGTTAAAAAATAACCTTTTTGATTTGACAATGATGACTCATCATGTCCTTTTAGACTTAGAGGTAGTCCCAAAGAAGGCCATGGCTACACTGGTGTTTTACAGTGCTGCAACTTTCTCGCAGAGGGGTGTGAAAAAAACACCCCTCTGAGAGCTGCAAGATACAGTGCTGTAAAGCGTCAGTGTAAACAGTGCTGCAGCGCTGGGAGTGTGGCTCCCAGCGCTGCATGCTAAACCCCATGAGGATGTAGAGTACGTGCAGCGCTGGGAGAGCTCTCTCCCAGAGCTGGCGCTGCGACTACATTCACACTTCAAAGCGCTCCCACAGCAGCGCTTTGAAGTTTCGAGTGTAGCCGTAGCCGAAGACAGCAGTTTGACTGTGGCAACAACACATCTCAGCACTTTCCTCCAGTAAGAACACTCCTTTTCAAACTGAGCCAATAACACAGAATCAATTCTTCCAAGTAATTTACACCTTTGAATGAACTTAGACATAGCATTAATATGAGCTTTGGAAGTTTCATGATCAGCAATATGTCTTGCAATATTTCTTCAGTTAGAATGCCCATCAACGAATGTTTGTCTTCCTTTGCTATGGTAAGGGAATAATTTGCAAACATAACTACTTTAGTGGTTTCCAAAAAGAGCAACCACATTCTCATTTCTGTCATCCCGTTTTTCTTCATCCTCAGAAAGTGGGACTCAGGAAAACCTCTAAAGTGCTTTTGTCCTCCAACCTCATACTCTTTTCTCAAATTTTCCATATTACCTACATTTTTCGGTTTATTTCCTAAGAAATAGTCTATCATATCCAATTAAACTGATTTTGGCCATAATGCACTGTCTTCAAGGTAGGTTTCTTCCCTTACTTTGACGAAATTACCAATATTTTGTAGTTCCATTGTCACTTCAGAGTCAACTTGTCCAGCTTTTACAGTCGTTCTTGTATCCCCGCAACTTAGCAAGTGATCAGATAATTCAGATGTTTCCTAATCCATACTTTTTGATTAATGTCCACTAGTCAATACTTCAAACCCATTAAAATAAGATGACAAACTGTCGTTTTGTGTAGCTTCATTTTCTTGCGTAGCCTTGCCTTCATTTTTTTGCATTTATTGAACGCTTCTGCTTTTCTGTATTACTATTGGTAATTCTACCATTTCCATCTAGTAATGTACCAGTATAATTGTCAGGATTCTTTTTGTTACTAATATACTTCAAAAACTCCTTATTGTCTTCAACTCTGTTGGCCATAGAATTCTCCTTGTGTCCATTGGCTTCTCTAATCCAATTTTCTGCAGTACTTAACTTCTGATTTATATTCATTACTATCAACTTCCCCTTTCTTTGATTTGTGTCATATATAAATTTTTATAGCTGCCTTCACTTCCCTTCTGAACCAGGTCAATGTTTTAATCTGTGCGGCCTTCTTTCTTAATTGTGGGATTGTGTCTTTTGGGGCATCTCATAAGGTGTTCTTAAATGATTCTCAGTTATCAATCACATTTTTCTGATTAAATTCTTCCTCCCAATTGATTTGGCTCATAATTGTTTTCAGCTTTTGTGATCAAGTCATGATCGTGCATACCTAATTAATTTTTAGTTCTGTGATCAGTTCCTCTTTATCTTTTAGGACAAGGTCTAATAAAGAATTCCCCTCTGTTGGCTGCAATGCTTTTGAGTTAGGAAATTCTCATCTATAATGTTTAGAAATTCTGAAGATGTGTTAGTACTGGTAGCAAGAGACAGCCAGTATATGTCACTCAGATTGAAGTCCCCCATATTCATTCCGCTTTTTTCCCCCCACATATTATAGAGAGGTGTGTAGTAATGAGGGGGTCATCTTGTTCCCTTGTATGATTTAGTGGTTTGTAGCAAACCCAAATGTTTGCTTTATCTGTTAGGACATTGATCCATAAACATTCAAGATCATTTTCGTCAGAGTTATCAGTGACTCAGAAACAGGTAATGCCCTTTATTACGTTTTTACTCCTCCTCCACTTTTGCTCATTCAGTCCTTCCTATTTATAACCATTGATGTTAATGTTCTAGTCATGTGACTCATGTCACCAGGTTTCAGTAACAACAAGATCAAATGTATGCTCATAACTGAGCATTCCTCTTGTGTATATTACTGAGGCTCCTTGATTTGGTATATAGGCAATTCAGTAATTTTTTCTCTTCATGATCTTTGGTTCCTGGATTAGTTTTATTCTCAACATCTCAATTTTGTGCTGAGTGCTCATATCTTTCCTCTTTTTCTGCATACGTTCTACCTTTTGATCATCTTATCTCTCACTTAATGATCCTGTAATTCAAAAGTAACTCCTCCAAATCAGCCCTCCTGCCTGTTTTGACTGAGGAAATTTGTGGATTCATCTCGGAATCCTTCAGTTAAAAGATCTCCAGACTTTTCTGTTTTAAATCAAATAATAATTGTTACTTTTTTTTTTGCAGCTAGAGAACTAAAATGTCTCAACTCTGATATTTTCATCTTCCCATGTGACTAAACCGCAGTCACTGTGGGAGTTTGGAAAAAAATGTGCACAATCCTTTACTATTTATTTGTTATTTGTATCATCATGGCACCTAAGAGCTCCAGATTCTGTCATCACCTCCAAATGAATTGCTACTCCTCTTAAAGTTTGCAAGTATCCGCTCGTTGCTGACAATGAATGGATGATTGCTGGGCAGTATTGCCAGTTCCAAAAATTCCAAAATTATTAACAAGAGCCACCACCCTCCCGGAATCATCAGTTTGGCTTAAAATTCTGATTTATAAAAATAAATTTTGGGTTTTTTTAACTTATTGAAGGGATCGCATTTTCTAACTTTTTTCTGCACCCAGGAGGGCTAGAAACTTATTTTTAAATGAAAGCTGTAATTCCCATGAAAAGACATGCTGTCGGGAACTGGGGCTTTAAGAAAAACCCCAAATATCATAAAAGTCACATAAAAGTATGAGGCGGTAACAATGAATCAGAGAACAACACGGATGAGATTCTCACTCCTACAGGCTGCATAAAGGAACTTTAAACTCCAGATGTGGCTAATGGAGAATTCCCCAGCATGGGAACGGAGAGGCAGCTGCTGGCTTTTCTGTGGAAGACCCTGCAAGCTCTGGCTCAAGGGACATGTCAGGTCTGTGAGGAGAGTCCTTATACAAGCCTACACAAGTTGCTAGGATTCTCGAGTTCTGTGGAGCAGGAGGAGGGTGGTGTGATAAATTAAAATAGCTTCTCAGAGCTACCAGATTTACCTGGGGGAAGGGGGACGCTCTGGCCTCCACAGCAGCTCAGAATCAGGGAGAGATTAAGATGACTTGAAGCCACTTTAACCCCTCTCCCCTCTAGGTTGAGAATTCTGTGCTGCACCTCTGAGAGGAGCAGCACAAGATCTCACTCCATGTGCTGCCAAGACAGCATAAATAACAAAGAGCATATTAAAATCTAAATAAATAATCTGTTTACTTGGTATTAGAAGGAGGTACTAAAGTAGACACAGGTCTTATTATCAAAGGTGTTGAACAGCCCAACCTCTCATTGACTTTGACTGAAGTTGTGGGCATTTCAGCACCTTTGAAAATTAGGCCCTAAGAAAACACTAATTTGGGGGCCTGACTGTCTGCTCCCTTACTTTGATTACTCCTCTGGCTTCAGTGGCATTATTCCTGATTTACACTGGTGCAAGAGGCAAATTAGACCTTTTGTTTTGAAAATAAACATTGAAATGTCTGTATTATCATTTGAAATAGACCACGTTGTGAGATGAGTATATTTGTCTGCAACTCTCTTTATTCAGGACTAACATTCTTGTCCTCAGAGTTTTAGAAGTTAAAATGTAACTTAAATGATATAATTCATCCTGCATTTGCTACATCAACTGTTTTCTGCCTCTTTCCCCGTGTTACTCTGATTTTGCAGCTGCAATATTGCTGAAGTGTTGACCCCAATAGTCAGCTGTACTATCGGGCATTTATTTGTGAGTGTGTGTGTGCGTAGTTACATTTTTAGTATTGTTGAAAAGTGCTGACCCTGCAGCCCTAAAGAATCAGGTCCTGTCTGTATGCATAGAATGGACACAGCAGAGGTAGTGGCAATACAGGCTTCCCCATACAGCCTGCCCATGTGACTTGACTGAAGTAGATGGACTAACAACTGTGATGAAGGGGGTAGCTTAGTTCCCAGATCCATGTTCTCTCCTCTGAGACTGTCTGTGAGGGTGAAAAATGTAATGGCTCATATGATGGCAGCATATCTCCATTAGGAGTGAGATGTAGTGTGAAGAGAGAGTATTCAGATTAGATTCAGGCTAGGGTTCAGAATTTGGATTTTGGATTCAAGAATACTTTATTATATTGCTATTCATCACAGTTAAAAACACTCAATTAAATTCTGCTCTTTTAATCATGTACGTAGTTCCTGATGACCTATGAAGCCCTATAAGCCCTTTCTGCATTAGTGTGTCACGACTGAGTTAGATCCATTCTCTGCTGACTGGGGGTACTTAAGAACACTCTGTTAGAAAGAACTGTATTTAAACAGGGTTCTTGGTAACCTAGTTGTTAAGTGCCCTAGCTTACTCAAGGAGTAATTCAGTTTTCACATTCCTAAATTGTCTGAAAATATTGACTTAAAAACATTTTCACTCTTCCTCTTCCAGACTTGTCTTGGACAGATAGCAATTCCTCCAAATCAACAGATAAGGAACAATCATAGAAGAGCAAATCTGGTAGAAAGTCAATCTTATTAGTCTCGATACTACCCTATATGGTGCTGCTTCAGCTTTATCTAGAATGTCCATTGCTTTCTGGGGTGTTAGTGACAAAGGCTAACAAGCTTACTCCTGGTTGGTAGTGGAGAGCTGCAGCTGGGGAAGGATAATCTTATGTTGTGAGAAGAATGAATTGAAAGTAATCTGGGCAGTGACAAGCTTGAAGGGCTCAGCAGCTTGTAAGCAGAGTGGACACTCGCTGACCCTGCTATCTTTGCCTCATTTCACCTGATAAATGAGCACTGTGCACTGGGAGTTAGGTTCTCCCCCTGTGACTGTGCAAATCACTTCAGTGAACGCATAATTGAGCAAGTGGAGAGGATTTGGTCAGAGACCTTTCACATGGTTGCAGCTGCAGAAAGAATGATGTGTCGGACTGAGACCAAGATAGTCAATCTGTTGTACAGGCTGAAATATTGGGAATTAAGAAGGAAAAGAGACCTATACATTAAAGATAAAGGGCCAGATCATCAGCTGAAGTCAATGGCGCTATGATGATTTACATCAGCTGAGGATCTTGCACCTAAGGAGTGCATTTTATCATTCATGGACAATCTGGAACATATCTGCTAAGAGCGCAGCTGGTTCTTGCCGACAGATTTCTTTTGGAGAAGGTTTGTGACTATGGATTAGCCTACAAATCCATGGCTCACATGTCCTGTGAAAGTTTAAATAGGGCTGTTTCAGTAAGACATTCAGTGGGGACATAGTCTCACACTCTCTAGCCTAGGTACTGGCTTGGGAGACCCAAGTTCAAGTTTCTGCTCTGCCTGATTCAGAGGGATCTATGATGAAAATCCTTTCCTCTGAATTAGGAAGAGCAGGGACTTGAACCTGAGACTCTCACAGCTCAGGTCAGTGCTCCACCCGCTAGGACACATACACTTCCTGAACTGAAGAGCTCAGGTTTTTATCCAAAAAAGGATATTTCTGATTGAATTCTGAATTTCAAAAACATTCAAAAGATTTTGTCTTCAAAAACAAATTTTGAAACCTTGAAAGTTGCCATGAAACTGAATTGCTGTCCTCTGGTCAGCTCTCATTTTAAGCACCTTCAATGACTTCAGAAGTCAATGGAAGTTGAGGGTGCTGAGCACTTCACAGGACTAGGCCTACAATGAGATAGGAGATAATCAGTATAGAACTATTGATAGTGGCCGTATTTCATCCTGGTCAGTCATTCAGATTTAACCCCTATACACGCCACAAGCTTCGGAAAGGTTAATCCCTGAAGAAATGGGCTTCAGACCAAAGGTTTACATTAATGATTGTCTTTTTGGATAAAATGTTGTTTCGCAGTATGAAAACATGTGACTCTTGCCTTTGGCTCTTGCATCTTAAAAGGAGAGGTACGAATTTTCACAACACTTAAATTTTAAGGTATTCAGTGCTAGAGCAGTAATAAATATGTACTGTTACATCTGATGAAGTCCACCTGGATTTGTCCCGGCAGGACAAAATGAACTGTCATAATGTCAGGATTATTATGAGATATTAGTTTATATTCCAGTACCACCCCAGGACCCCTTTCAGGACTGGGACCTCATCATGCTTGGTGCTGTACAAACATATAGGGAGACTCAATTCCTACTCTGATGAGCTGGCAATCTAATTAAGTAACACATAAGTGTAACAAACAGTGAGGGAAGGCTGAGGCAGAGTTAATATAGTAGTGATCAGATTATACAGTTACATTGGCTAGATAGTCATATATTTACAACTTAATGGTGTGTGTGTGTATATATATATGTATATATATAATATGATTAAATATATAAATTGTAAATATAAAATGTATTTATATAAAAGTGTATGTGTACATTTTATAATGTTAGTATAAATTAAATAGATACATTTAACAGCAAGCTCCACTTGCCTTCTACCTTGCTTTTACCAGTTGGCAGTTTTCTGTAGGCATCATGCTAGAAATGAGTCTTAAACAGCGATTGTTAACATTTTGATGTTTTGTGACTAAAATATGTTGTCTCGCATTGTCAAAACATCTTCCCTTTGGGATGCAATGTGATGACACTACATCAAAACAAAATAATCTTGTGCCATGTTGAAATGTTGCAATGTGATTCATTTCACTTGCTCCAAAAGTTATTTACAACACAAAATCAGACTCTTCTAGAAAGCCAGGGCAGGTGGCAACTCAGTAGGACGGGGGATGGGTGATATATGAAAACTGCACAAAACAGAAGAAAGGTACCATAGCACAGTGGTTCTCAACCAGGGGTATGTGTACCCTAGGAGTACGCAGAGGTCTTCCAGGAGGTACATCAACTCATCTAGATATTTGCCTAGTTTTACAAC
The DNA here is from genome assembly GCF_025201925.1 of Gopherus flavomarginatus. Lineage (NCBI taxonomy): Eukaryota > Metazoa > Chordata > Testudines > Testudinidae > Gopherus > Gopherus flavomarginatus. Next base: position 119,792,604 of record NC_066620.1, on the reverse strand, counting down.
AGGCTATATAAAAAGCACTAGCGAAGTTGGTACAAACTAAAATTTCATACAATGACTTGTTTATACTTCTCTATATACTATACGCTGAAATGTAAGTACAATATTTATATTCCAATTGATTTATTTTATAATTATATGATAAAAAAGAGAAAGTAAGCTATTTTTAAGTAATGCTGTGTTGTGACACTTTTGTACTTTTTGTCTGGTTTTGTAAGGAAGTAGTTTTTAAGGGTTATTAAACTTGGGAGTAAACAAAATAAATCAGGCTCCTGAAAGGGGTACAGTAGTCTGGAAAGGCTGAGAAACATTGCCATACCAGAATCTCAAGGACCACCACAAAAAAGTAATGTCATGGATTTATAGTTCCAGTGCTCTCACACAGCTCTGGAACAGTCCCTGGGAGGACCCCTTCAGAGTCACCCCTTGGCTACACTCTTTCCTGAGACCAAGCCTTGGAGCCTTCAGCATCCGTACTTCACGTCATGAGCTCCCCTCAGTGAGTCCACCTGAATTAGATGCCTGGGAAAGACTTGCACACTCAAAGGGAACAATGCACCCCAACTTCCATATTCTGGAGTGACTCGGGCAGCACTATAAAAGCAGAAGGGTTTATTAGATGTCTGGAACACCGCATAGAAAGTTCTTAGTTAACATAAAGAACAGAAGGTTACAGCCTGGTCCATTTGGGTCAGTCCCAGAGTCCAGAGTTCTCTCTGACCCCTCTTTAGGTGCAGTCCAGAAGCCTCTCTCTGCCAGCAGCCCCACACTTAACCTCACCTGGCCTCTCCTCAGTCCTTTGTCCTTATTCCCAGGCAAACAATGTCACCTGGCCCTCCTTCTTAGCCCTTTGTTCCCCAGCTGGTCAAACCTGGCTGGCTTCCTGCAGAAGGGTGGGTCATCCATGGTCATTAGTTGCTAGGTACCAAATGTCTGGGCAATTGGAATGGCCATTGTTTTCTGGGACTATCTATGGGCATGGAGCCCAGGTCCCAGACAGCTAGGCATCAGTCGCACCTGGATCTTTGCAAAGAGTAAACAACCTCTCCGATCTCCTTCCCCGCACCTCCCGCTTCACCTAGTTAGCTATGCAGCACATAGTGGAAACTGAGGCATGCACAGTATTCATACGTAATATGAAAAATTCCCACTTTGTCACATTTAGAAAAAATATTCATACTGTATTCATACTTGTAGAACTGTAGGTTAATTGATGAGATGGCCCATAATTCTTTGATCCCAAGGCAAACTTAAAAACAAATTATTTTATTAATAAGCCTAACCATTTTGTGACTGACCCCTTCATGACTTCAGTGTAGTACTGGTTAAAAAAGAAATTGAAAGCTTTTAAAATGCAAAATAGCTTTTTGAAGGGAAATAAAATTCATGGAAATTGTTTGTTTCCTTTGATATTTTCTATTTTACTATATATGTATATATAATATTAATAATAACATATCTATTTATATCTACATAAAACCCCAACCCAAAAAATATTGGTTTTCCAGAAATACAGTAAGTTGCAACTGTTTTCATGTATTAAAATATTTCTTAAGTTTTCCTCTTGGTTACATCAGTGTAAAACTGGACTGGATCCAGTGGTGTTAATTGAGATACTCCACATAAAATACTTATGTAATTAAGAGCAGAATTTGGGCATATGTTTATAGGTGAAGAAAACTGAATTATTTGTAGGGCAGTGGTGGGAGGTGAGGGGTGGGAAAGAGCCCAAATCCCACAGCAAATCACTCTGTCCTATAGTTGCCAGCTCCAGGAAACTACTCAACTACTCCCTCTTATAACTCTTCCACCACTACAGCTCACTCTGTTAGATGATGATGCTGTAGGCATGGAGGCATTCTTACTCCTGTACAGTTTTTGGAACTTTGATTTAGCAAGCAGTTAAGAAGATGCCTTGTAGATGTGTCTCCAGCTGGAGGAGAGATTTCTGTAATGAGCAGTGGCTGGAAGTTTAGAGTTTGCTCTTGGGTTCCTGAAATAGAAGACTGAAAATGAAGACAGTTGGTGAATATGAAGTTTGAAGGCAGGTCTTGATCGGTAATGTTCCCTGATGCAGGACAAGTGTTCAGGCTAGCCTAATCATGGGTAATCATTAAGCTATGGCAAACTGCTTATGCAAAATCATAAGCACAGGAAAAGGAACATACTCCCTCCCTCAATGAAAGCTTATTTCATAAGTTTTGTTGTGCTGTGTTTCATGGCAGATTTCATTATACCCATAGGAGTTGCCATTGGGAAAATGTCCAAAACCAAATGTAATCCTTCTGCCAGGTGTTGACAGCAGCATAAAGGGCTACATTCAGTTTTCTAGGAGTTTCCTTGAAACCTTAATTAACACTGTCTCAAGGCCCAGAAACTATATCTACCACCTGGGCACCCCAGTGAACAATATTTCCCCCTTAACAAACCCTGAGTCCAGGGGTTTGAACCAAAGAGACCTTTATCAGGTGATGAAAAAGAGGGAGAGACAACACAATAACTTGGGAAAACCAGCAAATAATAAATCAACAAATTCTATAGTGTAAGAATCCCAGCCCTAGGGGAGCCTTAACCATAGTCCGAACCTCAGTTCTCCTGGTAATTGTATGTGGCTGGTGCATTCTAACCACTTCTCAGCTTTCCAGTCCCAATTAGATGTCCTGGGCTGGAGAAGTCTAAGAATGCTGGCAAGCCAGTGTGGCCTTGGCGATCTGTGGGCTTTATCCCCTCACTCAGCAAGGAGGGAGAAGCTGAACAGTAAAACCTTTAGGTTCACAGTTTCAGCTAACTTTTAACTAGGCCTCTATTTCTGAACCTGTAAATGTGAGTGTGTTTTTGTCCACTTAGACATTTGGGGCCAAATTTACCCCCAGTTAAATGAGTACAATTCCCACTGAATTGTTAGAACTCCCAGCCTACAGACCCAGTGCACTACTTAAGTGGCATGAGGCTTTGCAAAATTCCTCTGCACTTAGGTGAATTCTGCTTAGTGTAAGTGCTGGTGCTGTCTGGCTCCCTTTATATCTTTCATACATCAAAATATTTTCAGAAGAACAATTAATAAAAATAGGTTATAAACTGTCATGAATATAGACAATATAGGAAAATATGGCAACATAAACATTGTCAGTGAAAGTAATTTATAACTGGGTATGCCCCCGCCACTACTGTACTTTTAAGGATGGCCATTGACTGATGTGAAATCATGTTGTGCTTACTCCAGAGATTTGTTGAAACTCCCTTTACAATATAGAGAGGGCTTGAGACAGAGCTCTACAGCTCTCTTTTTCCAGCTTTGATCCACAACACACCTGAATATACTTCCTGGGAAGAACTATCAAGGGCTAGTAACATTTCAGAGGGAGTATTACAGAAGAGAGCAGAAGTGATGTCTGTTGATTGAGGACAGGGCCGGCACTTCCATTTAGGCAACCTAGGCAACAGCTTAGGGCACCAGGATTATTGGAGGGCAGCATTTTTCCGGGGAGGCCGCAGACGGCTCCAGTGGACCTGCCGCAGGCATGCCTGCGGAGGGTCCGCTGGTCCCACGGCTCTGGTGGACCTCCCGCAGGCACGCCTGCGGCAGCTCCACCAGAGCCACGGAACCAGCGGACCCTCCGCAGGAATGCCTGCGGCAGGTCCACCGGAGCCACGGGAGCAGCGCGTGGGGTGGCAAAATGGCCGTGTGCCTAGGGTGCCAAAAACACTGGCGCCGGTCCTGATTGCGAATGGAGCCAGATTAAGGTTAGATGTGTATGAAATACCCTGATTGCCATAGTCTTGAAGTAAAACCCATTAAAGTCAATGAGCCATCAACTTCAATGAGCTTTTGGACCAGGTCCCATACTAGGGAGTAAAACAAACATCTTGGAGCTTGAAAAAATTTGTACCTTGTGTGACTCTTTTTCAAATATTGGCCTCAGTTTTTGAGCCTGAAAATTTTTACCGGTATAATTTAGGCAATTTGGGACCAAAATCTGCCCTCAGCTAACCCATGAAACCCCACTGAGATGAATCTAATGACCGGAGTATGGAGGAGGTGTGTTCCTGAGTTGGAATAGCCACTAGGTCATCCTGGTTAGCAGCAGCACTCCACATGTGTTTTGCTGCCCAGAAGACTTACACATCCCACAAAAATGTAGCTTCTGTCCAGCCCTTAATTCCAGGGAGAAGAAGAACCTGGAGATCAAGTTGAAGCAAATTATGATGGAGCGTTCCCTTCACTCTGTGTCAGAACCAGGTCAGATGAACCCTCTTACACAGCAGTCACCTGGCAGATCCAGTGCCCCTTCAGTCTAGGCTCAGCACTCCCAAAGACAGGGAAAGACTCCAGAGGCCTACTTGAAAGGTCCCAGGAAGAAGAGCTCTGACTCTCCTTGTAAAGAGTCTGCTCTGAAAAGACCTCAGTCTCCCAGCAGGTCAGCCATCTCAGACAATTTAACTTCTCTGACTGGTATTGCAGAGGCAAAGGACTCCAGTACCAGCAGGGCTGGAAAACCCTGAAGCTCTTCTAAGAGCAAACTTCAGTACCATCTGGACATGACAGAGACAGCAAAGAAAGACACTCTTCTAGACTAGTACAGTCAGACACAGCTGTACCTCTGGTTCTTCTCCTGATGGGTTCCTTGGTATGGTACAAGGCTAATCATCCACCTCTGTCGGTATCCACCTCAGAGTACTCTAAATCTTCAGTATTGTCTACTTTTAGAGATAAGTGGATAGTTATATTGATACTGTGTTTCCATTTGGTACCTCAAGAATTTAGGTACTTGAAAGATTTATCCATAGCAGATGAACCAGGATCTCCATTATGGGGATTGAGTGCCTCTTGGTACTGAGGCCCACTCAGTCACTGGACTCTCATGTATCCCTGGTACCACCCAATTCACCGTCATTTTCAGATGGGGCACCTCCACTGAATGACAAAGAGGATGATTGTGGGGACCTTCCATCTCAGTGCAGGGCTCTTCTACATACAGGAACCCATATTTTGGTGACCTACAAAGAGAGAGAGGAATTTCAGGGAAGACATTATGGGTGTTGGGAACACCTTGGATGCCATCGGCTCTTCCATTTGGTCCCTCACCATGGCCATATTGGGATCCCTGGGCTGTTTACTGATCACATTTTTCAGGGTGCTGAGCCTCGCCCACTGAGACAATAGGGACATACAGTCCCTTCTACCGTAGCCCATTCCTCAGCAGGAGGAGTTCGAGGAGCAGGAGGTTAGGACACATAAAGAAGCTACCCCTTGAACTACCACCTTCTTTTCATCCCCAGGTGTGGCAATAATGCCTCCACCACCATCTGTGGCCCATGGTTTCAGGCAATTCCAGGACCTCGGAAAAAGGGTGGCTGCCACACTGCAGATACAAGTTAATAAGGTGAAGGAATCGCAGCACAAGTTGCTGGACATTCTGCAGTGAGCAACACTGACCAGAGTTGCGCTCCCTGTCAGTGAGACACTTGTGGATCCTGTGAAGACAGTTTGGCAGTGACCAGCAAGCAACAATACTACCATCTTGCTAATGGGCTCATAAAAAATATTATGTCCCCACTGGTGTCTCAGAATTTTCATTCTCCCACTCTTCACCTAATTCTCTGCTGGTTGATATGGGGAAAAACAACATAACACCAATTTGACCACGTATAAGAAAACCCAGAAATACCTGTACTTTTTTTGATGGAAGTCCTGATCATGTGCAATACTGCATTTCTGGATTGCGAATTATCAAATGCTCATGACAAAATACAACTATGAGAAATTTACTGCTTTCATTGAGCACCTTCCCATGGATCAAAGGGAACCATTTCAGGCCATCATTACTGAGAGAGAGTTATATGCCAGGACATCCTTTCAAGCATTCCTACATGCACCAGACACCACAGCTTGTTTTGTCTCTATAGCTGTAGTTATGCTCAGGACATCCCGGCTCCAGCTGTCTACTTTCCCCAAGGAGGTCCAAAGCACGGGGAAGACCTCCCTTTTATTGGTCTGAGGTTATTTTTGGAGAATACAGATAAGTCCCTGCATACTTTTGAAAGACTCCAGGACCATGCTGCCATTTCTGGGAATTTACACCCCTGCAAACAAAAGGAAAATTTAGTAGATCACAAACCACCCAGAGATCCTGTCTAATCCAATTCTCTGGGTTCCAGAGACTCACTGAATTCCCTAGAAAAAAAGCATAGGTTCTAGAGGAAGAGAAGCACTAATCCATCTGGCCCAAATACTCAACCAGCATCATCATCAAAACACCTGTTTTGATGGGTTGGGTGAAGGTTTGAATCCTTCCCATTCTTTAGTTTACCAGCTGCAACAATTTGCCTATTGCCCTCACCCCTTCCCCCCATTTCTGGTATGCCTTGGAACAAATTATTACAGACAAATGGATTTTGAAGATTGTAACATCATCCTCTGTTCTTCTGTTCCTCCATTATCCACCCACTTTCATTGTTCCTCTTGAGGGATCCATCTCATGAGCTCTTACTGAGACAGAAAGTAAACTCCCTTCTTCATTTAGGAGCTTGTCTCTGCTCAACACAAAGGGAAGGGTTTCTACTCAACGTACTTCTGTGTACCAAAGAAAAATGGACGGTGGAGACCCCCAATTTTGGATTTAAAGCTCCTAAACAATTTTGTAAAGTCTCAAAAGCTCAGCTATTATTCCTTCCCCAGATTCCCAGGATTAGTTTTCAGCCTTCTACCTACAAGATGCATATTTCCCTAGAGTGATACACCCATGTCACAGAAAATACTTGCAATTTGTTATAGGTCAGGATCACTTCCAGTACTGGGTGCTACCTTTTGGACGCTTCTCAGCTCTGAGAGTGTTTTCAAAGGATGTAGCGATGGTGGCCCCTTACCTTTATTCAGAGGCAATTGTAGTATTCCTGTATCTTGACAATTGGCTGCTCAAGGGTCAGCCTTATGAAGAAATGCTGTCAACTATGCAGAAGGTCCTATCTCTGTTCTTAAAATTAGGTCTCCAACTCAGTATCAAGAAATCCACATTGACCTCTTTCCAGAGAACACAGAAAATACAGTTCCTGCATCTTGGCAGGGGGTTAGACTTAGGTGACCTTACTGGTCCCTTCTAACTCTATGCTTCTATGATGCGCTGAGTCTTTTAATTTCTATTCTAGATCTTAGATTGTGCTTATCACCATACTATCTGAATGCCTTCCAGTAGCACACTAAGTAATGTCTATGATGTGTTTGTTCTTTTATCTTATCCGGGGGAGAAGTGTGGATAGTATAGTGTTTTGTTTTGGAATGTTTTTAATTATACTTATATGCACACTCTCACACACACCCTTCTGAGTTGTGCAAGCACTAGTGGGTAAATTGTATCTACTCTGCCCCTATAGAGTTCCCCAAACAACACCCAGTTATTCTAGTTTTGTGCTGAGTTGAGTAAATTTCACCCAACCTATGATGATTTCTCTTCCAACCCCCCTTGTGTTGCTCACTGCTGAGTATTTTCTGCAAAAATATAATTGTTATATAAGCATCTGCTTTGTGTGGGAATGATGTGAATGAAGCATATCCTGTGCTATTTCCACATAATTTATTATGACAAGCAATTCATCAAATTGTTTTTTCCTCTGCCTGTGGCTGCTGACTCCTTTAAGCACCAGGGGATGTAGACACTCCAAAAGAGGTCAGAATCCATCAAACATGTATTTATGTTTAAGGGTTCAGTATTTGATTGGAAGTTATTGTAGCCCTGGTCAGCTGCAGGTTATTTATCGACTGAAAATTTCCATCCAACTTCCTGCATATTCTCCAGCATTTCTAGATTGTCACTTCCCTTTCAACTGTTGGGTGTGAAGGGGTGTGTGTGTTTTTACAATGCATTCATTTAGACAATTTGTAACACATTTTAATACTAGCTACAGCCCAAGCCACAATCCTGGACCTGAACACTCTAGAGCATTGGGAGAGTTTAGATTCAGAGCTGATTTTTGCAGCTTGAGATCATCTCTAACACCAAACATTTTTCCCCTTTATTTTTACTATATTTTAAAACTACATTTTGTAATAATCAAGGGGAGGCGATTTCAGGGATGAGAGAAGAAGCTGCTCCGGCTAAATCATCACACACAAACAACATAAACTCTGACACAGCTACACAAGCCATATGACTGTTACTTTAGTGGCTTTAACATTTTATTGCTGACTTGGGAGAAGACAAGAAACCAGTGGCAATGAGTGCTCATTTGAATAATGCCCGAAATCAATTCCATATGTTGACCCTATCACCAATCCTTGAAGGCAAAAAACCAAAATAAACCAGTGTTTTTCAAATGGCTTCCAAGTAAGAGTCTGCATTCACCTAAGCCAGCGTACACACACACTACTTTGCACCTGCATAAATAAGACATTGTTCTTTATCAATAGCAAGAAGAAACTCTATTTTGACTCATGCATAAAAAAAGAATTGTACCTAGAATGAATGCAACTTGATCACAACATTAGACACGGTTATGCGGATAGACTTAGAAGTTTGTCTTTAACAAGTATGGCTTTATGTATATCTAGAATTTTATAATGTGTGTGTGCTTTTGCATTTAGCTGGGCACTTTAACTGAACACTCCATCTCCCACTCAAGTTTGTCTCAAACTGATTCAAGCTCAAGTAAGTTTTCCTCCCTGCTCCCCAGTTACCAGGCTAAACCCTGAAGTCTCTCTCATTCCTAACTCAGGAAAAACCCTTCTGGATGTTAATGAGAGTTATGCCTGAGTAATGACTCAGTAAAAGCGGAATAAGGACTTTAGTATGTGGTTCATAGATATTTGAAATTGAAACCCAAAGCAATATTATTCGTACTGAAGTAATGACTAATGGCCCTAGTCAAGGATTGTGCCACTATTGTGCTAGATGCTGTACATATAACAAATAGATGGTTTCTGCCCTAAAGATATTACAATCTCTGTTTGTAGCACAGATGAATACCACATACAGACATGGGGATCATAAGATAACAATAAAATGGCCATGTTTGATGTAAGAAGCAGCAATCACAGCACTGCAGTTGTCACACTTGTTGAGTGATTTGCAAACATCACCACAGAGAAGAGTGTAAAGGAGGAATTTTAAAAAGGACAATGTAGTTGCTTTGTTTTGTGGGAAATGCCTTTCATGTCAAGGGGTCAGCACAGGAGAAACCACTAGATATTTAAAGGAAGATTGGATTAACAAGTGATCGATGTCTGGAATTGTTGGCAGAGAAGAGTACTATACCCTTAACATTAGTCCAGGTTTTTATTTTGGTGCATACCAGTGATCTCACAAGACATTTTCAGCTTGCCATCAACTCGAAGGGGTGATATGGCTCAGAAGATTGGTAAGGAAATCGAAAGGTTTTCCATCTCTAGGCATTAGCTCTGGTTAGCAATGACAAGTCTTTTCCATCTGTTCACTTGTAATTGTCCTGCATGAAATGAGCCAATGGACTCAATCCCACTGGACTGATGTCCACCCAAAACCCAAAGGATTTTAAATGGAGGCCTTTTTGGACAGGCCCAGAAAAAGTCGGGGAGCAGGATTTGAAGGACATAGTAACTTATCTTTTCATCAGTAGAGTTAGTCTCTCAAAATCGCGCTTTGGTAGAAAAGCATATGGGAAGTGTGCATGGGCTCTGTAAATTCCATGGAATACATTTTGTAGAGGACTTTTGTCTACAGTGACTTTAATCAAACACCTTTTATGAGCATAAAGGTTTTAAAAAAGCGCAAAATCAAACTGGACTTCAGCTTTTCTCAGAATTTATTTTAACATTTTGTATAGGATCAGTTATTCTAGCTACTTGGCTTCAATTGATTGTGAGTTTGATATGGCAAACTGCTGTACTGTTTTTATAGTGTTCTCCTTCCTCCTAAATCCCACTTTGCTTTACCTTTGTTATGGATTTGAAATGCGGAAAATTATTTCATTCTTCTTTAATTACATCACTTGAATACGTTTTTACTTCTTTCCACTGTTGCACTTTTCTAATTATTATTTCAAAAAATCTACCTCTTTTAAGTTTTCCCTTTCCCAGTAATACCATGAATGGGTAGAACAGTGTGTGCAGTGTTCTGGACTAACTGGGCTGCAGTTCTGACTCAGGAATATATTTTCATAGCCCGTAGTGCTAAGATAACTAAATATTGCAATTTATGAATTAAAATTAATTGTATAACTGGAATATAAACTTTTACTCAGGGTACGTCTACACTACGGGATTATTCCGATTTTACATAAACCGGTTTTATAAAACAGATTGTATAAAGTCGAGTGCATGCGGCCACACTAAGCACATTAATTCGACGGTGTGCGTCCATGGTCCGAGGCTAGCGTTGATTTCTGGAGCGTTGCACTGTGAGTAGCTATCCCGTAGCTCTCCCATAGTTCCCGCAGTCTCCCCTGCTCCTTGGAATTCTGGTTTGAGAGCCCAGTGCCTGATGGGGCAAAAATCATTGTCATGGGTGGTTCTGGGTATAGCCTCACCTCTCCCTTTGTGAAAGCAGCAGATAACCATTTCGCGCCTTTTTTCCTGGGTGAACTGTGCAAACGCCATAGCACAGCAAGCATGGACCCTAATGAGATCAATACCGCAATCATGGACGTTGTAAACACCTCAAGCATTCTCGTGCAGTCTATTCTGAACCAGGACCTGCAAAGCCAGGCGAGGAGGAGACGACGGCTATGGCAGCGCGGCGATGAGAGTGATGAGGACATGGACACAGAATTATCTCAAACCACGGGCCCCTGCGCTTTGGAGATCCTGCTGGTAATGGGGCAGGTTCTAGCCATTGAAAGCCAATTTTGGGCCCGGGAAACAAGCACAGACTGATGGGACCGCATACTTTTGCAGGTGTGGGACAATTCCCCGTGGCTGCGAAACTTTCGCATGCATAAGGGCACTTTCATGGAACTTTGTGACTTGCTTTCCCCTGCCCTGAAACGCCATAATACCAAGATGAGAGCAGCCTTCACAGTGGAGAAGCGAGTGGCAATAGCCCTCTGGAAGCTTGCAACGCCAGACAGCTACCGGTCAGTCGGGAATCAATTTGGAGTGGGAAAATCTACTGTGGGGGCTGCTGTAATGCAAGTAGCCAAAGCAATCATTAAGCTGCTGCTACGAAAGGTTGTGACTCTGGGAAATGTGCAGGTCATAGTGGATGGCTTTGCTGCAATGGGATTCCCTAACTGTGGGGGGGGGGGTGATAGATGGAACCCATATCCCTATCTTGGCACCGGAGCACCAGGGCACCCAGTACATAAACCGCAAGGGGCTCTTTTCAGTGGTGCTGCAAGCACTGGTGGATCACAAGGGACGTTTCACCAACATCCACGTGGGATGGCCAGGAAGGGTTCATGATGCTCACGTCTTCAGAAGCACTGTTCTGTTTAAACTGCTACAGCAAGGGAGTTACTTCCCAGACCTGAAAATAACAGTTGGGGATTTTGAAATGCCTGTAGTTATCCTGGGTGACCCAGCCTACCTCTTAATGCCATGGCTCATGAAGCCATACACAGGCAGCCTGGACAGTGGTCAGGGGCTGTTCAACTACAGGCTGAACAAGTGCAGGATGGTGGTAGAATGTGCATTTGGCCGTTTAAAGGTGCGCTGGTGCACATTACTGACTTGCTCAGACCTCAGCCAAACCAATGTCCCTTTTGTTATTGCTGCTTGCTGTGTGCTCCACAATCTCTGAGAGTAAGGGGGAGACCTTTATGGCGGGGTGGGAGGCTGAGGCAAATCACCTGGCCACTGATTACGCGCAGCCAGACACCAGGGCGATTAGAAGAGCACACTACGAAGCAGTGCGCATCAGAGAAGCTTTGAAAACGAGTTTCATCACGGGCCAGGGTACGGTGTGACTGCTGTGTTTGTTTCCCCTTCATGAACCCTCCCCCTTTATTGACTCCTTCCCTGTAAGCAACCAACCCTCCCCCTTCGATTACAGCTTGCTTAAGGAAATAAAGTCTCTATCGTTTAAAAATCATGTATTCATTATTAAAAAGTAATTATAAAAAGAGGCAGAGAACTGACAAGGTATCCCGGGTGTGGTTTGGGAGGAGGATAGGAGGGAAGGAAAAGGCCATTAAACATGTTTCAATGTAATGACAACCTTTTGGTTGGACTGTCCACGGGGGTGGAGTGGGTGGGTGCACGAAGCCTTCCCCCCCGCGTTCTTACACGTCTGGGTGAGGAAGATATGGAACATGGTGAGTGGCGAGGGTGGTTACACAGGGGCTGCAGCGGCACTCTGTGACCCCGCTGCTCTTCCTGAAGATCCACCAGACATCGGAGGATATCAGTTTGATCACGCAGCAGCTCCAGCGTTGCATCCCGCCACCGCTGATCTTCCTGCCTACACCTCTGATCTTCCTGCCGGCACCTCTCATCTCGAGCGTCTCTCCTATCCTCACGTTCGTCCCTCCTGTCCTCACGTTCACTGGCATCTTTCCTGTACTTTGCTACCACGTCCTTCCACTCATTCAGATGAGCTCTTTCATTGCGGGTCACTTCCATGATTTCCGATGGCTGGTATCATGGAAGATCACTGCTAATCACCCCCCTTTCGGCCCCCCACCGCGTGGCTGGTAGCTGGGAAGATTCCTGCTAGCCAAACACAAAAAAGCTCAGCGCTATCCTTCCTGCCCTCCCCCCGCTTGGCTACGTGCAAGGAAGGATTTCTTTTAAGCAACAGCACAGTAGGAAAATGACCATCTCTGTCCCCTTAATTAAATTCCTGAATTTCAACCAGGTTACCATGAACGATATCACTCTGCTGAGGATAACAGAGCGAGATAAAGAACGGATGTTTCTTGAATGCCAGCAATCACCAGGACCATACGCAACTAGGCTTTGTCATGCAATGATACCCGATTACTTGCTACGTGCATGGCGTGGTAAAGTGTCCTACCATGGTGGACGGAATAAGGCTGCCTTGCCCAGAAACCTTCTGCAAAGGCTTTTGGAGTACCTCCAGGAGCGCTTCATGGAAATGTCCCTGGAGGATTTCTGCTCCATCCCCAGACATGTTAACAAACTTTTCCAATAACTTTACTGGCCGCGAATGCATCCCAAGCCCTCATGGCAAATCAATCATTAAAAAACACTTGCTTTTAAACCATGTTTTATATTTACAAAGGTACACTCACCAGAGATCGCTTCCCTGGCTTCACTGTCTGGGCTAGTGGCTTGAGAGGGCTGGGAGGGTAATACTATCTGGGTCACAAAAAGCTCCTGGCTGTTGGGGCTAACGGAGTGCTGTGTGCTCGCTGCAAGGTCGTCCTCCTCTTCCTCCTCCTCCTCCTCATCTTCCCCCTCTGCAGAATCCTCAGCCATGGTTGAGATTACAACCCCCACCTCGGAATCCATAGATAGGGGCGGGGTAGTGGTGGCGGACCCCCCTAGAACTGCATGCAGCTCAGCGTAGAAGTGGCATGTTTTTGGCCCTGACCTTGACCTTCCGTTTGCTGCTTTGGTTTTCTGGTAGGCTTGTCTGAGCTCCTTAACTTTCACTCTGCACTGCACTGAGTCCCTGGTGTGGCCTTTTTCCATCATAGCCTTGGAAATTTTTTCAAATATTTTTTCTTTTCGTCTTTTGGAATGGAGTTCTGTTAGCACTGAATCCTCTCCCCATATAGTGATCAGATCCAGTACCTCCCATGCGGTCCATGCTGAAGCTCTTTTTCGATTCGCAGGAGACTGCATTGCTACCTGTGCTGATGAGCTCTGTGTGGTCACCTGTGCTGATCAGAGCTCCACGCTGGCCAAACAGGAAATGAAATTCAAAAGTTCGCAGGGCTTTTCCTGTATACCTGGCTAGTGCATCCGAGTTCAGATTGCTGTCCAGAGCGGTCACAGTGGTGCACTGTGGGATACCGCCCGGAGGCCAATACCATCGATTTGCGGCCACACTAACCCTAATCCGATATGGTAATATCGATTTTAGCGCTACTCCTCTCATCGGGGAGGAGTACAGAAACTGATTTAAAGAGCCCTTTATATCAATATAAAGGGCCTCATAGTGTGGACGGGTGCGGCGTTAAATCGGTTTAACAGTGCTAAAATCGATTTAAACGCGTAGTGTAGACCAGGCCTCAGTTGGCAACCAAAGACATTTCCTTGAATTAATAATTTTATTGTATGCTGTTTTGTACATTAAATATTGCATTGGAAAAATTGTTTTGATATGATTTTAATCAGTGCTTTATATGCCACAAATGCTGTTCATGGTACACTTGAGAAAAGCATTGTAATATCAGTAGTGTTAAAATTATCACAAATCTATTTATTGAATGTTAGTATTAATTATTTGTATTATGGTATCCCCTGCAGGGCCAATCCAATATCCCTGCCCTCTTATTTAATTGATCCAATTTTCCAGTGGTGTAAATGGACATAGCTTAATTTAAATCCATTTACACTAGCTGAGGATCTGAAAGGCCATTATATTGTTATTCAAAAGGCACCTATTTGATCAAAACTGCCTATAGTCTGATTTTTTCAATGGCAAGCCAATGCCTGGGAAATTCTTTTTTATGGGTAAATTGGCAGGTATAGTGTCATAATTGCAGATATTGGAAAACAGATGCTTTCTCTTTGATTAATGTTTTCCGAGTGTCCCACATTTTAAAAGTAGGCTTTTGGAGATCTAGGCTATGTTAATGATCTCTTGGGATCTTACTTCTTTCAATAAGTGATACACCATGGTGTTTTCATACCATTCTAAATTAGTGATGAGGAGAAAAAGGAACAGTGCTTCAACAATATTTGCCTTTGTTGGTATTTCTATTACATTTAATCAGAATGCTACTCAATCTTTATCCATTAGTGCAATTTGGAAAATATGGACACAGAGGAACTAGAGAAGAATTAAGGCTGCCTGAGGGGTAGGAAGAGGCCCCCAAACTGAGGGGTGTTGCAGCCTGGCACGCACTCAGGTTTGGCCCAGCACCCCTCTGTCATGACAGAGGGGCGGTTGGGCTAAATTTGAGTGAGTGCATTGTGACCAGATGCCAAGGATCGCAGCACCACTCAGGTGGGGCAGCCAGGCCAAACATGAGTAGTGCTATGACCTCAATGCCCAGAGTGGGGAGCCAGGCCTGCCCCGATGGAGTAGGGGCAGCCGTTACGATGTGAGTGCACGGTGGGCTCACTCTGCAACACCGCTGCCCTGGAAGCCTCCCCTCTGTGTTTTTGTACCCTTTTGAAAGGATGAGGGGCTTTGTTACAGATTCTGGCCTGGTCCCCAAAAATCTGTGCAACCCTGGGAAGAATTTTTAATAAAAGTGACACGTCCAGTCAATATACAGCAAGTGTTTTGCAATTATCTTAATAATAAGAAGTGTTAAAAATGTTGAGTAGGATTTTTCAGAAGTGCTTACCTTTGGCCTAACTTTTCTCCCTTTGAAGTCGAGGGTATCACTTACTTCAGTGGGAGCAAAGTTAGGCCAATGCTGAGTGCTCTTGAAAATCCCACCCATAGAAGTGAAATTCACCCAGTTATGGAGGGCCAACTCAAGCACCGCAAAACCACGTATGCCATATATTAGCCCTGGACAAACCAGCTGTGCACGGTGCAGATGACAGCTATATATCAGCCCTCAATGGATTGGCATTGATGGAGCTGTTGAGGGCAGGCTAGGGGAGGGATTGCTGCATCTATCTATGCTTCCACAGTTGGTTGTAGTAATGCTGATTGTAATGACTGAATAAATTTATAGTTATCTTCTGTCTGTATGAAGGACTTGTTTTCCTTCCTATTAAAAATCCTCATGGTGCAGGGTTAGAGATGCTGTAGTAGATCCCCATGTCTCTTAAGGAGGTTCTTGTATGATTAAAGACACACATTTTCATTGCTGAGCTAGTGAAAAGGCCTGACAATTTGTAATAGTTTTGCCCCATAGGTTATGAGGCCTTCTTTAAATTGCTGTTTAGGCTGTTTGTCTCTTCTAGCGTGTGTTTTAGACAAGGACTGGCTGCTTATCATCTGTTGGCCGTGGAGCCAGGGTGTAGAAGGCTTGTGCTACTTTCAGTTTACCATGTGTGGCAGGACTATTCAGGAGAGAAGCCAGGACTCAAAGAAAAGTATTGGGTTAGTGACTTGGTACTTTCTGGGTGGTCCAGTAAGTCTGAGCTTTTCCCCGCATCCTGTTTCCACTATAATCTGTTCTTTCTTCTAATATAATAATTTTCTTTTCCAAATTAAGGATTGTCGTTAAGATCCTGTTGCATTTCTTTCAGCTCGTGCCCCTCTGCTCCAGCTGTCCAAAGGGGGGAAAATGAAAGGAACTGCTGATAGGGTGTTTTTCACGAGATGTTCCCAACTTTGGAATTCAATCCTGGAATGCACAGCATGCAGTGCTGACTCTTGGGATGTGCTGCATGATCTATCTAGTTGCCCAGGCCTTTGGGAAGAAGGAGAGCAGCCAGGGTGGGGTATTTGTTCATCTGGTCTGGCCAGAAGGTGTAATTTTGTTAAGCAGTTGGGCTTTTTGGACCAGCATTTGTGTTTTAAAAATATAGTGTGGTGTGTTTTTTAAGTGATGTCCCAGTATGTATGGCTACTGGATAGGTCCAATTTTGTCTGTTAAGGGTCTGTGATGGAATATACAAACCCCACACTGGGCAACGAGGGGTTAAGGGATTATTTGGAGATGAGAGGAAGAGGCGCCTAGGAGGACAGACTTGGTTGCCAGACCACTAATAGCCTAAAGGGCCCTGGGTCAGAGCCCAGTGGTGTGGGAAGGCCTGGGCTCCCCTCCCCACAACGCCCTTGGTAGTCAGAGGTTGCAGGTCTGACCACTAGGCCACACTTCCCAACCAGACCCTGAGTGAGGACCATTACAGAGTCTAAAGAAATATTATTTTATTTAAATGATCAGCAGTTTTACCAGTTTAGGTTGTCATTCTGTCCAGTGCCCCTTGTACGGATAGCATTCCATTTGTGTTTTCCATCACCATGGTCAGAGATATTGAAAGATATTTTTCTGCTGCACTTATGGCCATTGTAGGTCTCTTGCTCCATTTTGTTGCTTCAGCTGTGGTCCTTTTTGGAGGGGCTTACGTTCCCCATTCTGTAAAACACTTGAATATAAATCCTCTTGTTTGTAGACTTCTTTTGGCTTGAGTTGAGTGAATGCTTCTGGTTTGATAGGCTAATCTGCTCTGGTTTTTTAAATTTCAGTAAGATTCATATGGTTGGGGAAATTTTTATGGGCCCCTTTCAATAAAACAAATCACTCACATACTTTTTTATATGAACTGTAGACAGATTTTTTTTTCAAGATGCTAAAGATATTTTATTTCTGTGCCCATCACCTCTGTCTGGGTTGGTATACCATGGAAGATGGGTTTTTGAGGGGTTGGATCACAGAAAACCCCTTGGGGCTGCCAACTGATGTGCCAAGACTACTACTGCCCCTGCTTTCCCTGCCAGCTTGGGACTCCAGAACCCTGCCTGGTTGTGCCAGACCCACTTACTGGCCACAAACACAGACCCAGGTCTGAACCATGTCTCACAAACTGTAGGCTTAACTGAAAGCAGCATAAAAAGTGTACCTGTCTCCAACACTCAAGACGCCCAACTCCCAATGGGGTCCAAACCCCAAATAAATCCGTTTTACTCTGGATAATGGTAAACTCATAAGTTGTTCATCCTCTATAACACTGATAGAGAGAGATGCACAGCTGTTTGCCTCCCCCCCAAGTATTAATACATACTCTGTGTTAATTAATTAAGTAAACAGTGATTTTATTAAATACAAGAAGTAGGATTAAAGTGGTTCCAAGTAATAACAGACAAAACAAAATGAATTACCAAGCAAAATAAAATAAAACAGGCAAGTCTATGCCTAATACAGTAAGAAAACTGAATACAGATAAAACCTCACCCTCAGAGGTGTTTTCTAGTAAGCTTTCTTTTGCAGACTAGTCGTCTTCTAGTCTGGGTCCAGCAATCACTCACACCCCCTGTAGTTACTGTCCTTTGTCTCAGTTTCTCTCAGGTATCCTTTGGGGGTGGAGAGATTATCTCTTGGGCCAGCTGAAGACAAAATGGAGGGGTCTCCCAGGGGTTTAAATAGACTTTCTCTTGTGGGTGGATACCCTCTGTGTAGAATTTCAGCTACAAGATGGAGTTTTGGAGTCAGATGGGCAAGCCACATGTCCATGCATGACTCAGAACTTACAGTTAGCAGCCATTACCCATGTGCTATCTTGAATGTCTCCAGGAAAACTTCTTATGTGAATTGGAGCCTTCCAAGATCCATTGTTCATTAAGAGTTTCTTGATTGGGCACTTAGTTTGCACATTCCTTTCTCAAGAAGCTGACCAAATGTTTTACTAAGGCTACTTAAAAATCAAACAACTACACAGCCAATATTCATAACTTAAAATACAAAAATGATACATGCAATACAAATAGGATGAATAGATTCAGTAGATCATAATCTTTACAGAGATATGTTACATGGCAAATGTAGCATACAACATATTCCCGTTATGTCATATATACATTCATGAGCATATCCCCATAAAGGATTGTGGGGTGCAACGTCAGAGGATTCACAACATCTGGATTATTATTAATTTTCTAAGTAATCTGCAGTGCTTGTTTCAATTTCTTCTCAAGTCATGAGGTCTTACAAAAGCAAATGGTTTATGGATCAGCTGGTCTGGCAGAATAGTTTTGCAGCATTCAATTGAAAGTTCACTGCAGAGCCCTCTGATAAGGTGCCATTAATTACTGTTACTATTACTCATGTTTTTATTCTGCAACATAGTGAAAAATAACAGTAAGCAAGTAAGATTTATAGCTGGTAGAATAGTAAGACTATTATGCAGGATAAGGGACTTCTCAGGTAGCAATCAGACCCTGCTGAACTGTTTGCTGTGAGTGTTGTCTGGCCTCGCATCAGTAAGGTGATGGTTTCCTGCTCTATCTAACACTGTGAGAGTAGCATTAGAATCACCCCCAAAGTCCTGATTAGTAATCCAAGGGCCTGTTCATATTGAGTAATTTTGCACTGGAGTAATAACACTGATATACCTAGAATGGTGCAAACACTGGATTAATTTTGATAAAAGAACAAAAGATTATTTAACTATAAAGAATAGATTTTAAGCAAGTACCAGAAATAAGGCATTAAAGTCAGAAATATAAAGATGAAACACTTTCTAAACTTAACAAACTAGACTTGATTCAAAGTGAAGTCCCCTTGCCACATGTTTCCAGTAACATTGCCGACCAAACTCTCAAGCCAGGATCTGCTCCCGAGGTCCAATGGCTGTTTCTCTTGTATTCTTAAGTGAAAGAGAGAGGTGGATAAGGAGAGAGAACTTGCAGTGTTTTGCCTCTCATTTTTATAGTTTGATCACCCTTTGAAAAGCATTTTCCTGAGCATGACCCCTAGTAAAACTTCTTTCCAGCTGAGAGCAAGGAGACATGGAATCTGGTGGACGAAGGAAGCTTTGTGCTGTCTCTTTTCACCTGTGTATGCTGAAATACAGATTTTCTTTGTCTTCTTTCTTTGCTCTCTCTTGCTGTCTGAGGACTTTGTTTACAGCATATATGCAAATTGAGGTGGAGACACATCCTTTTGTTTAAAACAGGCTTGCTTGATCAGTTCTACCTAATTGGGCTATGTGAGTTTGAACATGTGCCTTTAATGTCATATGGAGGGATTTCTTATAAGGTTGCTACATACATTTCACAATACTCAAGGTCCCTTCCAGCCTTACATTTCTATGATCATTACCTCAGTTTTATAGACATGGAAATTGAAACTCAGGGAAGGGAAGTGACATGTTCAAGGTTACCCAGCAGGTAAATGGCAGAGCTGGGACTAGAAACGAAGCCACCTGAGTTGTAGGTCAGTGCTTTATCTGCTAGGCCACACTGAATGCAATTGTGGTACATGAATTTTTTTGTGAGTGATGTTCTTAAATTTTGATTTATCTATGCTTTTGATTGATCTGACACTTAATTGCAGATTTAAGCCATAAGTCGTGGGGAAGGCAGGGAGGAGGTTCTTCATATAAGGCCCTGATCCAGCAAGGTATTTGACTGCTGTAAGACTACGCGCCTGCCTAAAGCTAGATAAGTGATTAAGGATACCCAGCTGAACTGGGGCCTAAATGCATTTTTTAAATAACCATGATTTAGTATCTGGGTTGATAATCATGGTTATGTACTGTAGATTATGAACTCAAATTACATAAGAAACTGTATGAGTCTCTGCTTATGTCTACATAGCCCCACAGTCCGTACAGTGGGGCTGTGAAGAACAGTGCGCATCAAAGTGCTGGAGTGTAACTCCCCCTCCACACCCCTATGTGGATGCTCTGGATGTGAATGAAAGGTCCCAAATTCATACTAATGTAGTCCTCCTGAATTCTACATTAGTGCAAACTCAGTAACTTTGAGTTCATTCCTGCAGTGTCCACATGGGGGAGTCACAGAGCAGTATGTGCCTGATCTTCACACCTCCTTAGTCGAACTATGGGCCAAGGTAGATATGTCTGTTGCTTCCATTAACAATTCCATGGAGGTGAGCTTAAAGTAGCCAAATATTGCTGAACACGGTCAGTGATGGAGTTCCTTTGTCATGAAACACCACTTGCATTCAGTATGATGATCTCTATTCCAGAAACCAGGACATGGAGGACCGGATCCAAAACTCATTGGAGACAGTGGGAGTCCTTCAGGTCAGTTCCTTAACTGAAGTGTTTTCTTGCTTTGAAAAGACTGGTAAGTTTTGTGGAGCTCTCCAAAGAAAGTATTACCCATGCATATCTCACTCTAGAGACGCAGCAACCACCACATTCCTCTAATGCTTCAGTATCTGGAATCCCTGCAATTTAGGTCCCTAGTTACCAATTATGCCACCAAGTCAGCATAATCATTTGCTCCAATTACCAAATGTTTATTCAATACTTAGAGAATTCTATGAAGGACAAAGGAGAATTGTGTATTTCTTTAATAACTCAATAATTATCAGGCTTGTCCTGGAAGCAGCAGCCAGCAGTGTGGATTTCTGCCTTTGCTATGTTATACAGTCTACTCTGTGTATATATTGGGGAGGCAGGGCAGGGAGGCTGGGAAGAGGAGTACCAGGTGCTAGGAAATGAAGCAGTCACATACTGAGAACACTTACTCACTTTTTAAAAAGTAGTTTTAAAAAAAAAAGATGCCGTGCTTATGAACGGGTATGATAGATAATGGAGCAGAACATTATTTTTCTCTTACTACTTTTACTATTACTTTCCCACAGCCTTAGTTCAGTAATGGAGGCAGGTGCACTTGCGCTGGGGAATATTGCCTCTTTACAAGTGCCTTTTTTTTCTCTCTTGGGCCTCTCTGTGAGGCTGTGATACATGGCAAAGAACAACATGGCAAAGCGACTTAGTGTTGTCTCAATAATAAAAAGCCTTCTGTTGAAGTGAAGATTAAAGCCATTCTTATCTATTACCAGTGAGTCAATCAGCATGCAGAATTTAGTTTTGCATTCCCTCTTTTAGCTGTAAAACAGCACAAAATCATCTCAGGTTGTTTTCAAAGATCAGCATAAATATATCCTAAATCAATAAAATTCATGGTAATTTCTATGACAGATTGTCTTTAACAAGCAGAGCAGATTGAATAATGTAAAACATTATTAGGGAGTTTCAATACCAGCAAATGTACTCCTGAAGTCAGATGTTTTTGGTAATGCACAGTATTGTCTATACAGAAAAATCCCCACGGCTTGTAAAAATGATGGGATAGCTATACACCTCTTCTTTGCCTATGCTCAAACCATGTAGACAAGCCTCTCAGTATAAAAACAGATGGCAGAGTTATACAGGAGCTTTTAGTTTTTGTTACTATTCCATCAAACCCTCATTTTCAAGATATATTTGAATTCTAAATGCTAAGGATTAGATTGTCACAAGTGCTCAGCACTCATAGCTAAAGCCAGATATTCAGAAGCTCTCCACGCTCTGCAGCTTCCATTTTTCTCAGTGGGAGGTGCTGAGTGTTTTTGGAAGACTGGCCATTTCACTTAGGTGCCTAAGTGGGAAATAAGGTCTTTTGAAAATCCAGCTACTCATTTGACTCCCTAACTGGGAGATGTTGGGTGTTGAACAGTTTTGTAAATCTGGCCCCAAATACTATTTTATTTTATTTGTTTTAGAATATCCTGGCCAAACAAAATGAAAATAACTATATTTCAATGTAAAAAATAACAAATACACGACAAATAAACACACATGCTTTGTGGACTAAAGATTTCTTTTTTGGATCAGCCCATTCAGAATCCCCAGATGCTACTTTCTGTAGATCCTGGAGATCTTTGCCGTAGAAAATTGTGATGTTATCACTTGTAAATATAGATGAAACACGGGAATTGCCATATTGGATCAGATCCAAGGTCCATCTAGTGACCGGAACCAGATGCTTCAAAGGAAGGTATAAGAGCCCTGCAATAGGCAGAGATGGCATAATCTGCCCCCTCCCCCCCCCAATTAGGTCTCACCTCAATCTCGGGTGGAGCTGCGGTTTAGAGTTTGTTTAAGCCATGAAGGATGAGATTTGTCATAATTAATTATGATAACTCTGGCTAGTCTTGATTTTCTTAACAAGATTCAAAGAGTGACTATGGCTTTTTAAAATAAATTCTTGGTCTCTTGTGACCACAAGTTTCACAGTTTAATTATGCATTGTGTGAAAAAGTATTTCCTTTTTTTAGTGTATTGCCCACCTTTTAATTGCACTGAATGTTTCTTGTGGATGAATCACATAATTGTTTTTTTCCTCACTAATGTTTCTATTTCCTTCTGTGTTGTTTAATGATACTTTAGTGATACAGCCTGTTCCTGCTGTCAGTGAAGCAAATGGTGAATGGGCTAACTGGAAATGATGTCAGTGAGACCAGGATCAGCACCATAATGTATCTTCTGACTTAAAATACAGAGGCTATGATATTAGCTCCCATGATTATCATTTCAGAATTAAGAAAAATAAGGCACTACAACAGAGTATCACAGGTTTGCTATTTGTATGCACATATCTAGGATATTTCCACGGGTTGCAGGTATTATAGGCTGGGCGAGGCTGTGCCTACCCAAACTGCCAGGCGTGGCCCCACTCCAGCTCCACCCCCACACTCCACCTCCTGCTTCCTCTCAGTGTGGCTCCGGTCTCCCAGGGTGGCCCGGGCTGGGCTGATGCCATCCGCCCTCCCTGTGCTCCGGGGCTGGGGAGGCTGGGGCCATGCCACCAACCCTCCCCGCGCTCTGGGGCTAGGGAGGATGGGGCGACGCTGCCCACTCTCCTATTGCTCTGGGGCTGGGGAGGCTGGGGCCACACAGCCTGCCTGCTCCAGGGCTGGTGGGGCGGGGGGGGAAGGCTGGGATTACTCTGGGGCTGAGGGGGAACTAGCCTGAGATGGGGGACAGCTGCTGTAGTTGTGGGGGCCTCTGGGTGGTGGCAGGAGTATGGAAGGGGCAGGTTTAGGGGCTAGCCTCCCCTAGCTGGTGGTTCACACACCACCCAGGGATATTTCTCTTTTATCCACATCTTTACAAGGTACCAGTCTCCCTCTCTCTCTCCTTTCTTCTACCTATTGTACAGTTCTTCATTTATCTGAATAAAGAAATAACACATTCCTTTAGGCACACTAACCCAGATCCTCAAAGGTATGTAGATGAAACTAATGAGAAGTTGGTACCTAAATACCTGTGAGGATTTGGGCCACTGTGGTTAAACCTTATTTTGAGTACTGTGCTGAGTTCAGAGTATCCATTATCTGTGCACCCATCCTAAGCACAAGAAACCCAAATGCAGCACACTGGATATTTTTCAATATGTTCAGAAGCAGGGCAGCAATGGCCAGGTTTTGACTCCAAATTTTCTGCTGTAAGGTTGAATGTGGCTTACCTGGCACTTATAATCAGTCCTATCAGAGCCAAAGAGACTGCATCCATGTTAAGGAGGGTAGGATTTGGCACTAAATGTTAAGCTCTGTGTTTTCCCTGGAGAATAAGTCACTTGATGGCATATTTAATAAACAAAACTTTGCAAAACAACTAGAAGTTTAGCCAGAGCTTTTCATATGCAACACAAGTTGATGAAAAACGGGCTGTAGTTTCTTTGAAATATAAGATGAAGCACTGCCGGTCAACATGGTTTTATGGAAAAGAGGTCTCACCAAAAACATTACTTTCATTCTTAGATGAGACAACCCATTTGCTTGATAAAGGTAACTGTACAGATTTAATAGACTTTAGTAAGGTGTTTAACTTAATCCACACACCGTGCTGATTAACAAAACAGAACTATACGACCCGCAGTAAAGATCATGGTAAAGGGATTAAGAAATGACTAATTGACAGATCTCATAAAATAGTTGTCAGTGGTGAATCATCATTGAATGGGGGTGTTTCTAGTGAGATTCTGCAGACAGTTCTAGGCCTGATACTATGCAATACAGGGCCAGATCGTGACATTCTGAGCCCCTAAGCTATGTCAAGTGTAAGAGGCCCCATACCATTAAAAAAAATTTTATTATTGTTTTCACAGAAAGGATATTGAATATATAAACATGAAAGCTTTATATTAGCATATATACAAAGGCAAAGTTGTAAAAATAGAATTATCTAACCAAAAAGACGTGTCTTTCAATATGCCTGTTTGCATTATAAAATAGTTTCAAATTAACATTTTCATCTGATTTCATAATTACAAGATATGAAAACTTTATATCTACAGCAACACAAAAGCAGTTAGTTACACAGACCAGCTTACTTAATGGAAGCAGTTCAACCTGCAGTATGTCTGTTTGCACAACACGTTAATTTTAACACTTAAATTGAAAACATTTTCTTTCATGATTTTTGGAGAGCAAAGTCATTGATGATGTCCTCCAATGATAAGCTATGGAATTTGTCACTTTCAATGCACAGAATGCTTAGGGCAGATAGCTTTTCTTGCAGCATTTTCTAGGCAGAAATCTCTCTTTGCATTTGCTTCTCTATCCTCTGTCTCCCCCAGGACCACTAATTAATCTTGAGTAAACACCTCGTACACACAGAGTGACAACAAGGAATATTCACAAAAGAGAAAGAAAGAATTTACCAGAAAGAAGACTGGTAGTCTCTAGACAGAGAAAGTGAGAAAAACTAGCCTATATTCAAGCAAATATAATTAATAATCATTAATAGCCTATACATCATATATGCACATAGTCTGAAATAACTTGCTCACCAAGTACTCAGAATATTTTGATATATATGTATATCTTCCTTCACGTCTCTCAAAACTCTCTATTTATCCTTTTGTCAGCACTCTCTGATATTTACTGTGAAGGTTCCCGAAACTGATGGAGGAAAACCAACCCAAATTTATCCTCCTCAAGATCCACTCAACCCAAGTCCATAAGATGAACACCTGCAAACTCAATCACGTGAAGCATGGATAGCGCGTGAAGCAGAAAGTGGCATGTGCACTAAAATACACAATTGTCTGTACGTACAGATTAAAAGAAGAAAGAACACACTAGCACTTGAGAAAATGAAGAAAAACAGGCACTATACAACTGAGCATGCTGGACCGTAAACACTATACAACTGAGCATGCTGGACCGTAAACAAAAGATGGCGGCCTTCCGGTTAATACCTGCCAAGGGGGACACTATATATGATGTCACTCCTAGGACGAGTCCCATATGACACTGCTGTCTCTGAACTCACATTTTCCCCAATTTTATCAGCAGTGAGATTATTTAGTTATTTAAATAAGTTATGAGGCATAGCCAGAATTTTACCAGTAGCAGCTGGCCAGCAAAACACTTCCTTAGGAGACTGATAGCAGACTTACTTATTGAAATACTAATTTTACAAGTGCAAATATTGTTTTTTTTTCTCAGCCCTGGCCTCCCGCTTGTCAATAATGAACAATTAGTGAAGGGTAGGGGAAGGGTATTTGTGTAGCCAGATGTGTATATTTTTGTCATATTTGAATGAAAAAGTCTGTATTTATAGAGAATCTTCTTTTTCCCATATCTCCTTTATTTATCAACTGATTTTGATAAAATTTGAAATGGAATAGTTTTTTCTTTTTTAGAGGCCCCTCATATTGCAAGGCTCTAAACTGTAGCTTAGTTATTTTATGCTTTAATCAGGCCCTGATTCAATATTTTTATAAATCATCTGGAATTAAATATAAAACCACTGCTGATAAAATTTGCAGATGACACAAAGATTGGCAGAGTGTTAAATAATGATGAGGACTGGGCAGTCAGACAGATGATCTGGATTGCTTGGTAAGCCATTCCCATACAAACAAAATGCATTTTGATACAGCTAGCTGCCAAGTTATACCTCTAGGATCAATAAAAGCAGCAAAGAGTCCTGTGGCACCTTATAGACTAACAGACGTTTTGGAGCATGAGCTTTCGTGGGTGAATACCCACTTTGTCAGATGCATGTAGTGGAAATTTCCAGGGGCAGGCAGATCCAGACTAACACGGCTACCCCCTTGATACTCTAGGATCAAGAAATGCACGTGATACCTACAGAATGCAGTGACTATATGCTTGGAAAGTAGAATGAACCAAAATTGATCATGGAATGTGCATACCCTCTGAGCCTGGTCCAACATTCCAAGTAACAAAAGAAATGGATGGATATAAACTAGATATAATAGGCTTAATGATATGAGATGAGTGTGACATAGCAGACCAGTAGGGGGCTGTGTCACGCCTGCCCTGCAATCTACAATGCCTTACAATGCCTTGCTGAAGTAACTCTCACCTGGGTCGCTCACAAACAGCTTTCCAGCATACAAGCCACACCCTGAGAGTCTGTGTAACTACAGCCTGGCTTGCACCAGCCTTGCTTATATTGCCAGGTGACCCCAATGCACCCCCATTCCCAGATTTCCCCCCAGACATGTAAGTCCTGTACTGCCTGGATGGTACAAATATTTTAAGTCTGTTATTCTTTTAAGGGAATAATATGCCAATTTATTATCTTAAGTAGAGTTACGCAGACACTTCGATTTACACATATTGGAATAAATAAAGCAGTAAAACAAGTTTATTAGCTACAAAGAGAGAATTTAAGTGAGTACAAATAATGAGGCATAAAAGTCAGAAATGGTTACAAGAAAAGTAAAGATAAAATGCTTACTAGTGCCTAACTTAACAAATTATATTAGAGTCAAGTAAAACTTGTCACCACATACTTCCAGCCAGTGTACTGACTCCTTGGGTTAGGCCTCCTCCTACAAAGTCCAACAACTGTTTCCTGTTGTCTTCTCAGATACAGAGACTGCAATGGGCAGAGAGAAAGAGAGGGGTCACTTGGGGTATTTGCCCCTGCTTTTTATAGTTTCAGTCCCCTCTTGAAAACATTTCCAGCTGTGAATTAGGAGACAAAGAATCTGTGTGGAAGGATGTTCTCTGTAGTTTTTTTTTTCACCTGTTTGAGCTCTCTTTGTTTATTCCTTCCTGCTTGATAACTCTGTTTACTGCTCAAATGCAAATTAAGGCAAGCACATGTTCTCTTGTTTAGGACACATTCTCCTGTTTTCTGACATCTGCCTAAGCAGGGCTGTGGAATTTGGAACATGTGTTAATAACACCATACAGGGGAAATCTTATAACTTAACATACTATGTTGCCACACATTTTATCAGAACAATACTAACCAGCAAATTATGAGTTTTCAAATTATACCTTACAAGGCATACTTTGTACAATAATTATAACAATAGTGTGTAGGGTGTGAATACAGGGGTATATGGATCACATTAGGCCAAATAACTTTGTCATCTGGACACATCCTACTATATTGGGGGTTACCAAATGCCAGTGACATATAGTGGGATAGCGTGGATCCAATACTATCAAGAAGGGCAGTCAAAACTTGATAGTGTGGGACAAGACAGGCATTGGACTGGAACCCCCAGGGCAAGAGGCAATGAGATAGACCAACAATCAGAGGTGAAAGTAAGCTGGTACGGGCCTGTACGGAGGACTGGTAAGAAAAGGAGACTGACTGAGGAAGAGAGAGAAAAGCCTGCTCCCTGCATAAGAATAGTTTAAACTCAGCTGTTCGCTGATGGTTTAGTCCCCAGGACTAGGTTTCTGGCATCCTTGTTAATTTCACTCACAGTAGCTGGGAGGAGGGTGTCAAGGAGAGGGTGTGTTTGACCATGGCAAGGGCAGTCCTTTTCTGCCCCTCGGATGAGGGGATCTCTCCAATACTAATATACACAACAAATACAAGCATTTGGCTGCACAGCTTAAATCCAGAGCTAATAAAAGCAGGTGGAAGGGGAAAACTCACTGTCACATTGGTTTCTTGTCTCCTCTCTCCCCCTCCTCCAGCCAGGCTGCAGACAAGGCTCTGCATTCCTCCCCCGCCCCCCACCCCCAGCAGGGGTTCTCCTCTAGGCTTTAGCTTGCAATAGGGACACTGGCTGAGATGCCTGCTGCTGCCTGCAAAAGAACAGTTTAAACTCAGCTGTTCCCTGTGCAGTTCAGTGCCCAGAGTTACGAGCTGTTTCTGGCATCCTTATTAATTTCACTCCCAGTTGTTGTTGGGTGTGTGTGACCATGGCAGGGGCAGTTCTTTTCTGCCCCTGGGATGAGGGGATCTCCTAAACACAAACAAAATCAGGAACCATTTCCAAGTTCAAATCTATCCCATTCCCTCCCCAGCAGAGGATCATGGTTCTGATGTCCAAACTGCTTGCAGATCCTCTTTGAAATGTTACTGTTTAAAAAAAAACCACATGGAGAACATGGAGGAAAGATGTGTCATGATGATTACGGTTTATTTTGGGCAAAGCAATTTTGCTAAAGCAACTAAAGATTCGCAGGGAAAGCAAATAGCCCCCATAGACAAAACCACAAAGGGATTGGAAGGGAAAACTGAATATTCAGGGAAATTATTGTGCGTCCTTTGAAAGAAATAGTAGTTTTCATTCCAATCCACCCTCTTTATATATTGATTTAAACACCTGAAATGTCCTTAGGACATCGGGTGCAATCTCAGATCTCTTTTTGTTTTGTCCTGCCTGCAGAGTGCAGAGGCTGACATTGACAAAACTTTCTCTAAATATCTTGTATATTTCATGAAGGCTATTCCAGGCTATTCATGAAGGCTGGGGCCAGGATTTAAAGGGCTCCGGGCTTCCCTCAGTGGCAGGAGCTCTGGGCCCTTTAAATACCTGCCCCGGCCCCGCAAAGCTCGGGGTTCCCTCTGGCTGCCTGAGCCCCGGGCCCTTTAATTTGCCCCTTAGCCCGGGGGTGCTCCCAGCCACTTCTGCAGCTGGGAGCCCCTGGCTGATTTAAAGGCTCTGGGTCTCCCAGCCACCAGCTGGTTCCCCAAGGCCTTTAAATCTTGAGAGGCCACGCCTCTTCTGGATGAGGCCACACACCCCTCAGGACTCCGGCAGTACCGGTAAGTCCTGTAAGTTACTTTCACCCCTGCCAACAATAACATGGCAATGCACAATAGAAGCAGAACAGAAAGCTAACAAAATGATATGGGAGGAAGCTAAGATTGCAGGAAGAGACATTAAAAGAAAGTCAATGGTGAAGGCCCTATGTTCCATATGGAACAGAGGCTAAGTCAAGTCATCCTGGAAACCAGTGATTCTGAAAAGGATTTACTGGACAAACAACTCAGCATGCGCTCCCACTGTGATGCTGTGGCACAAAGGGCTTATCCAGTCCTTGGATATATAAACAGGGGAGCAGTGAATAGTAGGGAGATGATTTCACTGTGTATACAAGGTTGGTGAGACTTATTCTGGAATACTGCAGTCACTTCTAAATGGAATGTTGCAAAACTAGTGAAGATGCAAAGGGAAGCCAGAAAAATGGTTCAAGGGCTACAAGGCAAGACTTAAAGAGCTCAGATTCTATGGCCTGTGACGTACAGGAGGTCAGACTAGATGATCTAATGGTTCCCTGTGGCCTTAAAAATCTATTAATTAAAATCATCCAACACGTTATGTATGCTCCATTCTAATACCTCCCTTCCCCCATCCATAGCTCACCCTCACCCTGAACAGCAAACACATCTTTGAACTCTGCCTATATTCACTTGTGATTTGTCCATGTTTTTATGATGAATAACAAGGCTGATGTGACTTTCATAAATGACGTTTGTAGGTCTGTTCTTGGTTTTGGGTTAGTGTGTCTTGGTTTTGTGTATGGTGTCAGATTGCAAATGGTGGCTGCAACATATGTTTTTCTGTTGTGTTTAAGAAAAGTTCTTTGGTTGAGCTATGTCGTTAGGAAGCTGAAAACCTTATGATGCAATTCACTTTCATTTACTGGTGTTGATGTGGCTCTGAACTACATACAACAGCACAATCCTTCTACAGCACATGGGATTAATGAGATGATTCACTAGTTCTTTCATTCCCGACTTGCTTCTATTGGGGTATCACTAACAGAGGCTACTTGTAGCATTCCAGTAGTGTCTTTAATAAAATCTGTCACAACATAAGGAGAAGCCATATGGCTCCAATCCTCTTTATTAAGACTATCTATAGATTCCAAAGCCAGAACGGGGTTATTGTGATAATCTAGTCTGATCTCCTGTATAACACAGGGCATAGAACTTCCCCAAAATAATTGTGTGTGTGTGTGTGTATGTATATATTAAAAAAAAATCAAGGTTCTATTTTCTGCAAGCACCTTTCTTGCAGAAGTGCTCTTTTTCCCATGACAGTCTCAAATATCCGTCCAGTGCTGACATGGCTTTATTATAGATTGCCTCATTCATGATAACAATGGTAGCAGTTAGCTGTAGAGATGTATTACTATTTATTTATTTGTATTACTGTTGCACCTAGGAGCTGTAGTCATGGGCCAGAACCCTTTGTGCAAGGTTCTGTACAAACACACAACAAAAAGACGCTCCCTGCCGCAGTGAACTTGCAATCTAAATATAAGACAAGAGACAACAGATGGACACAGACAGATGGGGGAGCAAAAGGAAACAATGTGACAATGTTGGTCAGCATTATAGGCAGGTCTCAGCACACCAGCAGCATTCTTGCATTATTCCTTTGTGAAGCTGTTCTTAAGGCAACACCACTTTGCGTGACAGTGTTTAGGAGACTCTCTCTGTGACCCAATTCATCAAGTCACTTTGATCCATACATTTTCTAATCTAGCGGACTTGATGTCTGCTCTTGCCAGCTCTGGTCAACGTTGTTCTGTTTGTGCTCTACAGATATGAAAGGAATATCATTGTTGGGCTCCCATTCCACTTAGCTCCTTCATTTCTAGTCTCATCTAAGAGAAGAGAGAAAAACTAATGGGAAAAAAAAGGATATATACTCTATACTGGGAGCCTAATTTTGGATGAGATGCAGTCAGCACAGGAGGAACTGGGGGGACAAAGCTGACTATAAGCACCTTTGCACTTCCTGGTATTCTGAACCTGGCTGGGGCAGCCTGCTCAACTCTACCGAAAATGCTCCTGTAACTAATGCTTGAGCTCCCTATGCACCCCTAATGTCTGTGGGCAGCTGGGCCTAGCAGAGGAACAGTGACTCTGGTCCCACCCCCAACCCCATCCACAGAATGCCCTGGCACACCCTTTAAACCACGCTCTATGCTGGTCAGAAAACCTCCTTATTCTGGGAGTAATCTCTCAGGTCTGAAGATCAGCTGCCTTTAAGGCATTTTTAGATCACTGAAGCCACATAAAGGGGCCTTAAAACAATGGAGAATTGAGCCCTTTGTAGGTCACTAGCTTTTTTTGGTGCATTTGTGATGGGAGGCGTGGGGATCTTTCTTCTATCCGTAACACTTAGCACAAACTTCCATTTAGCTGAGTGGAAAAAAAACCCCATGTTCTTTGTGTTACGTTTAATCACCGTTAAAAACTAGGGGGAGGGGTTAAATTAAAGGAAAGTAGACAGATTTGTGAAAATCAAGCTAGTTTTATGATTTCCCCACTCAAACTATTTCTACAGGTTCTGAAAACTCAAATTCCACAAAGCTCCACTGTCCCTAATGCACATGAACCCCAACATGCAAACAGAGGGTTCTGAAACTATGTGACTGTTGGCCTGGGCATACACTGCTCCTGAAGACAGGTATTCCTCAGATATTCTGTGCTCTAACCCTGCCATCCCCTGATGATGTTTGACTGTAGTAACACTACTCAACTGAGGAAGGATTTCTTGAGAGAATAGATGTTTGTTGGATTAGGCACCTGTGCTTTATTGACATAATCCAAAGCCCACTAAAATCAATGTGATTATTTCCATTAACTTCGATGGGCTTTGCACTAGGCTCGCAATACTAAACAGTGCATCTCTTCCTTCTGTCTTGTGAGGTTGGAAATCCTCTAGTGTCAGCGTGATTGGTGATCAGGAGCGTAACTATATAAGATCCATGTTTGCATATGCATACTTCCCGGGCCAAACGGATTCTTGGTGTCAGTCCACAGAAATCAATGGAGTTAAAACAGACAGGAATATGGTCTCTTTTGTGTAGTGCCACAGCATTTCTTGAAAATGTGTCTTACTGTTTCATAGACTCATAGACTCATAGACTCTAGGACTGGAAGGGACCTCGAGAGGTCATCGAGTCCAGTCCCCTGCCCTCATGGCAGGACCAAATACTGTCTAGACCATCCCTGATAGACATTTATCTAACCTACTCTTAAATATCTCCAGAGATGGAGATTCCACAACTTCCCTAGGCAATCTATTCCAGTGTTTAACTACCCTGACAGTTAGGAACTTTTTCCTAATGTCCAACCTAAATCTCCCTTGCTGCAGTTTAAGCCCATTGCTTCTTGTTCTATCATTGGAGGCTAAGGTGAACAAGTTTTCTCCCTCCTCCTGAAGACACCCTTTTAGATACCTGAAAACTGCTATCATGTCCCCTCTCAGTCTTCTCTTTTCCAAACTAAACAAACCCAATTCCTTCAGCCTTCCTTCATAGGTCATGTTCTCAAGACCTTTAATCATTCTTGTTGCTCTTCTCTGGACCCTCTCCAATTTCTCCACATCTTTCTTGAAATGCGGTGCCCAGAACTGGACACAATACTCCAGTTGAGGCCTAACCAGCGCAGAGTAAAGCGGAAGAATGACTTCTCGTGTCTTGTTTACAACACACCTGTTAATGCATCCCAGAATCACGTTTGCTTTTTTTGCAACAGTATCACACTGTTGACTCATATTAAGCTTGTGGTCCACTATGACCCCTAGATCTCTTTCTGCCATACTCCTTCCTAGACAGTCTCCTCCCATTCTGTATGTGTGAAACTGATTGTTCCTTCCTAAGTGGAGCACTTTGCATTTATCTTTATTGAACTTCATCCTGTTTACCTCAGACCATTTCTCCAACTTGTCCAGATCATTTTGAATTTTGACCCTGTCCTCCAAAGCAGTTGCAATCCCTCCCAGTTTGGTATCATCTGCAAACTTAATAAGCGTACTTTCTATGCCAACATCTAAATCGTTGATGAAGATATTGAACAGAACCGGTCCCAAAACAGAACCCTGCGGAACCCCACTTGTTATACCTTTCCAGCAGGATTGGGAGCCATTAACAACTACTCTCTGAGTACGGTTATCCAGCCAGTTATGCACCCACCTTATAGTAGCCCCATCTAAATTGTACTTTCCTAGCTTATCTATAAGAATATCATGCGAGACTGTATCAAATGCCTTACTGAAGTCTAGATATATCACATCCACCGCTTCACCCTTATCCACAAGGCTCGTTATCCTATCAAAGAATGTTATCAGATTAGTTTGACATGATTTGTTCTTTACAAATCCATGCTGGCTATTCCCTATCACCTTACCACCTTCCAAGTGTTTGCAGATGATTTCTTTGATTACCTGCTCCATTATCTTCCCTGGCACAGAAGTTAAACTAACTGGTCTGTAGTTTCCTGGGTTGTTTTTATTTCCCTTTTTATAGATGGGCACTATATTTGCCCCCTTCCAGTCTTCTGGAATCTCCCCCGTCTCCCATGATTTCCCAAAGATAATAGCTAGAGGCTCAGATACCTCTTCTATTAACTCCTTCAGTATTCTAGGATGCATTTCATCAGGCCCTGGTGACTTGCAGGTATCTAACTTTTCTAAGTGATTTTTTACTTGCTCTTTGCTTATTTTCTCTTCTAAATCTACCCTCTTCCCGTAAGCATTCACTATACTAGACATTCCTTCAGACTTCTCAGTGAAGACCGAAACAAAGAAGTCATTAAGCATCTCTGCCATTTCCAAGTCTCCCGTTACTGTTACCCCCTCCTCATTGAGCAGTGGGCCTACCCTGTCCTTAGTCTTCCTCTTGCTTCGAATGTATTGATAAAAAGTCTTCTTGTTTCCCTTTATTCCCATAGCTAGTTTGAGTTCATTTTGTGCCTTTGCTTTTCTAATCTTGCCTCTGCATTCCTGTGTTATTTGCCTATATTCATCCTTCGTGATCTGCCCTAGTTTCCATTTTTTATATGACGCCTTTTTATTTTGTAGGTCACGCAAGATCTCAAGGGTAAGCCAAGGTGGTCTTTTGCCACATTTTCTATCTTTCCTAACCATTGGAATAACTTGCTTTTGGGCCCTTAATAGCGTCCCTTTGAAAAACTGCCAACTTTCCTCAGTTGTTTTTCCCCTCAGTCTTAATTCCCATGGGACCTTGCCTATCAGCTCTCTGAGCTTACCAAAATCCGCCTTCCTGAAATCCATTGTCTCTATTCTGCTGTACTCCCTTCTACCCTTACTTAGAATTGCAAATTCTATGATTTCATGATCACTTTCACCCAAGCTTCCTTCTACTTTCAAATTCTCAACAAGTTCCTCCCTATTTGTTAAAATCAAGTCTAGAACAGCTTCCCCCCTAGTAGCTTTTTCAACTTTCTGAAATAAAAAGTTGTCTGCAATGCAGTCCAGGAACTTATTGGATAGTCTGTGCCCCGCGGTGTTATTGTCCCAACATATATCTGGATAGTTGAAGTCCCCCATCACCACCAAATCTTGGGCTTTGGATGATTTTGTTAGTTGTTTGAAAAAAGCCTCATCCACCTCTTCCGCCTGATTAGGTGGCCTGTAGTAGACTCCCAGCATGACATCACCTGTGTTTTTTAACCCTTTTAGCCTAACCCAGAGACTCTCCACCCTTCCGTCTCCTATGTCCATCTCCACCTCAGTCCAAGTGTGTACATTTTTAATATATAAGGCAACACCTCCTCCCTTTTTCCCCTGTCTATCCTTCCTGAGCAAACTATACCCATCCACACAAACATTCCAGTCGTGTGTATTATCCCACCAAGTTTCAGTAATGCCAATAATGTCATAGTTGTATTTGTTTATTAGCACTTCCAGTTCTTCCTGCTTATTACCCATACTTCTTGCATTTGTATAAAGGCATCTAAGATACTGGTTTGATTTTGCCTCCCAGCTTTGCCCTGACCCTCCTTCCTCTCTGCCATTATAGCCCGTGCTCCCTCCTGCTTCCAACCCATCTCCCAGGTCTTTTTCCCCACTTTCCTGTGGGCTTTGCTCACCTGTCCCCGTCGAACCTAGTTTAAAGCCCTCCTTACCAGGTTAGCCAGTCTGTGCGCGAATAAGGCCTTTCCTCTCTTCGAAAGGTGAACGCCATCTGTTCCTAGCAGTCCTTCCTCAAGTAGCATCCCGTGGTCGAGGAAGCCAAAGCCCTCCTGGCGACACCATCTTCGCAGCCAGGCATTCACCTCCACAATGCATCTGTCTCTGCCCGGACCCCTACCTTCAACAGGAAGAATCGAAGAGAATACCACCTGCGCTCCAAACTCCTTAACCCGTACTCCCAGACCCCTGTAGTCACTCTTGATCTGCTCAGCATCACACCTCGCAGTATCATTTGTGCCCACATGGATGAGTAGCATGGGATAGTAGTCAGAAGGCCGGATAATCCTCGACAAAGCCTCTGTAACGTCTCGGATACGGGCCCCTGGCAGGCAGCATACCTCCCGGGATGAACGGTCAGGGCGACAGATGGGTTTCTCCGTCCCCCTCAGCAGAGAGTCTCCAACCACCACTACCCTACGTTTCTTATCAGTGGTGGCAGCAGACCTCCCAGCCTTAGGGGTACGAGGATTCACCCCCTTAACTGTTGGGGGTGATTTCTTCTCTCCTGTATCTTTTACCACAACAGGAGGGTTCGCAGCAGTGGTGGAGCACTGCCCGCTGCTAGAAGTAACCAGCTGGCTGTGTCCACCCTGAGCCTCCTCCTCCACTGGTGTGTCAGGTACACCCTGAGGCATCTCCTCTTCCACTGCAGTGTCAGTAGTCCCGTCAACTGGGACAGCACCATCAGCTGTCTCCACATGGATACTGTCCAGGAATTGCTCATGGACATAGATGTTCCTCAGCCAGGCCACCTCCTCCTGTAGCTCTCCCACCTGCTGCCTGAGAGATTCCACCAGTAGGCACCTTTCACATTGGATGCCACCCCCAGCCTGGATATCAGTAAGTGGAAATTGCAAATTACAGTCTTTGCAAGCCCACACCAGAATCTGGGTAAAAGCATCCATGCTTTGGTGCTCTGTCTGGCTACAGGCGCAGGTGGAGGAGACAGAAGCAGTGCTGGCACAGGTGTTACGGGTCCTCCTCACCATTTTAAGCCTCCCTCTGTCAAAGTCTCAAATTCGTGTCTACAGCTCTGTCCGCTCCTCTTTGCTGTGAACAGAAAGGTTTTCGATGTGGCTCAGGTTATGGGTTCAAGGGACCAATGGGTCACAGATGAGACTGACAAGGGACCCCCCCTCCCTTCCTACTCCCCTTCCAAACTCCCTTGCAAAACTCCCTGTTAGCAGCTCCTGTTCACTAAGCTCCCTGGTCGCTTGTGCGCAGCTTTATAAAGCCCTGGCCCGAGTGAATGCCCCGCCCACTGGTTAAGGCTCAGCCAATTACCAGAGGCTTCTAGCTTTCAAACCTTCCTAGTAGCTCCACCTCCAACTGCCAGCTACAGCACACGGTCCTTCAAACAAACAAACCAAACAGACTGACAAACACAAGCTCAGCACACAGGGACTTTCAGGGACTTTGGTCCTGCTCATTTGCTGTTCAATGTCATGTTTCAGTCACAGAGTATTAATCTGAAGGAGAAACCCCCCTTGGTGCTCAATTCTTAAATTACCAACAGAACAGATGAATTATGAAACTAGACATCTGCAGCTAGGTATATGGGTTAGATTTGATTTTCAGCAAAAATTGTTTTGTTTTGGGGGCATGGTTGCTAAATTCTGGAGAAAATTATAATTTGCTCCCTCCTAACCTGGGATAATATAGTCTAGAATTCTTACAAATCCAGAGAGAAAGCAGGCTGCTCTCCAGCACCAGAATTATGCTGTAGAAAGCAGAATGAGATAAATATATATAAAAATATTTTTAAGGGAATTTAAAAAAATTAAAAATGGACCCCCAAACAGGAGTGAGTAAGTTGTAGCATGAAAATAAGTAAAGGTAAACATAGAAGCAGCAGTCCTTGTGAATGAATTACAAATCTTTGATCTTCATGATGCATTTTCAAAAAAACACATTTAGCAAACACATATGCAACTACTCTGCATCTAAAGGGCCCCTGATCTGTCTCTGCCAGTAAAATCTCCATTGACTTTACTGGGAATTATGTGTTTGGATCAGCTACAGCAGGGGTAGTGAATTATTTTTTGACGAGGTCCAGATTTCTTGGTCAAGGTATAGTCAAGGTCCAGACTCCATAGAAAATTAAAAAAAATAAAAATAATGATGATAATAAGGAAACAAAAAGATTTTGGGATCCATTCAAAAGCATCTCACAGTCTGGATTTGGCCTACGTCTGCCTATTGATGACCCCAGAGTTATAGGATCCGACTCATAATGTAGGCCATAACATTGGAGAGAGAGAGAGCTGCTTTCTTTTTGTAAACAAAACATGGAGGTAGTATAGTGCAGTGTTTGGATACAAACTAATGTATTTTTCTCTATTTTTCTCTACCTCTGATTTACTATGTGACTTTAAACAAGCAGAGCAGGGATCTGCAACCTTTGGCACACAGCACATCAGGGAAATCCACTGGCAGGCAGGGACGGTTTCTTTACCTGTAGCGTCCGCAGGTTCGGCTGATCACAGCTCCCACTGGCTGCAGTTCGCCGTTCCAGACCAATGAGGGCTGCGGGAAGTGGCGACCAGCATATCCCTTGGCCTGTGCTGCTTCCCGCAGCCCCATTGGCCTGAAACAGCGAACCGCGGCCAGTAAGAGCTGCAATTGGCCGAACCTGCGGACGCTGCAGGTAAACAAACCGTCCCGGCCCACCAGTGGAGTTCCTTGATGGGCCGCATGCCAAAGGTTGCCGATCCCTGAAGTAGAGGGTTAACTTCCCTACATCTCAATTTTGCCATCTGTAAAAGGCAGATTAGTGTATTCCTGTATTCTCTCTCTCCCGTCTCCTTTGTTAAAAACTGTTGAGATATGTAAAAGAAAGTAATGCCATAGTTACTGCAGATCCCTGGGGTGACAAATGTTGTATTTATAAGGGTTTCCACTGTCCTAGGAGTTTGGAGAAACATGTTCACCCAAATGGTGCTGTTTCGCTGAGAAGCAGCACAGAACAAACTACGAGTCAATGTCTCTGGTTGTGAAAACAACAGATGCTTTACAAATTGCTCAATCAGAATTACAGACAACTTGATATGTGTCATGTATTTCCATTAACAGAGAATCATTGTAGAGTACATGCCTACAGTGGTTAACCCGTTGCAGGGAATGGGTCATGCTCTGCTAGTCCTCTGCAGTTCTCAAAAGATACAGTTCTCTTTTGGCAGGTCAGGTTCAACAAAACAAGCTGTCTTTTGCTCTTTTTCTTTTTCGCCTGATACCAAACTGTGTTGCATGGAAGTGGGCTATATTTAGATATCTATACTGGAAACTTCACATGCCCCCACTGTGACAGTGTACCCCATAAGGCTTTATGGGGGAGTGCTCATAAATGTATGTATGATATAAGTGGAATAGGGTTTTGCTACATATGCCATGTAACATATCTGTGTAAAGGTTATGATCTACTGGTTATGTTCATCCTAGTTGTATGCAGGCACCATTTGTGTGTTCAAGGTTATGAATATTGGCTGTATAATTGCTTGATTTCTAAGTAGCCTTAGTTAGAACATTTGGTCACTTCTTGGGAAAGGAATGTGCAAATTAAGTGCTCAATCAGGAAGCACTTAACAGACAAAAGAGGGAAGATTCCAATCCACATAAGAAATCTACCTGAGGACATTCAAGGTAGCATGTGGGTAATGGCTGCTATGTGCAAGTCCTGAGTCATGCATGAGTATGTGACTTGCCCATGTGATTCCATTTTGTGACTGGATTGTGACAGGGTGAGGAGGAAGGTCTCCACCCACAACAGAGGTCTACTTAAACCCCTGGGAGACCCCTCCATTTTGTCTTCAGCTGGCTAAAGAAGGAGCCTCTCCACTCCCCAGGATACTTGATGGAAACTGAAACAAAGGACAGTAACTACAGGGGGTGTGAGCGATTGCTGGACCCAGGCTAAAAGGAGATGAGTCTGTAAAAGGGAGCATTCTGGAACTGGTGAGGATCTTATCTGTATTCAGTTTGATTAGACAGAGATATGCACATTTTATTTCATTTTGCTTAGTGACTTACTTTGTTCTGTCTGTTACTACTTGGAAACACTTAAATCCCACTTTGTGTATTTTATAAAATCACTTTTTACTTATTAATTAACTCAGATTATGTATTAATATCTGGGGGAGCAAACAACTGCGCATATCTCTATCAGTGTTATAGAGGGCGAACAATTAATGATTTTACCCTGCATAAGCTTTATACAGGGTAAAACAGAATTATTTGGGTTTAGACCCCATTGGGAGTTGGAGACCTGAGTGCTAAAGACAAGCACACTTCCGTTAGCTGTTTTCAGGTAAATCTGCATCTTTGGGGCAAGTAATTCAGACCCTGGGTCTGTGTTGGACCAGACGGGAGTGTCTGGCTCAGCAAGACAGGGTGCTGGAGTCCTGAGCTGGCAGGGAAAAGAGGGACAGAAGTAGTCTTGGCACATCGGTTGGCAGCTCCCAAGGGGGTTTCTATGATTCAGCCTGTCACATCGATCTCTAGGCCAGACTGCTCGTAAGGCCCTGGCCTATGGTGATATGGAGTTGCAAGGCCTCAGTGGGAGCACCAGGAGTGCTTCAGGGGGCACTACTATCCCTTCCGATCATCCTGGCCTCCAAAGGAAATGTTCATATTGAACCACCCCTTTAGATTTTGCAGCCTATTCCTCTGTGGCAGCCAGTGAGCTCCATGATCCCATGCAGAGAAATCAGGGGGATAGATCTGCATCCCCACCTTGTCACCTCTTGTTGGCATGATTTGTGTCTCCACAGTTAATAGGACAGAGCAATCCCTGTTATTGCCTGAACACAGTGATGTAAGTAGTGACTCACCCTTTTTGATGGTTCAAGAGAGGGGAATGTTCCCTGCACCCTCACCAGCTAGTATATACTCATGTTAAGGCCAGACACAAAATAGGCCAGACTCCGCTGAGGTAAGTTAGTGTGGTTACACTGACTAAAATCATGCTCTGCTGGTTTATACCAGCTGAGGATCTAGCACACGTTGACCCTCTATGAGCCAAATTAAGCCTTGCTCCAAGTTTCCCTGCATTTGGAAGAAGCTGTGCTTTGGAGCCAAACTTTGCAACTCCGGCCAAATTTAGGTTTACAGAGGGGTGGGAAAAAATGTCAGCAGTGGCATGGGTCTGAGTCCAACCCAATCTGCTGTTGTTCTAAATGTCATTTTAGCATGGCTGTTTCAGTGACTAGTTTTATTCTTATAAGTGTTTTATAATAGTGATAGACGAAAGCAGCTAATATAATACGGAATAACCTGCTGAGTTCTACAGTGTTTGGGAAGAAAGTGTAGGAGGATCAAAAAAGGATAAATGAATCTCAGAGATCACTGAGTCACAGAAATCAGCATAGTAAACACTGAGCTGCAGATGGCTCTCAAAGGCAGTATCATTTATTATTTGTATTAGAGTAACTCTGCTGGCCTCAATCACAATCAAGATCTCATTGTGCTAGGCACTGTGCAGACATAGTCAAGAGACCATGTCTGTGCTGAAGAGCGAGAACACTGGTTTCTAAGGGTATGGCTCCACTTGCAGCTGTACAGCGCTGCTGCGGGAGCATTCCCGCGGCAGCGCTTTGAAGTGCGAGTGTAGTCGCGGCGCCAGTGCTGGGAGAGAGCTCTCCCAGCACTGCAGGTACTCCACCTCCTCATGGGGATTAGCTTACAGTGCTGGGAGCCGCACTCCCAGAACTGGGGCACTGTTTACACCAGCGCTTTACAGCGCTGTATCTTGCTGCACTCGGGGGTGTTTTTTCACACCCCTGAGCGAGAAAGTTGCAGTGCTGTAAAGCGCCAGTGTAGCCAAGGCCTAAGGAAGCAGTCCTCCTCTGGAGGAATTTCCAGAGCACTTTACACTCAAGCTAGTAATGGGGGATCAATGGTCTCATAATCTCATTTGATTAACTCAAAAGGAAAGTGGCATCCAGGAGGGTAGAGAGCCCAGCAACACTACAATGGAAGCAGATAAAACCTGCAGGTGCTGTGGTTGTTAGAGTGTTGCCACATATTAGGCAATGGATCCAAAAAGAAAGATCAGTGAGGATGCCAAGTGACAAGATGTCATCAAAATAACGCTAAAGTTTTGCATTTGTATTTTATAGCCCTTATTAAGCTGGCTCAGACGCTGTGCCCTTGAAGGATCTGAGAGAAGGAGGAGGCTGAGTAAGTAAATTCTATTGTATTATACACAGTAATTTACTTGCAGTTATCAAACTAAAATGCCTTTTAATACAGAGTTATATGAATGACAATACCACCTGTGCTGGTCAGGCTATAACAGATGTTTTAAATGCTGATTCAAAGCAGTTAATAAAGCAACAAACCTCACATGGATGTGACTGAATTCTATAAAATAGTGAATGATCATTTAAAAGATATAATGCTCTAGCCTTTACAAGCCTTTTGGTACCAGCACTTTCTAATCACAGCTGGTGGTCAGCAACCCAAAATGAGTTCCAAGTCTCCACAGCTAGCTGCCCTTTGACTGCTGTTTCTGTGGGAATAGAGGTTAGGTTGGTGAAAACAGGCTCAGTGGGAGGGATATGCACCTGTCTTAGAGTTTGGGATGTTTGGAGTCCAGTAAATGTAGGGATGGGGAGTTCACAGCAAAAGACATGCAATGCAAAACTGTTCGGTTGGAGGGACTCTCTGCTGAGGGAGAAGAGCATCCAACAGCGTAGGAGAGAATGTGACCAATGCAGGATTACCGCTGTGGTCTGGAATGACGAATTGCAGTCTCTCTTGGTGACATTTTTCAAATCAAACTGAGGCATCAAGAAAAATCAGAATAATCTAGCACTCGTGGAAACTGCCTGTAGACATCTTGTTAAAAATACCATATAACTCAGCATGCTTTGGGCTGTGGGCCCCCGAATGTTATTCTTTTATCATCAGCCAATCTGTCAAACTGGCTAGCTTTCTTCGTTGCCCTTCATGAACTGGCGACTCTGACAGAAGCCCTTTCTAAACTGGCAGCAGGCCAGCTTTCTTGCTAATCTGCATCCCTCACTTACAGAGAAGCGTGGGGGAGGAGGACAAAAAACTCATGCCTTACAAGTAGTCATCAATGCTCTTTTCCACAACCAGACTTTCATATGCATTTCTTCAGTATCCAAATTTTGTTAATGCTTTGTGTGAACAAATTTTGAGCCCAAGGATTGCTTGCAAACTATTCACTGCATTTACTATTTTGAGCATTTGCTATTCATAATTCAACTCCATGACTGGGGTCATCCTAGTTGCATGGTATTGGGTTTTTGTTCCCTTGCTGAAACGTCTATAAACAGGAACCCTTGTAGAAGCTTATTCTGCCAGGAATGTGAGCAAACATGAATTCTCATGAGTATTCGCAAAACCTTCTCAGCCAACCAATATTCTTTAAGCCATGGCTGGAAAAAAAAAAATGCTGACATTTGACAGTTCTGAAAGTGAGGCTTAATTTTACTAAGAAATCCTGTCAGCCGCCCTGAGTACGATGGGGGCTCCCACTGTCAGCTTCACCCTCAGGTGCCTGACAGCAGGAGATGTACCATGCCCAGGGCTCCCATTGTCAGTTGCCTGGGATGTGGGGTGACAGGGCAGCAGGGGGCTCCTGCTGTCAGCTGCCTAGGGCTCAAGGTGCCAGGGTGGTGGGGGGCTCCTACTGCCAAGCCCCAAGTGGGGCCGTGGTGGCTCCCATTGTCAAAGTCCGGGCATGGGGCATCAGGGTGAGGCTCCTGCTGTCAGCCCCAGGCAGCTGCTCCCCTGCAAGCCTGGGAAGTGGGAGAGGGGACCCCACTACAGCCCCCCTCTTAGGACTGGGAAGAGTGAAGAACCCTAAGGAGCAGATGTGAGAAAGGGGGCTGCAGGGGGGGCTGAAGTGAGGAAGGGGGGAGCTGATGGGGTGGGGGGCTGCATTGATGGTGGGTTCTTAGCAGATGGAGTGGGTGCTGGGAGGGTGAACTGAGGGTGGTGGAGCTTGATGGGGTAGGGGTACTGAACTGATGGGGTGGAGATGATAGGGTCTGGGGGACTGAACTGGGGGGAAAGTGAACTGAGGGGGGTTGGGTGGAGATAGAACTAATGGCAGGATTAATTGCTGGGCAGGAGAGTTGCAGATGTGGGGGTGAGAGCT
Organism: Gopherus flavomarginatus; assembly: GCF_025201925.1. Taxonomy (NCBI): domain Eukaryota; kingdom Metazoa; phylum Chordata; order Testudines; family Testudinidae; genus Gopherus; species Gopherus flavomarginatus. The sequence goes on along the minus strand of NC_066620.1, from coordinate 119,748,831 downwards.
CCTGCAGCAGGGGCCAAAATCAGCTTATCCCAGTACATGTGAGAGAGTTGGCAGCACTAATTGTCACATGCACACACCCTGGGGCTGGGCAGGGAGTTCAGAAATCAAGAGACTGATGAAAAAAACACAATATCCACTTTTTGAAAATGTCAGTATTTTTGGGCCAATCTCATGATTTTTGATCTCTTGAAGTTGGCAATGTCAGCAGCCCCACTAAAACTGTTGCACTGCATCATCTGCAAGGGAACCCCAAATCAACATAATGTACACTACTTTTCCACTTACATCCAGCAGTCAGGCAATCTGCACTGAAATTTACATCACTGTTGAATTTGCTCAAGCTGCTTTTTAAAATGATTTACTCTCAATCCCATACATCTTGGGCCAGTTTCTTAGCTGGGCCCAATAACCACTGAGTGCTGCAGAGAGGCAGCAGTTTTTAGCTCCCCGATTCTGGGACTGGTTCTATAACAGTGCCAGCCCAGATGTACTACAGAACAATCTTAGGGCATGCTGGCTGGCTGCTGTGTTCCCCCTGGGGCCATCTCCCAAATGAGAATAGCCAGAGAACAGTAGTTTTATGGCCTCACACCCCTCCCACCTCTGCATCCCCACTTGTGCCACAGGTATGAGATGGAGGGAGTAGGAGTTGGCAATACTGTCCTCCATGCCATCTGGGGACTTCCTTTTGGAAAGACCTACTTGCTTCCCAGACCCTTTGTGCTGCTAAAGTAGTGCAAAGGACCTGGATTGCAGCAGAGAATCTTGTGTTGGAGTACCCAGCTCTTCTTTCTTGTTCTTCCTTCTGCTTATTTTCCTTTGTAATCAGTATCTAATTTAATTCTGCTATTTTATTAGTTATTTATTATTAATTCTATTATTTTAGTGAATACTATAGCTTTCTTTATTGTGTATACCTTCCTGGCTTTTATGATTGCACTTACGGAATTTCATGTACATTTTCTTTAAAATATTTGGTATATATTTTTAAAAAAGAAGCCATTACATGTTATAGTAGCTGGTATCACAAAATGTACAGACTAAGACGGGTTTCATACAGAATACCTTAGATACTTGTAAATGAACATTGACCCTCAGTAGGGCTTAATCCAAAAATCAAGGGAAAGTTTTCAGTGGGCTTTGGATCTGGACTGAAAGGCTAAACTAATTGTCATTAAGAAACTCCTCTCTTTTCTAGAAACCATTATTCAGTTACTAGAATGTTATTTTACCTTATTTTTAGTGTCCAGCAATCATGTCTGTGATCATCCTGTCAAATGCTACCAACAGCATGCATACTATTACTTTATCTTGTTACTGTTTAATTCAGACATGTATCTGTTTTATCCATACATGCCAAGGTGGGAAAGTAAAACATTCTTATTTTACATTTTGAGGCCCCACCCAAAATCAGGGCCTCATTGTGCTAGGCACTGTAGAAACTCCTAATAAGAGACAGCCCCAGCCCAAAGAGCTTCCAGTCTCAGATGAGAGCTAGGAGGAGAAAGAGAGTGGTGAAATGACTTGCCCAAGATCACATAGCAAGTCAGTTTTTAGACACACAACTTGAGACATCAGTGGGCTGATTCTCTGAGGTGGTGAACACCTGCAGCTCCCCTTGACTACAATTTGAGTTGCGAGTGCTCAGAATTTTTGAAAATTGGGTCCTAGCTGTCTCTTGTTGGGCACCCAAAATAAGTGGGTCGCACTATTGGTCAGCGGAACAAGGAACTGAACCCAGGTGTCTTGCTTCCCATGCAAATAGCTGCAAATATGCAAGCTGTCAGTAGTATTCAAGATATTTACTTGTCAGAAGACAGAAATATCAAGTAAAAACAGGATCCCACTTGATTCTTAAATGTGATATAGTGTTACATATCACAGTAGAATAACTGCCCATGAAACACTAAAAAGATGATTTCCAATACACTCAGCCATCTTCCACTAAACACCACTCCTACTGCTACACATTGTGGCCACTTCCTAGCATTCTGCAGCAAACCACCAAAATCTAAATGGAACACTTTGCAGCACATCTGTTTGCATTTAGTCGGAATTTTGCCTGTCCTTGCTAATAATTCATTTTTTGGATAGGCTAAAGCAATAACGGGGTGTTCCTTCTCTCTTTCTTCCCATTGTGCCATTCAACACAATCCAAAGCTGCTAAAGCCACAAAAATGTTAGAATGATTATTGGCCAATGTCAAACTTACTTTGGAGTGAAGCCCCTTTACATTTGATAGATATATTATTTACCTTTCTTATCTAAGCTTAATAGAGTTAAACAAATCAGGACTTCCTGCCAAGAGACTGCTAACATGTGATTGAATAAGTAGTGTCATTAAAAAAGCACATAGGCTTAAAGTCTCTTTCTAATGGCTGACTTCAAATGTCAACTATTACGGCATTTTTAATTTTATTTCCAGGTTTTCTGTTAAGCTACAGGAATGTAACATCATTCCAATGAAGCAGAACAATAAAAAAAAATAGCAAACTTTAAAAAAACTCTTTGTCTTTAGATATTTCTAGCATACCTGTCACCATCGAGAAGATGGATGATCCTCAAATATATTGATGTTTCCATTTTCAGCGTTCATCCCCTTTTGCTCTCTAAACATATTTAAAGAATGTTTTTAAAAGTTATCAAAAATGCTGGAAATCACAGCCGGGTGCCTACTTAGTAGAAAAAGACTGTCTATTATTATTAATAATTTCCATTTTCAAGAACATTCTGCATAATGAGAAATCAGTCAGTCTGCCTTAGAAATGGGACAAATGATCAACCATAAAAATAAAGCTGAGGAAGCTCTGACGCTAATGGACAGTCTGTATGGGGAGTCTACTAAAATACTTCTGGTTATTGCTGATTCTGGTAAGGGAGGGGGAACTCCAAAAGCCAAACGTGTTAGTAACAGTTTGCAGAGGCACCATACTGCAGGTGATCAACTGGTCAGGCACCGGCATATCATATCAAACGAACTCCTTCCTGGCTTACACTTGATGCTTTCACTGATTAAGTTAGGGAGATGCTTGCCTGAAGACACAGTCAGATAGGAGGGTTCCCAGACAGCTCAGTCTTGTTTTTCCGCAGTCAAAACATGGGCTGAAGTTAAAAAAAAAAAAAAAAAAAAAAAAAAAAAAAGAATAATGCTAATTAGAAACTGACCACAGCATCAACTCCCAATAGTTATCTTTAGATCTACCTTTCCTCATTGTCTCTCCTTTTTTTAGGATGAATTCCTTGATTATCTTAAAATAAAACTCTCTAGATAACAGCTGCTGGATTTAGAGCTGGGGTTTATGCCACATATCAGTGTATTAACAGTATGATTTCCTACAGTCCAAATCACTCCCCCTCCCTTTGTGCCTTCCTCCCACTAAACCTAATAAGAGGCTATTCCAGATGAAAGGATCCTTGGTTTTCTAAACCACAGCAATAGTAGAATGAATGCCATCTCCTAAGCAGACCAGTTTGACATACCTACTCCATCCCCAAACCTCTGTCTCTGTGGTAGGTAGCTGTGGAGCTGCTGGGAAGTGAAAAGCTCGTTCTAATAAGCTCCCTGCCTCCCTGGTTGTTGCTCCTGATCTGTGCGGTACAAGGACCTCCTGGCTACCCCATCATTTATGGGCGATTTGTCCGTTCCCCTCTCTGTGCTCTGTGGCGAACCACCATGGGTGTGACCTCCATCTCACACAAATGCTGCGAGGGTTTCTTGCTACTTTAGTACCTGGCACAGTAGAAATGTATTCTTGCTGTTGCATTAGGCCCCTATGAGTCTGTTTAAGCAGTCTAAGGATTTAGCCTTGCTATTCATATTGCCATGTTAGAGGTGTGTTGTAAGAGGTACCCAGGCTGGTAATATGGAAGGAAAATTAGCATCCTCACAAGATTTTTGAAACAATGGAGAAATCACATTATAGGCATCTTCTGCCTGAAAGGCCTCCAAGGTAACTTAGAACCTGGAAACTGACCAAAAGAGTGGTGCTTGAGGGAAGGTGGTTTGTGACTCATTGGCAGAGTCTAGAGTTAGGAAACCTCACAAGAAGATTGTGTATGAGGCCTTGACCCAAATGTGAGACTCACTAAACTGAGAAAGCAGAGTGAGGGAGAAATCAGAGTTCCTGCATAGCCTTCTCCAGGCTGATGCTCTCTTTTGTGAGGAACAAAACATGCCTAGGTAAGAGGTAGCTATGATGTTGCACTCCATATGTTTTATGAAAATATGCTTATGAATGTGAATATAATGTAACTGGAATATGCTTTATGCAAAAGGTCTCTTGTAAGGTATCATAACAAAGGTTATACCCTACTGAATATATTCCTCCTATGTGTATGTATCATTATTGTATCTGAAGCTACAAATATGAAGTATAACTGTGAGGACCTATTGTAATTATGCAAAGTGTGGGCCATTAATGATGGCTTAGAATTTTGATGGTTCCCATTGACTAGGACAATTGGTTGTGAATGGGTTTATTTACCTGCAAGCCTTCCTGTGTACATGTGGGCCAGTCCATGTGTAATGAAGAATAAGGTCTTACAGTGACATGTGACCATGGAGGGAGAAAACTTGTTCACCTTAGCCTCCAATGATAGAACAAGAAACAATGGGCTTAAACTGCAGCAAGGGAGATTTAGATTGGACATTAGGAAAAAGTTCCTAACTGTCAGGGTAGTTAAACACTGGAATAGATTGCCTAGGGAAGTTGTGGAATCTCCATCTCTGGAGATATTTAAGAGTAGGTTAGATAAATGTCTATTAGGGAGGGTCTAGACAGTATTTAGTCCTGCCATGAGGGCAGGGGACTGGACTCGATGACCTCTCGAGGTCCCTTCCAGTCCTAGAGTCTATGAGTCTATGATACTGGAATCCATCTTAAATCTGGTACTTTTCCATTTAGAAGGAGGGATGGGGACCCAAAGAGACAAAGGATTCCCGCCTTGTTACAAAGCTATAAAAGGGGTGTAACTGGGTCCTTTCCTCGGCCTCCCCTTGCTGAAGCTCTTTGCTGTTCCAATAAAGCACTACGAGCCTCTTCTTGGTGCAGCACCCATGGCTTTTAATCACACAAAGTCCCCACCACCAGTGATACAATTTACAGGTCTTACTGTCTCCTCTTTTACAGGGAGTCTACCCCAGCCTGGAGAGTGCCCTTTCTCTGGCCATTCCCCCGCCCTTTTCTCTGGCTGTCAGCCAGCCTTCATGGCCCTTCAACCTGCAGGCCCACAGGTGCAGCCAGTTCCAGAGGCCAGGCACCAGACTTCTCCCCAGCCCCAATCTATTTCCCCTGATTGGGCTGGCTGAGCAGGGGCTAATTAGGTGCCCTTGCAGCAGCCCCCTGCTACAAGAGGTTGGAACAGAACAGAGAGCATCTCTGTTTTCCACCTAATATGTCTGCTGGAACTAACAAGGACTATACCAGGGGAAAGGATTGGACCCAGACTAGGAAGGAGTCTAGTCTGTGAAAGAAGCTTATTTGAACATCACTGAGGGTGAGATTTACCTATAATCAGTTTCTTAATGTATTAGGCTTAGACTTGTATGTTTTTTGCTTTATTTTGCTTGGTGACTTATTTTTTTCTGTCTGTTATTACTTGAAACCACTTAAATCTTACTTTTCATACTTAATAAAATCACTTTTGTTTATTAATCAACACAGAGTAAGTGATTAATACCTGGGGGAGCAAACAGTTGTGCATATCTCTCTATCAGTGTTACAGAGGGCAGACAATTTGTGAGTTTACCCTGTATAAGCTTTATACAGAGTAAAACTGAATTATTTGGGGTTTGTATCCCATTGGGAACTGGGTGTCTGGGTACTGGAGGCAAGTAACCTGCTGAGCTGTTTTCACTTAAAGCCTGCAGCTTTGGGGGTGTGGTCCAGACCCTGGGTCTGTGTTGCAGCAGGCTAGCATATCTGGCTCAACAAGGCAGGGTTCTGGAGTCCCAAGCTGGCAGGGAAAACAGGATCGGAGGTAACTTCAGCACATCAAGTGACAGTCCCAAGGGGGTCTCTGTGACCGAACCCGTCACAGTAGATAGCAAAGCTGCTTGCAGTCCTAAAGAAGGACAAGCTGTGTGTGTGTGTGTGTGTGTGTCATGGGCACAGCAGGTATTAAAGATATCCTTGTCCTGTCCGCTGCATGTCACATAACCAGCCTCTGTACCAGTCTATGTGGATCTGGCACAGAAAGGCACTTTGGTAACAGGCTGGAAGGTGACATGAAAGTGGGTCAGAGGAGAAGCAACAGGTCTGTATTTACATGGGTAAGATGGTCCCAGTACCCCATGCCACTGGCACAGAACCACACTCTATTCAGAGGAGCTCCTGGGGTGAGGAGAAACCTAAGAAACATAAGAATGGCCATATTGGGTCAGACCAAAGGTCATCTGACTCAATGTCCTGTCTTCCGACAGTGGCCAATGCCAGATGCCCCAGAGGGAATGAGCAGAACGGGTAGTCATCAAGTGATCCATTCCCTGTCGCTCATTTCCACCTTCCGGCAAACAAAGGCTAGGGACACCATTCCTGCCCATCCTAGCTAATAGCCATTGATGGACCTATGCTATCCTATCTAAAGGAATGAATTTTATCTTCCTGCATCAACACACATACAGGCAGAATACTCAAGCTTCATGTTGGTAGAGTAAATTTTACCCGTGAAGACCCTCATCCATTAACATGCCTTTAGAACACCCTTAGTACATCTGTTCTTTTGGTCAGTGGTGAACATATAATCCTAGGTAATTTTAATGATAAAGTAATTTGGCAGGCTCTAGTGTAGGTCACTTACAAAAATGATTACCCAGAACTACCAATCTTTTTCTGACTTGCAGCATATCAGAAAACAGCAGCTCAGTCCTGTGCTACTCCCCAATGATTTATTCAGTATGTGCCAATGATGGAAAACATGGCCTGCCTGTAACGCAGCCATTAGGGCTAGTTTCCATGAACATAATCTGTCAAATGTAGAAATAAAAAAGGAACAATATAAAATAACCCTTATGCTGTGGGACTTTACATGCCAGAGTGTGAACGACTTTCAGATATATGTTTCTATTGGCAATTTTGTTTAACTGTCATTTTTTAAAATACTCCATGAGACTTTCCAAGTTTAAAAGTTCACAACTTTTTTCAAGGGGAAAAAAGAGAATGAGAGAGAAAACTTGAGGTTAGAAATAAGAGACAGGATAAATTAATAGCATCCCAGCATGCTATATATTGGCCTTTTCTACTTAAGATAATTGGGGTTACATTCAGAGCAAATAATACCAAATAAATGCTCAAAATACATATTTGAGGAAGACAGGCTTTTTACAAAGATTCAACAGATATTGTCACTATATCAGGAGATGGGAGATTGGCTTACGTGTGTTATGAATTCATAGAAAACAACAATCAAAAGTTATCCTTATGAACATTCAACGTATTTTCAACTTTGGATCATGCAATCATAATTAAACAAAACTTTCACAACCATGATACATGCTAAAAGAAAATCACTTACCTGAAGACAATAGGAGATGAGGGTATTCAGCTCCTCTGAAAATCAGACCATTTATTAAAGCGTCAAAATATGAGGGTTGGTTCCTAACTTTAAGCACCCAAATCTGAAAACGTTGTCCTCAGTGACTTTATTAGGAGTGCCACATGGAACTATATAACCCAAGCCTGGGAAGTGCTGAGAGCATAAGCAGGCACTAAAAAATACTCTCAACTGCCTGAAGACAATGGATGCTGAAGGTGCTTACCTATGATAACAGCAGGCTTAGTCATTAATTCATAGAGTGTTTTGCTGTCACACTGTACGATAATTTCCCCAGGGTGAAAGTACCAGCAGAACACTTTAATCTGTTTCTCAGCCTTTCCCTTACAGACTTTCAATGGTGTCACCTGAAAAATTCCTTTGGCTAAAGTATGTGTGGCCTCAGCCTGTGACAATGTAGTGCTGGTCCTGATTCAGCTCTGTTTCTTTTCAACTGGTCTGGAATGAGTTTTCCACTATTTTGTATTGCAGAAGGACATCAGTGTGTCTCTTTACCTAGAAGGGCATTCATATCATGCTCATCACCATAGTTTCTGAGACTCTGGTTGTAACAGTCACTGAGTCGTGGGAAATAAGTGTACATTTTCTACAGTGTAGTATTTTTATACTGTAATGTATACTACAAAAAACAAAATAAAGCATATAAATACCCCTTGAGAGAAATTAATTTATAGCATTTAGGGCAATGGTCCCTAGGGGGGTGCAGAGGAACATTCAGGGGGGCACATGGCAGGGCTCGGGCCAGCGGCCCCAGCCACAGCTCCACTCTACCCCGTGCTCCAGCTACAGCCCCCGCTACAGCCCCACTCCACCCCTAGCCCAGCTCCAGCCCCAGCCCTACCGTAGCTCCGCTCTGCCCCCAATCCAGCTTTGTCCCCAGCTGCAACTCCACTCTGTCTCCAACCCAGCTCTAGACGCAGCCACAGCTTCACTCTACCCCACCCCCTGCTCTGCCCCCAGCCCAGCTCTATCCTCATTCCCTCTCAGACCCCCAGGCCAGCTCCATCTCTAGCCCCAGCTCCTCCCTCATCCCCAGTTCTGCCCCCAGCTCCACCTTCAGCCCAAGCTCCTCTGCTGAACCAATTGTGCAGTAATGGGGAGGCACAGACAGATTCCATTCCTGGTAAGGAGGGGCGTGACAAGAAAAGTTTAGGCACCACTGACTTAGGGTAATTTACTTCTACCACTAAAACATTGGGGCGAAAGATAAATACAAAGTATGTTGTTGTTTAACAGGAAGTCTGAAGTGAGTTTTCAAAAATACCTTTAAAAGTCAATTTATTCAAGATGTTTTATTCAAGGCTTTGTTTGAAACTCCCCTGCTGATATGACATTAGCTTTTCTGATACATGTAAGAAGGCTGATATTAATGCATGAGTATTTGAAGAGGCTATATAGGTTTGTTTTTAAAAACAAGCCTTTAATGATATTCTAACAGCTCATGGAAAACACTTCTTAAAATGTAATGAGAAACAATTCTGATCCTTGTTTCTGCAGAGGCAAAACTTACCCCATCTGCAGGTATAGGCTCTCCTCTGCCCCCACATGTGGCTGGTGCCTATCTCTATAGGTAGGAAATAAGAAGGCTCGGAGAGAGGAAGGATAGTCTAGTGGTTAGGACACTAGCCTCACTCTTCGGAGTCCTAGCTTCAATTCCCTTTTCTGCATGACCAGTGCAAGTCACTCAGCTTCTCTGTGCCTCAGTTCCCCATCTGTATCATGGTGATAATAACACTTCCCTTCCTCAATGGGGTGCTATTTTGGAAAAGTACATTAAAGATTGTGAGGAGCCAAGATACTATAGTGACAGAGACCATATAAAGACATAAGATAGGTAGCAGGTCAACTGCTCTTCAGAAATAAACATGCAGTTTGAATGGAAAGATGGTCTTTGATAGTTAGGACATTACCTTCCCGTGCTCATTCCCACCTGATATCATCATAAATAATCTCTGCAGCCACCAGTTGTGATGTTACAAAGAGAAGATCATCAGCACTATTCTTCCTTACATGAGAATAAACTGCATCAGAGAGAAGATTTCTACTCATTCTTCTTTGGAAGGGCCCAGGGCTAATAGCACAGGTCTGTGCTTCACAGAAGGAGCACAAAGGATTCTTAATGGATCTCAACTTCAGAGAAGACAGGGAACATACATTTGTTTCTCCTTGCAACCTCTAGCAATCTGCATGGAACCTGGAAGGAGAAGCACAGATTGGAGGAGAGAAGAATTTGGATGAGACACTAGGAGGTCAGTCCATGTGCACATGACTGGAATGCTAGCTGCATTGCAATATCTCTATAAATAGTTTTCTTAATAAGTAGCCAGTTTAGTTTTGTAAACATGGAATCGTCTCATGTTATTTACCCAGGGAACAGTGCATGAAACAGCCCATACCTCAGCAGCCCTAAAACCACCCCATAAAGGGTTCTACAGGATGGAAGAGAGAGCCATACATGTTAACAAAGCATTAATTCCTGCTCTTTTCATCTGTGAGTATTTTGGGAAGGACAAGGAATAGGAGAAGCCCACCTGTCTTCCTTACTCCTCCTAGATATCCTTCCCACTTCCAGCAGTACAGACTGGAACCATACGCAAATACCACAGAGCAGTTTCTATGGGGCTGGGGATACACATTTTTCTCCTTTTGAAAGTAGCGGCAGCTCTCTATGCATGGACATTGACAGGACTATTTGGCCTTATGATTTAAGTTAGGAAATAAGGACCAGAAGGAGCAGAATTCATCAGAATTTTTTCCAGTCAAATAGTCGTAGTAATGCAAATAATACAAAGAAATACAACAAATGCATTGGGGCCTGATTCTCCTCTCACATATATCAGATTTATGCCATTTTAGCACCACTGATTTTAATGGGTTTGTTCCAGAAGTACACCAATGTAACTGAGAGCAGAATTTAAATTTACCCATCTTTTCATATGCTGTCTATTTATACCTCCCTACTGTATGTTCCACTCCATGCATCTGATGAAGTGGGTTTAGCCCACAAAAGCTTATGCCCAAATAAGTTTGTTAGTATCTAAGGTGCCACAGGGACTCCTCGTTGTTTTTGCTGATACAGACTAACATTGTTACCACTCTGAAACCCATCGCCCCTAATCTAGTACTTCAAGTCTGTTTTCCTCCTTCTTAAAACAGATAACATACAATAACCTACCAATGTGCTTCTAAATTGAAGGCAAATATTTTTAGCAAGGAATCAGTTTTTAATTCAAGCTTCTATCATTGACTGGCAGTGTGGACTGGAGTAAACACATCAGTTTCCATGATCTGTAAAATGTTAACTTTTCATGGTGAAAAACTCTTCTTAATGCTCAATGATCAGTTTCATCTCCATAAATACCTTTGAGGCTACGAAAGAAATATTTGGAGGAAGCTAGGCTTGATCCAAACTTTAATGTTAGGGTGCGGGTCAGGGGTGTGAATAAACCACACCCCAGAGCAACATAACTATTCCAAACACCCAGCGTAGATGCAGCTTTGTTGACAGACGAATGCTTATATTAAAAAGCTAATGTCATGTGGGGAGATGGTGTTTCTACACCCTTCCATTGGTGTAGGCTGTGTCTACACTACAGGTGATGCTAGCATAACTACAGCAATGTAGCTATGCCAGTATAGTCTCCCTACTGTAGACAAGCCCTTAGTTTCTGTCTTGGTTGGCATGTATCTCCTCATGAGCTAACGAGTTCGCCTACTATTGTCTTCATTATGGTGGCCTTTCCAAGTGGTTATGATGATAGAGTTGTGTAATACAATGCATTCCAAATTCTGCCAGCTGGTGGTGATGACACATTGAAAAATTTCCTGGGCATCAGGAGCTTTAAATTACCTTTCTCAAATGAAAATATTCTATATATATCAGTATGTTAAACAAATGAATAGCCAATACTAGTTGGAAATCGGTGTAGTTAATTTGGAAATATACTGATTTAATTGATGACAGAATTTGGGTAAGGCTGTGATCCTGCAACTGGATCCATGAAGGCTTCGTGGTCCACCTGCATGGGGCCATTTGCCAAATCAGAACTACAGTTATAAAGAGATTGAATGGAAAGAACATAAGTCAGATTTTAGGCTTGACACTAAATTCACACCTAACGTGTGAAGTGATATCATTCTCATAACTAGGGTTGCCAATTTTGGTTGGACATATTCTTGGAGGTTTCATCACGTGACATAACTTTTAATTCATCTTTAATTCCAGAAGACTCCAGGACAGTCCTGGAGGGTTGGCAACTCTATTCATAACTAATATTTAACAAATGTTATTAAACATTAGCTAAGACATCAGTATCTTGCGAAACTATTTCTACAATATGAAGAAACCCAGCAGCATTACATAGGATTCAGGGTCAATAAGATACACATTAGCCAGGGCTTTTAATTTCACCTGGATTTCTCTTCTTACATTGTACTGAATGTCTGCTGAGACTGTCCAGATGTAAAATTTTTACTACGTTATGACTGTTTGTCCAATTTACCTAATTAATGGATTACATGCAATTAAAATGGTTATAAAGAATAGGTAGCTGTCATTGAGGTGTCAAAATGCCCTTTGACAACCACCACAACAACAACAATTGAGAGAGCAGAGAGTTACAGAAAAATGTTGGCCTTCACATTAGATACCCCCTTTCATGGCGTTCTTTATATGCTAATCAGTATTTCAGGCTCCCCACCTCTGGACAATAAAAATTGTGCTTCATGGTCCATGTCACTGGATCATTATGGGAAATATCTGTGATATTTTGCAGGGAATTGGCTCACTAATCTCTCTGCTATCTAGCCCAGGAAGAGAGAGGCTACCAACATAGTCACCACCCTTTGTATTCTGCAATTCTACAGCTGTGGAATTTGCAACAGAATGCATACATCACTACAGAATAGTGCTCCAAAATCTAAGCTGTTATTTAGAAAATTGGTCTTTTCCTTATGAATATGAAGAAAGCCTGAAAAGCACAAATTGTAAGTAAGCCCAGTTCATTGCTCTCTTTTGACTCTGCAAATGTCCTTCAGTAAGAGCTCTGCAAGATGTGAACAGTTCTGCTTATATCACTGGCTTGTTGACTCTGGAACCCAATTATATCACTAAATGTCAGTATTAACTAGTTAAAGGCTGATCATCTTAGCAGAAACATCCAGCTACTGCCCTAGAGACCAAACTGCTGTAAATTGGCTCCAGTGGCTCTATGGTGATTTACACAAGCTGAGAATCCAGCCGTGTGTGTTCAAAGTTCCCAAACTGCCTATCATACTTCACCAAGTACATTCCAACTGTACTTTATCAAGAAGCCAAATCTTCTAAACTCCCCCTGACGGTGATGTTGTGCCTTCTCATTAGCATAGTTGTCATTTTTAGGGGCAAGGCAAAAAAACCCTGAAATTGATATAAAAACAAATATTTCAAGGAATTCTGTACTGATTGCATTGCTTCTTTTCATATTGAATTCAATGTGCATGCTTAGTTTGCCTGAGATTGCTGCTGAATTGTCACTCTGCACCGGGAGAGTGGCACAGAAAACAGATTTTAGGTGCAGATTGCTGAAGAACATAAGGCCCTAAATATAGTATCTGAGTGTCCTATAAGGGCAGTATTGGAAGTCAGACATTAACTGTGGCTATGTGAAATCCCCTGACTCTTGTAACACAATTTTTTTAAAAACAGGACTTTTTATGTTCTTGTTGGGCCCCGCCTGATCCAACCCCCAGTGAAGACATTGGAGAAAGCCCCATTGGGCTTCAGTGAGGTTAGGACCAGGCCGCTTTTCTCCACCGGCATATGTCTCACTCTCCCACTCCAGAGAAGTATGTGGAGTACTAAGAGGAATGTAAGAAATCAGTACAATTTTACTTGATAAACATAAAGTGACCCTACTCAGGGGAAATATCAGACTCTGAGAAATATGCGAGATTGATAAAAGGTGCAAAATCAAGATCAGGATTCTGAACCCCATATCCCTGCAAAGTTAAGGGGTTTTTATATCTGGGGTTTTCTATCAATCATCAAATTCATGGTTTAATTGCAGCGTTAGTTTTTGAAGCTTCTCTGTTTAGATGGGGCTCAGATCCGATGTTTTGGTGCACCGCCATCTCTAAAACATTGTAATAACTTAATATCATACACAATAAGAAGGTGAAACAAGTAAAACACTTTGCCTGATTCTTGAGCCACATCTTTACAGGTGGACCTATGTCTGCACTCAGCCCCATTGATTGCAACTCCATGCAGAATTGGTTGCAGGATTGGAGCTTTTTGTGTCCCAGTCCATTATCATTAAGCATCTCTCTAAGGTTCTTCTAAAACTGTTTAGCTTTTTAAAAGGGGATAAAAGTTATAGCCGGAAGCCACATTCTTTCCCTGCACAAACTGTGGCTGTTATAGTTACTACTCAGAAAGATCAAAGAGAACAAGTACTAATGATGGTGTGTAAACAGGTGCTTCAGAGATCCTATTGATATTCAAGCTCTTTCAGCCTCCCTACTTGTCTTGTCATCCCTGAGGGCATCACATCAGCAAAAGGAGAAGGAGGAGAATTTTAAGGCATGCCTGTGTTAGTGGTACCTAATTGAACTTGTAGTTGTATGTAAAATATTAATAAATAAATGTAGCTTTTTTCAGTTCTTGGGTGAGCGGACTGAGCAATCTGACAGTTTCATTGTAAGGCAATGACAAATTGACATGGAATCAAATGCCAAACACTGTGGGTATGTTTACACTACACAGTTAGCCTGGGTGATCAGCACCTGGATCTGAGCACCTAGGTTAGCCTAGCTGTGAGAATTCCAACAAAGCCCTACCTGTGCTACTGTGTCCTCACTGTTTCTCCACTCAGCTGCATTTGTCTGGGAGTATAGCCACTGGGATACTTTAGGATTCTTTCCCAATCAGTTGTGTCCATTGGAGGAGAGCTTTCTGTCCTTCAGAAGGGGTGGGGACAGAACTGTGGGAAGAGCATTGGAAGACTTTCAGCATTTGTGTGATTTTGCCTATGCTGCTTCCCACAGGGGGAGGGATAGCTCACTGGTTTGAGCATTAGCCTGCTAAACCCAAGGTTGTGAGTTCAATCCTTAAATGGGGCCATTTGGGGCTTTATTAGGGTATTGGTCCTGTTTTGAGCAAGGGTTGGACTAGATGACTTCCTGAGGTCCCTTCTAATCCTGTGATATTCTATGATTCAAAGCAAGCTGAGTTCAAAATCTAACCTCCACCCTCACCCTCAGACAAGTCAGCTAGCCCAGGCTTAAAGCATTTCCAAGCCTGGGTCAAAGGTTTTTCTGTGTGTAGATGGTAGTCAGGAGGTTGGCTAAAACCAGAGTAAGAGTCCATGTTAACTGTGCACTATAGACATAACCTCTGTGGCTCCATCCAAGCCTGATCCTACTTCTAACAGATACCTGAGGGGTCTGACTCTCTTTTTTACATATTGGCAACACTTGTGTAGCTTGTTATACTGATAAGCCCTTATTGACTTGAGACTGAATTGATCTTAGGGAATAGGCACTGGGCTTGGATTCAGGCAAACAGAATTCTACTCTTGGCTCTGCCACAAATTTTTTGGTTGCATTTGGCCAAGTGACTTTCCTTCTGTATGCCTCATTTTCTCTACCTGTAAAATGGCCCCATTCACAGACCAAGACTCCAGTGAGCTAGGTGCTGTACAGACATAGAACAAAAGGATGGCCCTGCCACACAGAGCTTACAATCTAAGATTAAGATGGGAGACAACAGGTGGATGCAACAGACAAGTGGGAGAATACAAGGACATAATAAGGCAAATAATGCTTCCTTACCTCCCAGTCTGTTGAAGGATGTCAGATACTCACATACCATGCTGGGGAGCACCACAGAAGTGACTATAAAAACATGAAGATTACTCACCAATAGCCCAGAGTTCTTCAAGATGGTCTCTGCACATTCACCACCAGCACATCCCAAGAATAAGAAAAGAAATAAAGAAAACTCCAACATAATTATTGACTGCTTTGGGGATAAGTCTCCACAGAAGTCAGTGGTAACTGGTGGGCTTTACAGAGTAGCGCTGGTGGGGTGAGAGGGTTTTCCTAGTCTGCCTGTACTTAACAATTTTGTGTTTACAAGAAATTAATTGTGTTTCTTTAATACTAATGTAAGTTATATATTGGGGTGTATGTTCTACATATTTTGTACATGTTTTGTGCATAAATGTAAACCCATACTGGCACGTGTCTGGAGTCATGAAATTCTGTTATATAAGTTGTATGCTACCTCTATAGCATTTGCTATATTTAATTTTTTTTTGTTTGTTTCATGTGGATAAACATTGGACTTGAGTTCCCACTGATATCATTCTGCCATCATTCACCAGCAATACAATTCTGAAGATACAAAAATCCAGCTGGGCAGAAAAAAAGTCCAGGAAGGAGTTAAATTTGGTAACATCAGTTTGCAGTTTTTGTATACAGCTTGCCAGAAGTTACAACACTGAATTCTCTGGAAAGTGAAAAACAAAACCAAAAAAAAAAAAAAGAAAGAAAGAAATAATCCAGCAGTGTTTTTTCTCATACTGTGCACAGCATGATGTCAGTCTGGCTAAGGGGTTTGAAAATAAACAATAATATGCATTTTAAAAAACAGAATAATATCATTTGCAAAGGAAACAAAGTAACTGGTGAAATGTTCTCTGTATCCTATTATCTCCATGGTTGAGGGAGTAGGCTGGTGGTGGTGGTAGATCTCAGCTGTGGGGGTGGACACTTTTTATGGGACTTTAGTAGATACATTTATTCTGACCACCATTCCCACTGGCTCCCAACATCTCCACCTCTCTGGCCATGGAGCCAGACTCCCAAGCAGCATTCACAGTGGAGCTTCCATGAGGGTGAGTAATAGGGGTATGATGCCACAGAGCAGTTCTGCCTCTATCCATGATTTGGACAGAGGCAGAGCCACTTGGATTTTATTCTCTCGGCTCTCCGCTGTCAGACAGCATGATATTTCATTAATGTAGTTAGATTTATAAAATATCCCCTGGCATAAAGTGCAGGGCACAGCTGAACATTTTATTAAACTCACATAATTACATACATATGGCCTTCAGTTGGTCAGAACATTTTTCGAAAATGAAATTTTAGTGAAAAACACTGTTTTGTCAAAGCAGAAATATTTTGTGGAAACACATTGGTTTTGACAAAACTTTTGTTGGGAAGGTTTTTGGTCCCAGGAATGATGAGGAGAAGGAGAGACAGTTTCTGTAGCTGGGAGACTCAGGTTTATGTCCCTGCCTTGTGGGATTTGG